>NC_092686.1:5506531-5874031 GCF_964275005.1 Diadema setosum
GATGAAGACAAAAGAGTTTCGTCATTAGATATGAAACGTATACAATTTATTAAGTCATTCTGATTAATCAGATAATCGTGTCTCGTCAGCATTATGGACAAAATATCTCCACGGAGGGGGCCGGTAAGGGACGGGGCGATTAGTTCTTTTAATGAGTCATTTGTCATTAAGATGGCGCGAGACACACAATGTCATCTTTGCTAGACGCAATTAGAAACCGATTTGATAAGAATGGACCGAATCATATGCATGCACTGTGCTCCAGATACACCACGTCGTTAATATAAGCTATTCAGGGAATACAGTACAACCAGTGTCGATATGCAATCAATGGAAGGAATGAAAGGAAGGAAAATCAACATAGGGATATCACATGGATTCTTATCCACATAGTTAATCAGCGCAACATAATCTTACGTAATCCATCAGAGACATGCCACCATAAATGTGTTTGTGTTAAGATTCATGACGTTACGTTCTCTTCAAGAACAAGATTTAACTGTGCCGCCGCTGTTATCAACATTCGTGGCGATAAAAAAAAGAGACTTTTTGAAGATTACGAAGCCCTTTTTGTTGACACGAGGCTCCTTATGTTGTCAGCACACTAAGAGAAACGAGGATACCAACCAGATTTTTGCTGCATTCCTCCTCCTCATATTATTATCATTGGAAATGTTTTCCATTTCCAAGGGATGCAAAAATTAATTAATGATGTCATAGTCATAGTGTAACTATGTTTTTACAGTAATTAGTCAATGGCTAATTAATATAATTTATGTTATTATGAAATTGATCTCGATTTAAAAACATATTATGATGAATTTAATTAAATATTTTCATCCGAACACTACTTCGCTGATCAATATACTTTAGCTTATATTCTCGGCAAGCCGGCCAAACTGACTGGAGAGAAAGAGAATACAAAAAAACGCCCTCTTTTGGTATACTGAAACCCATCTTATTACAGCCCATCCCCTCAAATATCCCACCGAAGAAGCCTCCCTTTAATAATATTTTCACTGTCATGATATAATTCTATAATTATCATTCCTATATTAGCCCTTTTTGCCATCATTGTTATAATAATTGCATTCATTATCATCATGATTAAGTTTATCGTTACCTTATTTTTCATTCTTTTTTAATGATTCCATCATCATCGTATTATCGTTAGATCATTATTATTATTATTTTTATTATTTCCATAATCGTCATCACCATTATCATCCTCATCATCGGTATCGTTCATTGCGCTGCATTTCATTGCATGCGCGAGATCCGCGGTACTTTTCAGGATCTTCCAGAACAGACACGCAATGATAAAACCTGACAACTTTTCTACATCATGTCAACACAATTCGTATTTACCACACACATACTCTTTCCTTAAAACATACGAAGCCTTACAAATTCCCTAATCTTCTTATTATCCGAATTTGATTTGAAAAAAAAAATGTTTACAATTTGTTTTTACCTTAATGTTTTACTGTATTCATTAGAGTAAATGCTCCCTTGTCAAATAAGCATGTGACATTACAACATTACAAGCCAGTAGTTGGTTCAGCATTTCAAAAGAATGTCAGCAACGATAAGCAGTGTTACATATTTTTTCACTGTCAAACCACAAGTCTATGGACATAATTGATTTTATCAGAAACTTTGCATGCATCTTTACTTTGACATTTCTCATGGTTTTGTAGCCAATCGCTGTTCATTACAAACTATCACTAATTGCTGTCTAGGGGTCACAATTCAATGCAAATTTTAGTCAAATCCTATTTTTATAGACAATTTTCTTCTTTTTATTCAAAGTCACGAAATTCTTCCGTCGAAATATTTTCATTGCAACTGATTGACAAATTGCCCTACATCGACGTAAATAAGCACTGAATTGATCAGTGTTTTAGTAGTAGCCATGATAAAAAATCATGGGCGTACATACTCGAGAAGAATTCGAACCTACAACCTCATGATTTCCGGACAGGCGTCATCTCCACTAGACCACCGAGCTTCCGCCCGACAATGATTAGTGTTGGTTCTAATCCTTATAGCATGCAGCGGGTACTGCGTAATTATTCAAAGTCATGAAATTCTTCCGTCGAGATGTTTTCATTGCAACTGATTGACATTTTACGTCGATGTAGGGCAATTTGTCCGGAGATCAGGAGGTCGTAGGTTCGAATCCTGCTCGAGTATGTACACCCATGATTTTTTTATCATGGCTACTACTAAAACACTGATCAATTCAGTGCTTATTTACGTCGATGTAGGGCAATTTGTCAATCAGTTGCAAATTTTCTACTTACTTGGAACAAAGGTTGAACGTGGACTGTTGTTTCATTTTCACAGAGAATTTTCGTCAGCGATTACTGTCCTGGATCCGTAGGACATGGCATTGGCAAAACTCCCCTTTAATTTCAGCACTATAATCTTTTTTTTATCATCATCTTTGCAACACATGATACTGACCCATGCCTGCTGCTTTTGTGGAATCTTGAAGATCCTAAACGACAATAATCTTTCAAGTCATATGTGTTACATGGGGACACGTAATATGACATCACATTTCCGCATCTGATATTGAAGATGTTGATTACTTCGCGACACGCCTCTTTAACCCGTTAATCAAGATTTGCGAAAAGTGTCACCGCTGAAAAAGAAAAAATAATAAAAACTTTCCGACGTGCAGTTTATATCGTCTGGATTGATAGATTGTCTGTCACGAATAGAGATGTATTTTATGGCTCTTGCAGGCGCATCCAAGGGAAATATTTATTCAAACCGGAGAACCAGAGAGACTCAACAATGCAGAAATGGAGCATAAAAACAGAAGAAAAAAAAAACTGGGAAAGAGAAAGATAGGCAGAGGGACAAGATACTGAGCACCTGTATAAACCGAACGTTTTAACGGGTGAGTTTTATGCGCGCGAGATAAGGTTTACGGTGATATACGAGGCCGTTGGAAAGGCGCGAAAAATAACAAATCGTAACATGTGTGATCAGGCGATCCGATGAGGATTTATCGATTTGATACGAGACAGGCTCGACCACGAAGGCTGATGATCAGATGTGAACTTTAAACGACGTCACTATCTTACTCCCCAATTATGTAAGAGTCACTCCTTGGTATCTTGAATTATAATCTTTGTGCTTATTAATGTATCCGTTTGTCATATATCAATTTTCAAAGTTCGGTTTTGGCTTGTTTGATTTCTCCACTTGTATATACAAATAAAATCACGGCAACAAATAAACAACAACGTTCACATCAAAATATAAAAAAAAAGTACTATATACTTACAGAGAACATAAAGAATTAGATAATCTCGTGTATACAAGAACATATAGGATTCTAGGGTACAAGTGGGAGAAACCAAGGAGGTGAGACACCTCCCTGGAGAGACCGTCATCAATATTCAGTATATGCATGACTGGTATTCTATGTATTTTTCATTGTTTTTCGTTTATTTTTCTGTCTATTATAAAAAAATAATTGATATCCGTAAATAATGTTCCTTTCTTTTGTCTTTTGTCGATCATTACTTTTGGAAATGTACCCAGTACACGGTTATATTTGGTCTAAACGTATTCACCTTTTACAAATTTTAGTCAACTTGAACGTTGAAAGTATATATTGATAGTAAATAATAATAATAATGATAACAATAATGGTGATAATAACAGTATAATAGCAATAATAATGATAGAGATAAAGATGATAATAATACTCAAAATAATGACAAAGTTAATGATGACAAAATAATAATGATAACGTGAATGATGAAACAGGTACATGTATTATCATTCTTGTACCAAAAAGTGTGCTTTGAGTGCAAGAATGTTTAGATAAGCTTCGAAATCACGCAAAAGTGTTATCATGTCATCTTCCTCGCTATCCTCTTCCTCCTTCTCTTAACATAAACTCATCATCGTTCTCTTCCTCTTCCTTCTCCTCCTCCTCCTCCTCCTCCTCCTCTTACCCTCCTCTCCACCTCCTCCTCCTCCTCCTCTTATCTCTCACCTCCTCCTCCTCCTCCTCCTCCTTCCTCTGTTCATCCTCCCCTGTTATCTTCCTTCCTCTCCTGTGTGGCACACACGAGTCAAGCCATGATATATCTCTCAAAGACAAGTTGTGATGTATCTTCTCACCATGTTAGTATTTTTGATCTGCCGCAAGTCGGAAGACAGATTTACATACCCCTTGTTTTGGTCACTTCCCATTTGGCTCGAGCTTGACAGATTTTCGTCGGGCCAAAGGAGGAGTGCTTTGCCTTAAAGGCAAACCCTCTCCTATGTTACAGTTGACGTCATCTATAAGAAAATAACAAAATCAAACACATACACACACACACACACACACGCACACATACACACACACACACACACACACACACACACACACACACCCAACCACAAGAAAGAGATAGAGGAGGGGGGAAAGTCATTTCACTTAAACGATTAACGTAATCATGAAAATATTCTTAACCTCCCTAAGCAAAAATCAACTATCCTTTAAAATAGCACTTTATATTCGGCATCAAGATTATTTAATACATTACCAACAGAAACAAGATCCTTAACTTCAATTACTGAATTCTCAAAAGCAATTTCGCATATTTCCTTTGCTAATTATTCTACTTGATTATATCATTTTTTTTAGTACACAATGCCTATGTAATAACCGTCTCCCATTAACTTGTCACACGTTTGATTATGTCTTCTTCTTCTTTGTCTGTACTTAAACAATGTATACTTTGTTACTTTTTTTCATTTTTTTGGCGTTCGTTTGTAATGATCATTTCGTGTTTTTTTTTTTATTTGCATTCTCTTCATTGTATGATTTCTATGTTTTCTTTTCACTTCACGGCCTTACTGAAAAAAAAAAACAGCTTATAGCTGATAGCTCAACTCAACTCAACTCAAAACGTTAATGCACTAGTATTCTTGACCCATTGATGTAGGTCACAACGGCGTAATTTGTGTAAGTCAGATGAGATAAGACTTAATTTGATGACCCCACAACTCTCGCATTGGTTTAGACATAAAATTTGAGGGTCAGTAATAGAGAACAGTTTTAAATCATGGCAGCTCATGAATAATGAGGTAATTTGAGGCGAAAGATGTATCTTTATTTCCTCTGGGTTTATTAAGAAAGACTTAAGATATCACGGTGAACGATTACGTTTCTTTTGCTTATGTTAGCTACGTAAGCTTGCGCTGAAATGTTTATTTCTTTACATAAAAACAACAATAACAGACCAAGATGATTATCTAACTTTAATACTCTTAAATCAAAATATTATGAATTGACATGGTACGGAACAGATAAATGTCCGTTATTTTTTAGGGAAATGTATTGTATTGTTTAAATCAGACAAAAAAAGACAAGAAATCGAATACTAGTATGCCTTCCATAAAAGAAAACACGTCTTGTATAAAGGAAACAGAGAAAAAAAAATCGGAGGAAAAAGGTTATAGACAATGTCCTGGCGCTGGAAAACCGTCTTTGGCCGCAAAGTGTCAGGTTACTTATCACTGTAATGGCCGCGTTTTCCATCCAAAATCGAGTTTTCATCGATTTTAGCCTCCTGCAAAATTCACGCTTAGAACGACGGGACACCGGAGCCGAGGAGAAACGAGGTTGTTCCATTTATGGACGACGTTGGCTTTGGGCCAGCGCCCATCGACACCTCCGAACGGTCATCACACAATGTAACCTCGCTTCCCAAGAGTGTTCCGTCGTCCTCGTCCGTAGATTTTTACAGCCAAAATATGATCGCGGCGCGTCGCTTTATCTGGCTGGCATCTTTCCCACCAAAAGCAGTAGTGCGAACATTCTTGGTTCTTTTATGCAAGTATCCATAATTATGTATATCACAAAGTTACACATTATTTCTAAATGGTCGTAAAGAAGGCGTCGCATTACTCATACTGTGGATAAAGATACGTTATGAGTAGAGCTAAATCATCTGAAGGCCAAATTTGGAAATAAATTCACAACTGAATATTAAAATGATAAAGTATGAGGAAATATAATATTATGATCAGTGCCATAAAAAGATAATTGATATATCATATTTGTTAAGAAGACCTTTTACGATTGAACGTTGTAGTTTGACCGGTTTACAAGAGCCCATCACGTTGTGTGAGGAATTATTGCACGTATACTGCACCGTATATTAATCGCAGAAGACTTGAGTACACGAATGTACGATTTCATTTCTGCTCTTAGCAAAGCAGAAAACACAACCAAAACAGCGACGTATTTTTGCCATGTTGCTAAAATAACTTGAGCACTTACAATTGCTTTTCTGAATGTCACACTTATTTTGATTGTCTGTTTACGAGTATTTTCGCAATCAAAGATTATATCTGAGTGTGTGGGAAGTTTATCTGTGTTGATTAACGATGGTCGCTACATAGGTTTCATTGTGACGATACTCATCTAAGGTCAGAACAATATACCATTCAATTCCATTCATTACTGCATGAGATATTATTAGATTCTGTCATTTCACAGCGGCGTTGGCTGGGCAGAAGACGAACAAACCCCTCAGGTGGCGACGACTGTAGGGGGCGCTCTGCAGACAATGTGTCTGGGGTGTCACTTAGACCCCGTTTACAGTGCGGGGCTGGGCCGAGCCGCGGCCGAGCCGCGGCCGAGCCCAGCCTCAATTGCGAGGCCGGGCCCCGCAATTTTGTCCGTTTACACTGCCGGGCTCGGCCGCGCTTTTGATTCAAACCTTTCAATATTTTGTCGTAGTGGCGCTCTGCTTGTAAACAAATGCAATTTGGTATTGTCTGGTTTTCAGACCCTTTGCCAAATGAATTCCGTGGCGACGAAGTCGCCGTTCGGGCAAAGGCCTTTGCCGAAGGAAAGAATCCTTTGCAGGACAAAACCACCTTAAACTATACTAGTTTTCAACGTTGAGGGGGTTAATATCCTGAAGAGCGAAAGATACAGGCAGAGGGTTTGGTAGCCAGACTAAAATTGGCCGCGCAATTGGCCGCGCATTTGGCCCACTTTGCGTTTACACCAAGAAAAGGCCGGGCTCGGCCGCGGCTCGGCCGCGGCCGAGACCACCTCCAGAGCGAGGCCAAATGCGAGGCCAATTTTGGCCTCGCATTTGGCCTTTTGCGCGTTTACACTGAAGCGGGGCTGGGCACGGCCGCGGCCGAGCCGCGGCCGAGCCTCGCACTGTAAACGGGGTCCAAGTCGCGTCAGTTGCTGAAGTCAGATTTTGTTTTTATGTTTCCGCCCACCCTCCAGCGGTACTAGCGCCAAAGGAAGTAATTTCCCTACATCTCTCGCTTTCCCTGCGCTTATCGAGACTCCCTATTAATGTAGTCTTTCCTGACTGTTTTTGCCTCTCCACTCTGTAATTACTTCCTGTCACTTATTGTATATTTGTCCGATGGACTAGCCATCGTCAAAAGTACCCTCTGTAATGACTGCAAGAGAAGCTAGCAAAGAGCCGTCATGGGAGACAGAATGAAGACACCTCCAGCCAGAAGCAAGCCCCAACGAATGACTGATGCTCAGATTTGCTATTAAGATTGGCTTGTTGATAGCGGCTATCGGTGTCATGGACTTAATCTCTTCCCGACGTAGAGCATTATTATTATTATTATTATTATTATTATTATTATTATTATTATTATTATTATTATTATTATTATTATTATTATTATTATTATTATATTTTTTTATTATTATTACTATCATTATTATTATCATTATTATTATTATTATTATTATTATTATTATTATCATCATCATCATCATTATCATTTAATGGGGGTGGGGTGAAGGGGGGGGGAGGGGGAGGCAGGGACAAAATGTGCATGATGACGAAAATATTGTTGTCAATATCTATATATCTCGCCTAGTTTGCTCCCAAGCCCAACCTCCTTCAGAGTCTGTGAGAACATGAACTTCTGTAGTAGGTCCATGGTGAGACATAGCAGGCCTACTTCCTTGGTGAGACCAAGAATTTTGAAAGTCCCTTGTAGGACGCCCCCTCTTGATTCTCCACTCTCCTCACAACTCCACTGACCTTCCCCACCCCACCCCGTCCCCGTCCCTCTTTTCCCCCAACCCCCGGCCCCCACTATTCCCGTCTTGTCTCCTTTAAGACTTGTATTGTATTGAAACAAGATGGGCACCTGGAGAATCGAAATGTAGCAGCTCTCTTTCAAATCTTTAATTCTAGCTATTAAAACAAAATGAATCAGATATATGACAATCGCCATCACGATGGAATGTGTAGGGATCGGACTGTGGTAGAAAGGTGATTAACAGCTATAATACCACAGCTGGGATATTTTCTCTCTTTCCCCTTTGTGTGTTTTGAGTGCAGAGTGGCAAAGGAAACCCTAAATCTTTGTACACACTGTTCAAAGTCCCTGAAACAGAAGGGGTTAGATAACTTCCATAACGATTTGGAAATAATCTATCTCGGAAGGATACAACAATATGTCACTTAGATAATGATAATATCATATCCTATCCTATAAGATCTGGATATTGTTTACCTTAAAAACCTAGCTGGGAGTCATCGAGTTCACCTGTTGAAATGAGTAAACTTACATCCACGCTTAGAATCCAGTTTGCATGCGATACTTGCTGCTATGTCGGGCAACCTTTTCGCAGGTTGTCTTGTTGTCAAGAACAACCTTTGTACTTCGAGATAGAGATGTACAAAGTTGTACTTTGAAGAGGTTCATATCCATGGGCAAATCTCGGTGTCATGCACTGCGAGTGTCGAGCGTGAATGCAGAAAAGACTTTGTTGTTTCATTCTGAACAGTCCATTTTGTTTGTGAACACAAATGTTGTGATCCATGTGCTATATCTGAGTTTGTCTCGACTTTCTACGTGCACACGTGACAGGGACCTACTGAAACAGTATCTTCGCACATGCTGCACATCACGACATGTTGAAACTTACCTGTATAAGTCTCATATCCATTTCAAATCTGTACAAGCGCGTCATTTCTGCGGCTTGCAATGGTTTGTACGGCCGACGCCTTCGATGTTGGCCTGAAACCCTCAATGGTGTCGAGGAAAACAAAGATGTAAATAATAACAAGGAAAGAAAAGGTGAACGGATGATTGCCCTAAGTCGGCACTTAACAAGGTTGCAGCCCGTTTTACAGAACACCCAGCAGTTGCTCAGGAGGAACTAAAGGTAACTTGGTCAGGTAGGAATCAGAAAGACTAGATGATCACTAACAGGAAAGTCTGTCAAACTCAATTTAGATATGAAAACATAGTATGCTGACAATTAAAAGACTGAAATAATGTCAGGAGGGCCTCTCTGTTTTCCGTTTTCTCTTCACGTGGAAGAAGAAAAAAGATTTATCTACCCTTCAAGGTGTCACAATGAGTTTCTGGAGGTGCCTGTGATCATCATTACTCCCAGCGACTTCATTGATGTATAGGTAAAAAAACGAGGTGAAAACGGACACAATTATGATCATTTTAAATATCTTATTAAAGGATACTCACACCAAACAAGATTCTCACACAGCCTTTTGTTTTGCTTTGTTGTTTAAGAACTTTGTTGTTTAAGAGATAAGATACACGAGGCCTTCAAATCTTATAAAAATGTTCATTCAATTTTTATTGCTTAAAGGGGATGGCTAGTAACTGATCAGTGGGAATCAGTGGGAATGCTGGGGGTGATTGTTCCAATCCTTGTGGGATTCATTCAAGAGTACATTATATACCTATTGTTGTGTGAAAATCATTTGCTTCAGAATGGTCTCATATTCAAGTAATGTGCAGTTTAATGGTTCCAGGCTAGCATACCTGTACAGTGACGCGGGGCATTAAACTGCACATTTACTTGAATATGAGACCGCTCTGAAGCAAATAATTTTCACACAACAATAGATATATAATGTACTCTTAAATGAATCCCACAAGAATCGGAACCATCATCCCCCGGCATTCCCACTGATTCCCACTGATTGTTACTAGCCATCCCGTTCAACGTTGTATTTTCATTCCCTACACACCACTTGAAATAAACAGAATGCAATAGAAGGAAAATCGTACTTCAGTGCTCCCAATTATAATATGACCGTGTCCCATGAAATCAATTAATCAAATTTACATCATATAGGACGCTGCTATATCCCGTTGTGGAAACTCACATTCTCTTTGACTTCGAACGACAGATGGGAAAGTACAACCCATTACCATCAGATTGTCAATATTATTTTTGCAACAGCGCACGTGTGTGTCCATAGCAACGGCTGGCAAAATGCCCATCTATTTTAGCTATGTCTTAGCACAGATCATGCAACATTTAATTTTGTTAAGTAGTGAAGACGTACTTGTGTTAAGTAGACACAGAGTACGATATTTTTGTACACTCATTAAAAACAAAGAAAACAACAACAAGAAAAATGTGAGGTTGTAGTGAGTGGTACGCTTTTGTGTTCTGCATGATTATGACAGGCCTACCGGTAATCATTACACGGAACAAGTGACATGTTATTTTGGTCAAGTAGCATTGTTATGAAGATTGAACCCAAAGTAACTGGATGGCACTTTGGCCTTTATTATTAATCTCCTTGTGCAATCATGCAATGTGCAGGGATCTTGTCCGTATATCCGCATGAGTGATAAGGTCGTATACCGACATTAGTCAACTCGATCTTTGCGTGACGTGAAGAGCTTACGCTGAACGGTAGAGGGCGCCCGACCAAATAAAACATCAGCTGCGTCGAACGCTAGCTGGTGGACATGGTGGATGATTGTGGCAGCCCCAAGTATAATAGGCATGTTTCGCGACATTCATTTCTACCTACAATGCTTTAATGTCACTGATTGTGAATATAGTTAGATACTCTCTTTGACAAATCCTGAGGCTGACATTAAGCAAAAAAGGCCCTTGAGTCCGACACGAGGGACCGACACTGCGTTCTAAACTCTGTATGGCTCGTGGGCTGCGGACTCCCGGGTGCGTGTTTTTTTTAGACGGCACAGATTGGGGAAACTAAAAATCTATCGGGGACCCTATCCCTAAACCTAACCCTAATCCTAATCCTAACCCTAACCATCAAACCCTAACCCTAACCCTAACCCTAACCCTAACCCCAACCCTGACCCTAACCCTAACCCTAACCATAACCAAAAACCCTAACCCAACGTTTTTCCCATAGGTTTAACACGCGCCATGCCCCAATCTGTGCCGTCTTAAAAAAAAACGCCTCCCGGGTGTCGGACTCGTGACGTGCACCCATTTCATCATGGCTCTGTGATGGAAAGGGTAAAATGCCTGGCCCTTATATGCCTAGCGTCGAGTTCGTAGGGCTGTATGACTTGTGGGCTGTATGAATTGTGGGCTGTAAAACTCGTGGGCTGCATGACTCGTGTGGGTGGCGGACTCGTGACGTACATTCATCTCATCATGGCTCTTGAGTAAGGGGCAAGATACCTGGGCCTTATTTGCTTAGTGACGAGCTCGTGAGCTGTATGACTTATGGGCTGTATGACTTGAGGACTGCATGATCGTGGGCTGTATGACTCTTGGACTGTTACTCGTGGGCTGTATGACTCGTGGGTGGTGGACTCGTGACGTACATCCATTTTATCATGGCTCTGTGATTGAAGGGGTAAAATGCCCGAGTGAAAACAACAACAACAACAACAACAAACTAATTAACGAAGGAGTAGGGCCTAAGGGGTAAAATGCCTGGGCCTTATTTGCTTAATAGTGTCGAGCTCGTGGGCTGTATGACTCGTGGGCTGTATGACTCGTGGGCTGTATGACTCGTAGATGTTGGACTCGTGACTTGCATCTATTTCATCATGGGGCTTTTTGACGGAAGGGATAAAATGACCGAGTGAAAACAACAACAACGACAACAATAACAAACTAATTAACGAAGGATTTAGACCTATACGTTTAATATGCTGGTCATGAGGAAAAAATCTGATCACAATGTGCCATCAGTACCTATTTCGTCAACATCCTAGCATATAAGTTTAGGATGATTTGTCTGGTGTCTAATTGTCATGACCACTTGAGGTGATACATCAACGAGAGTGCACATCACCTCTCTGAACTGACACTACGTGTGTTATCAGTTCACTACACTGAATATGTGATAAAGAAAAAAACAAAACAAAACACGAAGACGCCAATCTTTATACGTCAGTAATTCCTGTCTCCATAATACATTGTGTACTACGCATGCGTGATTGCCATTGTGCACACACACGTATCAATACCCACAAACAGACAGACACACATACACCCACACAGACACACACACACACAAACACACACACACACACACACACACACACACGTAGATATAAAATGCACAATTTACTGGTTTTTGCCAAACCCTTGACTGTAATTTTCATTTATCTTTTAAAACCGAGAAGCATCCTATCACACCTGGCATACTGACATTCAATATTGATCACACGAGCGCAATAGCCTATAAAGGTATAAGCAATTTGCTTGCCAAACACAGCGATATTTACACAGCATGTAAGTTGTATTGTTTCAAACGCTATTCAATCTGAAGAAATCAATACATGTTTGTATTCCCCTACTACTGAAATTCCCCTATTCCTCTTGTAGGCCCTATAGAAATCAATATTTTTTTCCGATAAATCTAATTTTTGTATCTTCAAAAGTACATATTTAACCATTTTATGGACGCAGGTGTAAAATAATCCAAATTGAATTTATGGTGCGTGGAAAAATATATGTATAAAAGTATCATGATAGGTGGCTACTGCTATTAATCGCCTTTGTTGAAATTACAAACGTAAACGTTTACTTTTGGATTTCCGGGCGACTTTTAATTAGTTTGCTGGTCAATATTATTATGAGAGGGAAACCCGAATACTATAAATTGCGCGTCGAAGACCGGACAAAGCTTATTCCAAAGTTCTGTTTTGACATCGCTAATTGTGCGTTTGAAGTTTCTTGAGGTGCGCTGATCAGTAAGTATACCTCTTGACATGGTTTCATTATTCAATTTTGTATGTGGTGTGATGTGATTAGTGAGAGTTGAAATGTGAAACACTGAATTCGCTGTTCTTGAATTAGCAATTTAAATGTGTGACCGTTAAGACGATTATTTAACGTTAATAATAATATCTAACACCTTTTGGTGTTGTTTCCTTCCACGACTGTCGAGTTTCTATGGTGAATGCATTATGTTGCACCAGTGGAAAATGGGTCATGTAAAATGTTCTTGCACAACAATGAAAATTTGATCAAAATCGGTTGAAAAGTGAGAAAGTTATGACATTTTCAAGTTTTGCTATTTTTCTTTCAGAAAACGGTCAATATGAATATCGAAACAGGGAAGTGATGATGTCATCCCCTATAAACAACTTGGCATATAGTTTGTAGGCCTGCATGAAAATTAGAAATTTCCAGTTTTTCATTCAAACGCAATTACGACCCGAGTCTCAAATCCTGATATATCTAACAGATCATTATCCTAAAGTTATTCAACCTGGTAAAACATCATTTTTTACACTTTGATAACAGAAACATTGAATTCTCGTCAAAATTTTTTACACGATCTACGGAAAATTGTGAAGTGATGATATTATCAGCTCACTCATCTGTATATTCATATCAACTGTTCGAGAACTGTTCTGCAGAAATTATGTAAATTTCACAACTTCCCTAATTTTTATCCGATTTTGATCAAATTTTCACTGTTGTACTCAAAAGATTTTACACTTCTCATCAAACTACTTATAACTGGACTGGAATTCCTCTTTAAACGCATTTACAATTCCTTGGTTTGTGCTTGTCGTATACCTGCAGTTATGGTGACATGCAATTTCTGTAAAGTGCTTTTTCAAATTAGAAATTGTATAGTAAGTTTTCAATGTGACTTTTGAAGCATAAATACAAGATATCGTCATATTCAGTCAGACTTTCTACACTTGATAAAAGTTGCAAAACACACTGGGATTTCAAACAAATATATCTACCTGTAGAGTCTATGCGTGATGATCAACAACAGAGCTCAAGGCTCTACTCATCATGTTCATGTAATAGATGAGGTAGTTTGTCTTAAAACTTCAATATTGAATCAGTAGCGGATCCAGAGGGGGCGCACCGGGCGCCCCCCCCCCCCCTTTATTTTTTTAAAACCAAAGAAATAAAAAGAAAAATGGGGGTGAGCCTCCCTTAATTCTGTAAAGGCACCTCCCCTTTTATGCGGAATTCCTGGATCCGCCCCTGATTAAATTGATTTGCTGCAAAGTGACATTCATCGAACTAGAGGTTGCTGTGTGAGCAATTAATAATATCATCTGTGATAGGTGAATTTGAAGTCGATTTTATGTTATCCGCTGGTGTCTCAAATTTGATGCACGCCACCTTGTGGTTACATTTCGTAAGGTTATTGACAAAGCATCATTCTCCCTTGCACCAGTGTGTGCATAGGTATCTAACAACAATTGATAAAATTGTGCGATATCAGTAAAGAAAAAAGTGTATGAACCACGCAGGAGTAAAACAGATATAAAGTGATATGTTCGGGTTCATCCTTTCTAGCAAGACTTCCTAATTTTCATCCCCATAAAAAAATGTCGAAATTTCTAGGTGACAAAAAGCATTAGAATATAGGTCTACCTGGGCCACTCTCCAGAAACAGTGTTTGTATACTTGAATACCTATTTCTTTTGTATACATGTTTTATATCACATTTCATTTGCATGTAACAGGGACTCCTACGAACATGAGGACAAGTACATTGCTCTTGATTGCCCTAGTAGGGGCAGTGTGTCTGATATCCGTTGACCAGTCTTGTGGCTACCGAACCTCCGTCAGTAGGTTGAAAACACTCGAGGGCAACCAAGATGCTCTGCGGATGAGGAGATCAGATGAATCTGATGATGATGCTACTGAAGCGCCAGATGAAGATGACAGCGACGATGACAGCGATGATAGTGATAGACGAAAGAGATCAGATGAATCTGAATCAGATGACTCTGATGACGATGACGCTACTGAAGCGCCAGATGAAGATGATGACAGCGACGATGACAGCAATGATAGTGATAGACGAAAGAGATCAGACGAAGACGATGACGATGCCGACAGCGACGATAGTGATAGACGAAAGAGATCAGATGAATCTGAATCAGATGACTCTGATGACGATGATGCTACTGAAGCGCCAGATGAAGATGATGACAGCGACGATGACAGCAATGACAGTGATAGACGAAAGAGATCAGATGAATCTGAATCAGATGATTCTGATGACGATGATGCTACTGAAGCGCCAGATGAAGATGATGACAGCGACGATGACAGCAATGATAGTGATAGACGAAAGAGATCAGATGAATCTGAATCAGATGACTCTGATGACGATGATGCTACTGAAGCGCCAGATGAAGATGATGACAGCGACGATGACAGCAATGATAGTGATAGACGAAAGAGATCAGATGAATCTGAATCAGATGACTCTGATGACGATGACGATGATGCTACTGAAGCGCCAGATGAAGATGATGACAGCGACGATGACAGCGATGATAGTGATAGACGAAAGAGATCAGACGAAGACGATGACGATGACAGCGACGATAGTGATAGACGAAAGAGGTCAGATGAATCTGAATCAGATGACTCTGATGATGATGATGCTACTGAAGCGCCAGATGAAGATGATGACAGCGACGATGACAGCAATGATAGTGATAGACGAAAGAGGTCAGATGAATCTGAATCAGATGACTCTGATGATGATGATGCTACTGAAGCGCCGGATGAAGATGATGACAGCGACGATGACAGCAATGATAGTGATAGACGAAAGAGATCAGATGAATCTGAATCAGATGACTCTGATGACGATGATGCTACTGAAGCGCCAGATGAAGATGATGACAGCGACGATGACAGCAATGATAGTGATAGACGAAAGAGATCAGATGAATCTGAATCAGATGACTCTGATGACGATGACGATGATGCTACTGAAGCGCCAGATGAAGATGATGACAGCGACGATAGTGATAGACGTAAGAGATCAGATGAATCTGAATCAGATGACTCTGATGACGATGATGCTACTGAAGCGCCAGATGAAGATGATGACAGCGACGATGACAGCAATGATAGTGATAGACGAAAGAGATCAGATGAATCTGAATCAGATGACTCTGATGACGATGATGCTACTGAAGCGCCAGATGAAGATGATGACAGCGACGATGACAGCAATGATAGTGATAGACGAAAGAGATCAGACGAAGACGATGAAGATGATGATGATGACGATGATGATAGACGAAAGAGATCAGATGAATCTGACTCAGACGAAGACGATGAAGATGAAGACGATGAAGACTAATTTATTACCAGGTTCATCATCACATAATGATAAAAGGATTAAAAAAGGATCTCAATCAAAATATGTACACTTCCAGAAAATAATGAAGAGCTAAGCGTATGCTGTTTCTCTAAATTTATATAACAGTTGAAAATATTGTAGATAATAAATAGGCCTTTCGTAGACAATATTTACACGTGTTGTAATGAATTAATGTTCTTATGCTTTGCCAATGCAATAAATGCTCAGAGGAAACATACTTCACTCTGTATGATAGAAAGAATGAGTCAGAAAGAGAAACAGAAATACAGATAAGTCATAAAGGAGAGAAAATTGGCGGTGACTTTGTTGGCAAAACCATCACGCATCTCAAGAAATTCTCGAACATTATACAATGAATAGAAAATGCTCATTTAACATTTTTGTTATTTTTATTTGTTATTATCATCATCATCATCATTATTATTATTATTATTATTATTATTATTATTATTATTATCATTATTATTATTATTATTATTATTATTATTATTATTATTATTATTATTACATAATCCAACCTCATCACGCACGGACTGTGTGTGTCCTCTCCATCATTATACAGTGCTGTTACTACAGATAACTATTATGTTGTCACAGGTACGTCTCATGACTATAAGTGCTGAACTGAATGCTTTGCTCATAACATGCATAATAATGATATTCAATTTATTTTACCAAATAATGTAACCATTTCTCCACGGAAAGCATTTATTTCAGTAGTTTAATTATTTTATTTATATGATTTCTTTGTCTTTTAATTTGTCTCTTAATCAATTTTGAAAAATTGAAGAGATTTCTGAGGCACCGGTCGGAATCAATAGTCTTAAGTGACATACAAGCCTGTATCATACATTTTGTACTAATTACAGTATTCACATTGGCACTCATATGCACTGTTTCGTCAAAGATTTCACAGAGCAGTGGCTTCATTGTGTAAACCTACGTTACTTCCATCATTTAAAAAAAAAATACAAAAAAGTTTTTCTCACTGAAATGACTTTAGACACCCTAATCAAATAGTGTTTCATGTTGAAGTCGCATTGATGAGATGAGATGAATTGCCTGTTTGGTTTGTTGTCTGTCGTAGGAGTATACAGTCTTTTGTGCAAAGTGTTTGAGTAAAATGTACAGTATAATGTGTACGTGTGAGTGTCTGCGTGTGCGTGTGTGTGTTTGCGGGATGTGCACTTCTACCTTTTTTTGAGGTTTTTTTTTTTTTTTTGTTCTTTTGCGCACACAAGTCATGCACAGGCTTACGTATTTCTCTACGCATAACACCACGCATGTACACTGCACATGTCCTTTGTGAATTCATGTGTATGTACAGGTATTGTATGTCAATGTGTTAACAGAATTTGAAAGGAATTTCGCTTCCTGTGTTGAAAATTAATCCATAACGAAATTCTCTTTTGATTTTAGTGTACATACTGTTTTAATACAGTCTGTACTTGCACCTGCAGTCGACTTTAGTAATGTATTTGGCAGCACCGTTTCAAGTCACATCAAAAGCGGTGAAAGGGCACTCCGTGCTCCGTTTACTACTGTCCTCACACGCACACACACACACACACACACACACACACACACATGTATACACATACACACCAGATTACATGTATTCATGACATGTTTGTGCAAGTATAATTCATAATTCATAATCTGAGCAGTGTTTGGGAATTTGGGTGTTTAGAACTGCTGCTCAGTTAAAGTGCACTTAATTTCTACATTGTATATTGTAAACGTTGAAAGAAATAAAGGAGAGTTCTATGTACAGCCAATCAATCAATCAATCACTTCCACACTGATTTTTTTTTTTTTCACAAGATACAATTGTATAAAATTTCTACTGCACCTTTATGCACCACATGTACAATGTTCTTATCAAACAAAGAAAAAAATGAGAAAGAAATGATACAATCCAAATACAATGTACGTGAATATTCTGAGCAAAAGCACCACCCTTCTCAGTTGTTTTATTAAACAGTGAAAAGTAGTCAACAACATGATTCATTTCATGAGTTCATCTTTCATTTACAGTTTGTTGTTGCAGTTGCAGGGCTGAAAACATGATTATAATACAGTTTGTGATAAAAAAAGCTGTTCTTTGTCCACAGGGAAAACAGAAGAAACAGTTGTACTCTATGCTGGTCGCTTGGTTGGCTACCTGTAAGACAAGCATGGAATCTTGAGAACATAATTTTGATACCAGTAAACGAGCAGGAACAAAATAATAGAATGGTAACATACAAGCTATGTTTTTTGGCTTTATGTAAAATACTCCTATGAACAAAGGTACATGCGTGCGCCACCATCATACATGTACATAACATTAGATTTTTTCTTACAAAATGAACTGCAAGTTTTGTGATACCCTCCCCCCCCCCCCCCCCCCTAACGACACAGACAGATCAATAGTGGGTTGGCCCGAGCAGAAAAAAAAAAAAAAAAATTCAGGCTGCTCAATTGCCTGGTAAAGCATTCAACAACAAACCAATAAGTGTGTGTGTGTGTTATACAGTCAACCTTGCATAAGTCAAATTCACATGTATTTGGACTGAAAAGATAGCTTTGAAGTACAGTACTGTACATGTACGTGTACATTGTACAGAAAATTGAACTTATGAGGTATTAAAACAACATAATATAAATAGAAGAGGACTTGAAAAGACCTTATACTTGGGCGATTATTAGATTAAAGCAAGACTGACTGTATGTTGAAACATCTTGTTAAAGTCTTTCCATTTCTTCAAAACATTACTGCTTGATTCTGCTGACGAAAAAAGACAGTACATGTAACTCTAACATCAATAACATGGTCATATGCTTACAAGTATAAAATCTAAGGGAGAAGTTTGCTTGTTTGTTTGTTTGTTTGTTTGGTTTTTTTTTTTTTTTGGGGGGGGGGGGGCAGATCCCATGTACAATGTAGGTGTACCACTTCGCTGGAATTACATGTACATGATACATGCACATTCTCAGTCATGATTAGAATTTCATCTGGTTTACACGTGGAGAAAAAATAGTTTCAGTCAAAACGGCACAAGAAACAAGAAAGAAAAGCAAAAAAAAAAAAAAAAAAAAAAAGATCACTGATGTTTGTGCTTGTAAAGATTTCTTATTCTTAATTCTTTATCTTGGTGATGGCCATCCACTCCTTAGAGCTGCACTGATGAAGAAACCGGCTGGCATATCCATCTTCACGTTGCTGCGGACTGAAAATGAAAATAAGCACATCAAATAATACAAGTGTGTACAATAAATGAGATAGAAAAAGGTACAGTTGTACATTGTAGGTAGAAAAACCACATACTGTATCTGCACTTTAGTCTGCATTTTTAGCAAGCCTCCTTCTCCAATAATATTACAGCCATGTAGTGCCTAGTGGCATAAAAAAAAAAAAAAAAATACCATATTCCCCAATGGATATCTAGAAGATAAAAGCAACTGAAAGATCTGTGATGTTTATGTGCAACAATACACACAATAGAGTATGCTTAGTACAGTATAGGGCTAACTAATGTTTGAAGTTGACCATTTAAACGTAACAAAGTGCTTCGGAGTAGATCTCTGAAAGTGCTCAGTACTGGCAGCAACAATGGCTCATAACTCCAATATCACTTTAGTGTATTGTGAAACAAGACATGCCAAACTTAGAGGGCTGTTAGAATGTTTACAGGTTATGGCACATTCCTGTGAGCACTGCATCTTTTCATATCATCCACATAACATACATGTATGTACATGTACATGCAGTCACTGTCTCAGCCATTTACCTCATTGTTATCAAGAGGACATTGTCCACCGATGACCCTGAGTGGTGCTCAGGCAGCCACAGCTGGTGATGTTGAGAGAATCCTGCAAAGGAAATGCACTCAAAATGTCATTCACAGAGACAAAGAAAAACCCTCCAAAACCATCAAAGACTGTTTGGTGCAGTCTATTGTTTTAAAACTCTTAACGATACACTAGTGTACGTTTGTATTTCCAGTTCAATCTGTCAGCTCACTATCATATACTGTACAAAAAAATTTGCCAGGCATCCATGAGAATTGTATGTAAATGTTCAATGTTCATGAAAGGGATCTGTACAGCAACTATACAATATGCATGTATACTGGGTATTTATCCAAATTTCAATTGAACTGAGGCACAACACATGAACATTTAGATCTATACAATATGCAAAACAGGGTTTAACATAGATCATGATGATCATCAATGTTTAAATTTTTTTCAGTTTTTTTCTGAAGTTTCATATGCTTTTTTGATCAGCAGCTTGGCTGTTAGTCAAAACATGTACAATATACATGATTCTGGATGGGCAGCCAACACTGACATGTATTGCAATCGATTAATGCAATTTCCTAATACAATACAATTGCAATACAAAAACAAAATTGAAAGGGTGACATAAAACAGATATAAAAGTTAAGAACACTTACAATGCTATACTGTAAAAGTGGATATTTTTGCGCGACTAATATTTCGCGCTTGGCCAGGTTAAAAGAGTTTCTTGTGTTTTTTATAATTCTGTGGAATCAAAGTACAGGAACGTATGGGAAGCAAAAATATTCGCATGCTTTCATTTTCGCGCTAGTTTCTGTTTGCGTGAAATGCGCGAAAATTTCAACACCGCAAAAATTTCCACGTTTACAGTACAATGTAAGCCAAAATATTCAGTACACAATGTCTATTTACTTTATGATGCATATATACACACATATACTGTACATAAACTAGAATATTTCCCCCTCCAAATGATTCTCTTGTTGTTTAAAATGTTTTCTTTTTACAACTTGCTTAAAAAATACGTACTACACACTGTACATAGGGTTTTGTGGGTGAATCATCTCATTGCAGCACCCTGCATCTTCATAGAGTACAAGCAAATTTTTCCTAATATTAAAGATAAATTCCCACAATCTGGCATTCACAATTTACAGTTTACATTAGCAAATGACATGTCTTCAAACAAATATTATTGTTAATATATCTGTGCACTGTACAACTGAAATATTTTTGTGGATTAGTGCATGATAGCTCTTTGGCAGTACACATTTGAATCAGTAGACAGTACTTGCACAGACACACACCTTGATGAAAGTCGTTAGCAGGCAGGCAAGAAACTCATTGGATCTGCTGAGTCAAACTCTTCGCTGTCGAATGCAGTCACACTGCTCTTCTTCACACTTCTTCACATACACTAGAGTGGCGAACACACACTTTCCTATAGATGCACGCTATCACCATCAGAACGCTCGGCTTTGCTCCTTGACAACTGCTTGTTCTCCTCCCTTAGGCGTCCGTTTTCCTCAAGCAATTCCTCCATCTCCCGTTTCAACTCTTCCATTCTCCTCGTCTCCTCGAGTTCTTTCACCCGGTCCATCAGCACAGTGCATCGCTCTTCCAGTTCTCGACGAGGAAGTCCAGTCAACTCGCTGCGAAGGACCTGCTCCTGCGCTGAGTAATCTGCCTCAAAGTTTTTCTGGGCAAAAGTCTCGTCGAAAAGTCCATGACTGCTATCGCCAAAGTGATCTCCGGCTTCAGAGCCAATCTGCTGTTCATCATGGAGGTAACTGCAACTGATAACACCACCGCTCACGTGCACAGGGGAGTTGACACTACCGCCAGTACCGTAATCTGAAGTGTCTCCTTCACTCGCGCCACTCAGCGAGATGTCGCAAGCCCTACGTGGCATTTCGCAACAACGTTCGGGCGACGATAATGTCGAAATACGCCCACTATATTCACACATTTCAGGGCCCTGTCCCATGTACGGTGAGTCAGAGGGTACGTATGTCACAGTACTACTTGCAGTGAAATTCAGGCAACCATCGGTGTTGTGAATGTCCTCGCTCGCTGGTCCGTATGCCAGAAATCTCTGGCTCAAAAGGTATGCATTGTCGTTCAGTGGCGCGCCAATTCTCACGTATCCCCCACGACGTGACCTTCCTGGCCTGACACGGCGGCGATGTTCCTTCCTTCGTACACGCTTGCGTTTCCCTCGACTCCTCAATCGTTTCTTCTTTGGTTCTATGTTGGCCGTCTCTTCGGGCCCTGTGTCAGAATTTGATGATACTGCAGGTTCCGTACCAAAAACGGGCTTCTCAACACCAAACGACATGATGTCGATGATCATTGAACCCATTCGCTATGTACACGCCCTGTGTGTCACGAACACTGTCGTTCGGGCCGGGTTACCGAATATGGACTGCTAGTGCTGCTGAGTCACGTCAAGAGTTTGCTAGATTATCACAGCTCAGTATGGAAACGGTTATTATACACGTATAAATGGGACGACGAAATATTACGATAACGTTTAAAACAGCCACACAGTTGTACAAAATGCGATGTTCACGACCTCGGTCAGCTTAGGATTCGTGATCTCCACTAGTTCAGTGAAAGCTCACAGGTCAAGAAATGCCGGTTGTTGGGGCGCGCGCATTATTTATACCCGAGAGATAAATACACGCGGCGGTATGGGCGAGGCGTTCTCACTTTCAGTACTTTACCCATAGCCTACCACGTACGTGCGGTGTATGTGCACGCGCGTGTATCTCCAACACACGATTTTGCAACGATGCGACCGCACAAAACAAATGTAAACAAGACACAAAATCAGCTGACAAATGACGTCATATTAGCGACGCATTTAGCTGCTTCCACGTACGTGTGGACAATAAATAGTGATGACACATTCCTTGGATCAGCGAATTATCTCCGGCCATCGTTATTGGTCTGTGGTCAAGACGGTGAACCTAACTTCATGTCCAATCTTGTAATTTCTTGCCTATCCTCTAAAGACTCGCGGCGTGGCGATGAGAATGCACTTTAGTTTGATTCGTACAGTGTATTTTAAAGGTCCTGATTTAAAAAATATTCAAGATATCACTTTTGATGCATATGTGTAGGTCAGTGTTGTACTATATCACAAAACATCCCACCATAACGGAGATATCACTATTTTTCTCATTAAACCATAACTGTAGGTGGTTTAGTCTGGAAACACCATTTTTATTATAACTATTGTTCACATTTTGTATATTTAACAATACCTAACATCTATAAAACTGGTTCAAATTTTTACATTGGTTATTTTAATCCGTAACTCACATTTTAGAACTACTTTGAAGCACTAATGCTGGGTTTTTGTTTCATCTGCAAATGGTAAATTATGCCTTTAAAGGCTGTCCAACTGAGTGTAATGTGAGGGGCAACTTTGTTGAATGAAGGAAGAGGTATGTACCCTGGCCAGCAAGCCAGCGTCATTACTGGACTATCAACCACATTCTTCTGAGACTGGCAATCAAGACTAGGGAATGGGCCCCAATCAAAGAGAAGTTTAGCAGATAATTAGTCGTCTAAATTTAGCCATCTCCAGAGTATACTCCCATACGAGAAGGGAAGAACTTGTAACGATATGTATACTCGTAGCGAAGGTATTCATCCAGTACCTATGTGTGCGGAATACTCAGTTAGATCGACATGTAATGTCGTCTGCATATACCCGGCACGTGGGGATTTTTATTTATCCGTCATGAAATACAGTGTAGTTACGATGCAATTACTATACTCAGTATTCGTTTTTCTTCGTGATGTTATTTCTAGACCGGTGAGACCCAACAAACCTCATTTCTGACGCCCAAAACCTTTATTGATAGGCCTATTCCATAATTAATAGTGACTGATATCATAAATAGGGCAGTAGATTTTGTAATGTCCGGAAGATTGTTGCATCACTCGGCTTTATTTTCAACTCATCTCAATTCAATTCAAATTTTATTTTCAATGCCACAAACAATCTCCTATATCAAATACAATCATTACAAGAAGAGAATGTTGATACCAAATAATGAATAATATACGTTTTGAAGGCGGAAAAGATGAATAAGTTCCGTGAATAACCTACATATATTATACCTGGACCCCTATAGTCTACGCCGATAGATAAAACATTCATGTCGTGTTGGAGTCGCTGCATGTATAGGACCCCTAATACCAGTCTTTTTTTCTCTTTTTTTATTTTTTTTAACTTAAATTGCTTTGTGGGTAGGGATTGTTCTTCGTTATACGGAAATAATATCATAGGTATTCGCGCTTGCAATGGCCGTCATGCACTTGACATTGCGAAATAGTAGACTTCTTGATTGATCAAACAAGCATGCAAACGATTAACAATCATTAATGAACAAATTGTGGCAGTACGATGCCAGATGTGTGCTGTTCATTGAAGACAAGAGTGTGTTTTTTTTTTTGGGGGGGGGGGTGCAAGGGGGAGTGTGAGCCTGCAGTTTTAAGACATTCCTTGCGTAACATTAGAAAAAAGTATTTGATATCAAGTTATCATAAGTCTATATACTGCACCGTTGAACCCATATACACCATCAGCTTTTAGACTGAAATCAAACGAACGGACGGGTATTGGTGATACCGAAAGTACGATATAGGCCTATACAATAATATTCAACACACGTATGTAACACAATAACCCGGCAACTACAATGACAACAAAACACAACAGTGTACGTGTAATATACATACTCTGTGGGAGATTGGTATGAGGTAACGACATCATTATGTCACCGTGATCCATCATTTAGGGCAATATTCGTGGTTTCGAATATAATGCTGTTTCGCAGAATCGTAAAACCTTACAAATCTGAAGATATGATATATGCGATTTTGATGATCCTTAACTCCATTTTGTTTCTCTGAGTATATATGATTATTTTTTCTGAAGCCAATCACGATATCAATACGTTTTGAGTTTTTAAAGGGGTGAGCTTGATTTATAGATAATACTATTTTATTCAGTTTTCCACCTTTTTTGTGAGATAATGAGAAACCTCTTATTAAGTATAACACAAAGCATCTGTAATTCCAAGAGGAATTCAAATTCATTTGATAAGAATTGGTTTTTATATGGCTGAGATATTCTCCCCAAAGAGGTCCTATATGGTGGGACCCATCATCTTTTGTCAGGACCACTTTGTTTTACCTTGTTTTTGGATATCACAGCCATTTCAAAATCGATCTTCATGAAATAAACTTGGAATTCATCTTTGAATATATTACGGTATGCTTTTTAATATTTTGTTTTTAATTATCTCATCTCGCAAAAAGTTAAAATCTGAATCCCAATCTCCTTGTCAACCAATACCATCCCTTTAAAGTAATACGTGATCGTTAGATACAGAAGAAATGAATTATTTACATATATACTGCACTCATTATAACAGAACAAGAAATATTTCTGTAAAATATTAGCAAAATTATCACATAATGATAAATGTTTTGATCATTTCCTTTGTTTTTCAGCAGATTCAATCTCAAATATCTCAAATGGATATTATACTGGTTTTTCACATGACACTGCATGATGTCGTATAATGGAGTTACTGTAAACTGAATAACATCAGATCCCCATCCCTAAGATAGCCAAACTACCGCATCGAACTCTTATACAATTATAGAGCCACTCCATCAGTCTGAATACAGGGTATGGGCATGCAGGGGATATGTGCATGCAAGCTCAAAGTGATTTCCTCATTCTTTGCTCTTTATTCTCTGTCTGTCTGTCTTTGTCTGTCTGTCTGTCTGTCTGTCTGTATGTATGTATGTATGTATGTTTGTCTGTCTTCCCGGAGGAAGGGTGGAATGCAGGGAGCCTCGAATATTCCAATACAGCTTTCACCACGATGATAATATAGGTTATTTAACTCCTTCCTCATTCAAGTTACTCTAAATGGAGAAGGCTATGTGAACATTTACTGTGCCGTTTATGAATCTAATGTGTCAAGAGGGGTATACTGTAATACACACGGGCGGAATTGCGATCAGGTATTTGTATATAATTTATCATGGGTATAGTCTTTTTTTTTATTAATTTATTTCTTTTTAACACAGCGGCATGATGAATGGCGTGCATGGGGTTGACAAGCCTTCCGTATATAGTGTATATCGTGATATAACGTACGTTACAGTTTAATCCCATGCATGTGTGAGAGTAATGAGACAAAGAGTCCCATAATAGGCCTACCGCTAATCTTCTTGACCTATTATGGGTAGAGTTAGCGAGTCCCCTAATCTTCTTAATCTCCCCGTAGTTTGCTTTAAAAAAAATGCTATAATCATGGGCGAGGGCACCATTGAGATTAACCCCAATTAAACTATACCTTATCCTAACAGTAACTTAGAGATGTATAACATATAGAACATTTGTATAAAAGATAAGGTGATCATGAACACACACACACACACACACACACACACACACACACACGCACATCATTGTATATATCCCACACTCAGCAAAAAAGAAAGAAAGAAAGTAAACACTTTTTAGAGTTCATATTTTTCATAGAAGATTTTGAATAAAATCAATGTATTATATACCTTATTAAAGGTAAATCAATTGGCTATCAAGCTATATAGTAGGTTAGTACGAAAGGAAACTTTATCAAACGCATGAGTAAACACGTTCGTTTTGTCCTTCTAGGCACAAAAGTAAAAAGTGCAAAAATTTATATGCTCTCTTTCATTTGCAAGTGCCCTTCATGATAACAATGACAAAAAAAAAACAACAACAACAACAGTTTAACACAATGAGAGTCATGTATCCATAGGAAAAAGTAAAAAATATGTTTTCGTTCTCTTTATCTCTTTATAACTTCTAACAAAAACAAAGTGGGAAAGGGGCGGGAAATAAGAATTTTCTGTCACTTCAAACTTCCGCATATAAAAGGGAGTTATGTATAGATGATTAAATGAACAAAATTTCTTTATTTCATTCTTTTGATTTAGTAATTTAACAATTCATCAGACAAATTCCAGAACCAAGAATTATTAACAATTTCCTAATTTGAAAAAACAAAATAAAACAACAACAACTCAAATTTCTACCATTTTTTTTATTATTGCTTCTTCTCTTATTTCATTTAAATTTAGATTTGACAGAAGATTCTTCATTTTCCTTCATCATTTTTAGCCTGCATTGATCTTTTGAGCTTTCAGGGTATCTATAGAGAGCAAATGTTTATTTTTTAACTTGATTCATGTTTCTTTTGTGTGAAATTTGTTGTTTGTTCTTATTGTTATATTGAAGAGCACCCACGCATGAATGACAACTTGTTTAATTTCCCTTTTGTTGACTTATTAAACATTACCTTTAATGTGGTACGTACTGCATTAACTTTTAGTCATAGATTCTATGAGAAATATAAATTTGAAAAAGTGTTTACTTTCTTTCTTTTTTTTTGCTCAATATATACATAACATATACATATACATAGAGATATATGGATATGGTTATGATTGTGGAATAAATATGCCTGTAGGCCCCCTACAGTTGCATCATATATGTATACAAGTGTACTTATTTTGAAATTTTGTTGACTTATGTGTCACTTAGTTTAACGTACTTACATGATAAATGTATTATAGTTTTATATTTTAATTGAAGTATACGATCGTGCATGATTAATAATGTTATTCAAATGGAAATGTAGAAACTTTTCTGCAGTTCAGCCATCTGGCTGCCAATGAACTTTCAATAAAGCAGGCTTCTCCTACTACTGCAACAACCTCAAACAAAGAAGGCTGTTATGAATAGTAATTCATTGAACGGCAGAACGATTTTTAAAGACGTCAATATCATGATTATACTCAAAACAATGTTTGATGTCACAAACCATAATATGTATAAATGAAAACTTTTTTTTTAAAGATACCCCTATTTTCCATATGTTTTTATCAAACACCCTAAGATATAATTAAAAGCATATACATAATGCGAAGACTGGACAAGTGTCATGCTGTAGAAGAGAAACGAAATATCGTCCTCAAGAACAATGACACGGGTGATTTTGAAGGGAAGTTATTCGAAAATCTTGATATTAATTTTCTTTTCTGCAAACACAAATTCATGGAATTTCATGTGAATTAAGATGTAAGTGTGCATTTAAAGCATTCTAATTACGTTTGTCATGTTCATTACATATACTTTATATATGTTGTTGTTGTTGTTTTTTCTTTCACTGCAGTAAACATGGTTTTGTGGTTCAGATTTTACTGGAGAGGTGGTACCACGAATGTTCTGCCAGGGAGGTGGGGGAGCACTGCAGAGTTGACCCATTGGATTGTTGAAGTCGTAAAGGGCAGGTGATAGATTCTTGTCCAGTCGTTTTGTAGTGAATAGAAGTACACGGCGGTTCGTGTGGACGTACAATAAGTATGATTGTTATAGCAAACGACTGAGAAAGGTCCATTCTGACAATTTACATCGGCCCATGATTTCGCTACGTAGCACACTCGCATAGAAAGAGTCTTTGATGGCGAGCTGAATTTGTCCAGAGACATAAGTGATAGTCCTATCTGTGTGTATTCCATCGGCTTCATCGTAAAGGAAACTGAGATTTGCTTTATATTTCCAACATCGTAAGATTTTCGCTATGGCAGCGGCGGGAGGGAAGCCTGGCGTTGCTACTGCTGTCAATGCAGGCTACGGCTCACAAATCGAAGGGAAAAAGACTTCTTACTGGAAGAAGAATTCGAGTAAAGTTCCCGGAAGGTAAGCAAACTGTAAAGTGTAAACGTTGTCTTGTAGTGTAGGCAGGCGCAGTACCGCAGGCGCAGGTTCCCATTCATTGCATTTCACGGGATTGCAGTCGTGCAGTGAATGTTATTGGTTGGCTATCCTATGAATGTTGATATTCGATGAGCTGGTCACTGAATTGTCACTGTCACTAGTGTCAGCCAACCTCGTTTGGTTGTTATAACGCATGGACATGTCCTGATATCTAGGCCTACATCTATCAACAAAAATGCACTGCCTGGGACAAAGCCAAACATCAACAGCTAAAAAAGTAACAAAACAGTTTAACTTTAACGTTAGTCACAATCTAAAACAGTCTTTTACCATTACTAATTAGTAAAATTTTATGTGTTTAAATGTGCAGCTACTGCAGAGTATTGCTTGCTGCCAGCATGTGTTATGATATGACCACAGAGCATCATTCCACACTTGCAATTTGAATTGTATCATTCCAACAGTAGGGCAACACTAATATAGTGTATGTGTATCTACTTGACCGAAAGATCGGTCTGCCTATCGCGATGTGCTCATCGGGGATATGTTCTGCGGAGACTGCGTCTGGCTTCACGGATCCCCTCCTGAGGAGAGCAATAACGTCAAAAAAAAAAAAATAAAATAAAAGACTCCTCCGGACAGACGGATTTTTCTGTCTATGTATCGTATGTACGAAATTGTATAAGCACTGAATGTAGACAGCTGTATCGTATGCCGGATCTCAGCTCACGTTTTCAGTTATTTTGGCGTGACCTCGCCTCTGCCTCTGCTCTGGCTCTAGTGACAGTGTACACACAGTTTGAGCGACAGATCGGTCTGTATCTTGTCGTCGGGGATATGTTCCACGGAGACTGTCTATGTCTAGCTTCACAGAATCCCCTCCTGAGAGCCGTAAATGTCAAAAAATGATAAAATGCTCCTCCAGACAGACATATTTTTCTGTCTAGTGTAATTTCCCTATAGGGTACCAAAGTTTAATACTAGACATTCACCAGTAAATTTTTCTTTATCACTGATGGGACACTACAGTCTTGTTGGCCTTGACCATGGTCTGTGTCATGACACCATTGACTGCTCTGCCGTTGGTTGGTTAGCACCTATGCACCTGTCATGTGTTTACGTGTACGTTGTGACAACCCTAACCCTAACCCCGGGGCGCTCCTTCACACAGTTGTATTCTGGCTGATCGCAGTTACCCTAACCCCATACATAGTTTTGTAACTACACAGTGAAAAGACAGTTTGCAGAAATAGCAATGATACATTACTACATGATTAGGCCGTCTTGCCAAACTAAAAGTAGTAAATTTGCTGACTGGATGTGAAGATGCACTCATCAGACAGTACATTTATTTAAATTTGTTTTTTAATCCACTGCATGGCAAGTAACTCATGACATGATGGCTTACATTAAATGATTTATGACCTGTCAGGGTGCTACATAACCTTTTTTTTTTTTTTTTTTTTTTTTTTTTTTTTTTTTTTTTTTTTTTTACAGCTTGCCTAGTCAAGCTAGCAGATAAGCATGAATTTTACATGCCCAAAGAGAAAGTTCAGAAATATTAAAGAAAATGACATAGAAAGTCACTACTACAGTAAGTAAAGAGCTTAATAAAAACATTCATCATTTGAACAAACAGCAGGTACATTGATTTGCATGCTTAAACACATTGGAATAACAAACTTAATTTGATCAAATGTTGCATTGCATGGGGACTTCTTTACATACATTTTTTAAGTGTTGGAAAGTTGCTGAAATGAAATTAAAGTGTATTGCATCACATTAAACAGTCATTTTCTGTTTGTATGGTTGACTTCATGGGTTTGAAGGGGGGGGGGGGGGAGTACAGAACCCCGCCCCCAAACCTTTGCTTGCCCAGATTGGGCAAGCATTTTTTCTCATTGTTCTAAAACACTTGCCCGACTATTATTTTTCACTTGCCCCCCGCTATCAGGCTAGTGCTTATGTCACACCTTGCCTATGCATGCAAATTTAGAAAGTGGACTTTGGAACTCAAGTGCCATCTGAGATGATATGAATGCAGTAAAAGAGCAAAATAATTTTTTAATGCTAGAATTATCCAGAGTGATAGCACATACATTACTGCGACTTTCGGATCCTTTTGTTGTGGCGGGTCACAAATAAGTGCATGATTGTTGAAATACCTTGCTTTTTACCACATTTGATAGTACAAAACAGACCAAAGTGATGCAAAAGGAGAGACTTGGGATGATGTAGGAAAACAATTTTTTTTTTATAGATAAATCCATATTAATCATTTATTTTTGATGTAGTGTTTAAGTTTTGAAAGTAGTCATCTGCCTGTGACAATTCCATGACTGTGATACTCTCTTGATTGTTGCCATGACAGCATAAAGCCAGTCCATTCCAAGTCTCCTCAAGTGGACGTCATACAGCAGCAACCAAAGGGGCGCCACTCCCCCAGTAAGTCCAAACACAAGAAGGACTCCTTTGCCGACTTTGACGACAGTACTTCAGATGCCTGGGAAGTGAACGATGACGAACTCATGTTTTTGACCACGAGAAAACTGTCGCTCGAGGCGCAGATGTCTTCATTGGGACAGGCGCCGGCACAGGACTCGAGAGGTCAGAGGTCGAGATTGTCGTCGGACAGTAGGGCTTCACAGGAACGCTCAGAGGAAAGCAACGCCGCAGTTACAAAAGGAGAAGCGCTGAAGATAAATGTGCCTTCATCACAAAACACTCAAGGTATGAAAAATATGAAAAACAGGTGAAATTTCTACTTCCTTGGAAGCTTAGATAGTAAGCAAATCATTCATAGAGAGTAGCTTAATGATGTTGCCTTATTAAATAGTAGTTCCTTTCTGGTAAACTAACAAATGATTTTCCCTTTTCTGTCATAAGAAGTCCTTCTCTCACAATAGGTTAAGTGGTAAATTGATTTACTCAAAATTACAGTTATGTCTCTTCAAACGCGTGTATATTATCTGATTGAATAAACTCCAGGGATTTTTTTGTTCTTACCAACTGTATTTCCTTAACAAATGTCAAGTTCTATGCAGTCAGTAGTCCAGGGATCCTTATAGCATATCCTTGTTCTCAAACCTTGCATTTTGTTCAGTGAGTCTGTGTGTGTGTGTGTGTGTACATTGTAGGTTAAGCTTGATTCTGCCAATGTAGTTGACAACATAAAAAAGTTTCTTGGTGTTTCTTCTGTAAAATCAAGGCATATTACAGGCATGATATGACATTTTGCTTGAGTATATTATGTTTTTTACTTCACAGAGCCACATTCACCTGGCAGGCCGGAGTTAATAGCTGCAGAACGATCATCCCAACAATTTTCAACGGGAGCACAGCACATGAGCGGATCACATCTCGACACCCTCGAGGCTCCGCGGCCGTCCACCCCCATCCGTGTTTCCACGGAAACAGTGCCCACAAACAAGCAGGATGAAAAGACTGCCAAGTTCTGGGTTGTCCTGTCAGCACCAAACATGGAAATGGGTAACGCACTTACAGTGTTATGATTGATTTTGAAATTGAAGTCTTTGATATGTTAAAGGTTGATTTACTGTGATATACAATTTTGTAAGCCGTATTGCAAACAAGGATACATTAAAGGGTGTGTACAGTTCTGGTCGGGGTGAGGATTTAGCTTTTAACGTTTTGTGAGATATTCAGAAACCACTCTATGAGATGTCAAAGAGCATACAATTCTAAGGGGTATCAAAAGTTTATTTGATGAAAATCGGTTTTGAAATGTCTGAGATATCCAAAAACAAGGTGAAACAAAGAGATCCTAATAAAGTTGGGGCATGTCGCCTTTTATTATTATCACTTTTGGGGATATCTCAGCCATTTGAAAACTAATTTTCATCAAATAAACGTTGAATCCTTCTTAAAATCACATGCTCTTTCATATTTCATAAGAGGTTTCTCATTATCTCACTTAGGAATGTTCAAAACATGAATCCCCACCTCAACCACTACTGTACAGTCCCTTTAAATCAAATATGACCGGTCATTAACCTGTTAAAGACTAGTCCCGAGTATAGTCAGGCGGTGTCTATGAGAAATGTGTGTAATAGAAAAATAGCTCATCCTCTACGGGTTAGGACCTGCTAAAGTGGCTGGACAGAAACTTATGTGATTTTGATAGTATCAATATCTTTAGACTTTCAAAGCTTTCCAACGATATGAAGATTGGCCGACTTCATTTCTAATAGCCTATCACAGAAATGAAAAGGAAGCAAGGAACATTTTTTTTCTGCTATATATTTGAATGAAATAAAGATAATTATTTAGATGCTGTCCAGCATGCCGGAGGCATTAAAGCTGGCATATTTTTATAAAGGGAGACATTGCAGCGAGCTACATAGAAATCTGACACATTTTCAGTGCCAAAATGTTCTTAGACTTTGAACTTCAGCCAGGATGTTGTCTAGCCAGATCACCCTTTTGCAGTTTTCTTAACAACATGTTCTCTATCGGGGTAATGGGGGAAAAAAAAATCACAATTATAGAAATGTTATATGGCTCTCTTTTGCAAATCTTGCCAAGTTCCATACAGTTTCATCTTTGAATGCAATGCGAAGTCAGGAACTTTTGATGCAAAAATTATTTTCTATGCAGGTATGGCTTTGGACATTATATCTGTGATGCTTTAGTCATTATGACATATAAAGCTCTGTACAATTCACATTCTGTATACACCATATATTTAGCGAGTCTAAATTTTTGTGAATCAAAACTTCAAGTTTGTACTAAGTGGTTAAATTTGCAGTCGCGGGGGACAGTATTGAACGGAGAAATGTATACGTGCACATCACATTCATCTCGGGATCAGAGTCAATATTTTTGTGTGTTTTTAAATTCACGAATGGCATCTGACTCGCAAAATTCGCAAATATAAAAACCTTGCGAAATATTTGGGCATATACAGTAAGATGCCTAATATAAGATTACTTGTATTTGTGGTATCTTTCTAGAAATTGTGATGCTGTTTTAGGTCATTTTATGGAACATGGCTGTCCATCTGTGTATACATGCCTTTATTAATCTGTACATGGAGTGATTCCCCGTGTGGTGGGCAGAGTAGAATCTCTGTGACTAAAATAACCAATCATTAATGCTCTGAAACACGAGTGTGCTTTCTGTATTTTTGCAGAGACGTTAAGAAAACACAGCTGGGCTGGTATACCGAAAACAGTACGTCCAACAGCCTGGAAGGTCCTGTCAGTAAGTACTGTTGAAGACATTGCTTAACATTGTGGGAACTCAATTGTTTAAAAAAGATAAATAAATAAAATTAAAGAAAAATTGTTGAACTTTGCCAACTTAGCTACATAATAATGTTTAAATTATGCTGTCAATCATGCAAACGTTTTGACAGTTACGCTGTCATTATCAAGAAATAATATGATTAAAGGAGGATTAACCTCAGAAAAAAATTCTGCTGGTTCTACGGCTTTAATTCGATATGAAAGGTTCAAGCGAATGGGTGTTTTAAGTCGCACAAAGACCGTGCACATGTGGCGATATCAGCTCAACAGCAGAAGTGACAAGGGGGCTGCCATTTATTCTCCTTTCATGTGGACCCACTATGAAATTGTGAAATCTGATGCAGAAATGCAGCATCAGACATTTGTTTCCTACGTGTATTGAGTGAAAGGATAGTATACTGTCAAGTGTTTAGTAATACAGTGAAGGAACTGCCAAGCTCACTGGTAAAAGAGATGTAAAATATTTTGTACATGCAAATTGTCCAAAGTTTAAATTCATAGCTATGTAAAATCGAAAGCAGTGTAGTGTGATCAAGGAACAGTGTGAATGTACACATGGCAGTGAGACATTACACATGTGCATGCTGTTGCATGCTGAAGCTGTAGCACAGCGAGCATGGGGTTGTTAACGCTCAAGCAGTTAGATTCTGCTTCTGAGGTCACAGCTGCACTGGTGCTTGTGAGCTGTGGTGATGCTCATGGTTCTGTTAAACCATAGAGCTACTAGCTCCATGGTTAAACTGAACCTGAATTGCGATGAAAACTAGTGCCTTCTTGTAAATCCCTTTGAAACGTCACCCCTACAAATCTGCCTTTTAGCTCACCTGAGCCAAAGGCTCAAGTGAGCTATTGCGATCGCCCTTCGTCCGGCGTCCGTCGTGCGTCGTGCGTCGTGCGTGGTGCGTATACTTTTTACATTTTCATCTTCTTCTTGAAAACCCCAGGACCGATTTTCATCAAATTTGGCAGGTAGCATCCCTAGGGGGTTAGGAACTCAATTTGTTAAAATGGGCACCATGCCCCACCCAGGGGCCCCCAAGGGGGCCCAAACCCCCCAAAATTAAGGAATCTGTAAAAATCTTCTCCTCTAGAACCAGAAGTGATAGAGCTAAGTTAATACTATGAGTTAGTACATTGATGACTGTAGTTTCAAGTTTGTTCATGGCAGGATCAGGGGTGCCCCCCTTGGGACCCAGGGGAGGGGGTGGGGAGGGGTTCTAATGGGGCCTAAATTGTACATTTTCATCTTCTTCTTGAGAACCCCACGACCCATTTTCACCAAACTTGGGAGGTGGCATTCCTAGGGGGTTAGGATCTCAATTTGTTAAAATGGGCACCATGCCCCACCCAGGGGGCCCCCAGGGGGCCCCCAGGGGGCAAACCCCCCCCCCCCCAATTAAGGAATCTTTAAAAATGTTCTTCTCTAGAACCAGAAGTGATGGAGCTAAGTTAATACTATGAGTTAGTACATTGATGACCGTAGTTTCAAGTTTGTTCATGGCAGAATCAGGGTTGCCCCCCTTGGGACCCAGGGGAGGGGGATGAGGAGGGGTCCTAATGGGGCCTAAATTGTACATTTTTATCTTCTTCTTTAGAACCCCATGACCCATTTTCACCAAACTTGGCAGATAGCATCCCTAAGGGGTTAGGATCTCAATTTGTTAAATGGGCACCATGCCTCACCCAGGGGGCCCCCAGGGGGGCCCAAACCCCCAAGATGAAGGAATCTTTAAAGATCTTCTGTAGAATCAGAAGTTATAGAGCTAAGATAATACTATGAGTGAGTACATTAATGACTGTAGTTTTGAGTTTGTTCATAGGAGATCCAGGGGTGCCCCTCTTGGGGGCAGGGGTGGGGGGGGGGGGTGGTTGGGAAGGTCCAAATGGGGGCCTGAATTGTACATTTTCATCTTCTTCCTGAAAACCTCATGATAGATTTTCGTCAAACTTGGCAGGTAGCATCCCTAGGGGGTCAGGATCTAAATTTATCAAAATGGGCACCATGCCTCACCCAGAGGGCCCCAGGGGGCCCCAATAATTAAGGAATATTAAAAAATTTGGGCCCTTATTGTACATTTTCATCTTCTACTGGAGAATGCCTGGTCAAATTTTGGTAGAGCTGTGAATAATTTAGATTAGTGACTGCGTGAAAGGTGAACTTGCGATACTCAGGTGAGCGCTAGACCCGCGGGTCTCTTGTTATTCAAGTGTTAAGTTTGAGCAGAAGCAAGGGAAGAGACAAAAAGATGTGGGACTTCAGTGTGCCAAATGTTTAATGAAGTGTCAGAAAAGAAAACATATATGTGTGCCAGAGAGTAGTCATGCCTTACAACCTACAGTTGTATTATAAACATTTTGATTACTTCTTTTGTTTATCATCCTTGACCGGCAATGTATCAAGCAATACAGTAAGGAAGCCATACTACTGGTGGAAGTAGAAGCCCTATAATTGCATTGTTTATTTTTGTCATCATTTTTGTTTTATTTGTTGCCTACTTCTATGTAATGCTTTGTGTCTTTATCTCTTTCTTATTCTCTCCAGGGGTACCTACCAGCCAATATAGAGCGTAGACAATCCACCTTAGATAGAAAACGTGAAGAGTACTTTGGCTTTGTAGATCAGTACTACGAGACCAGGCATGATGCCCAACACAAAAATATGTTCCACCAGGTATTTTCATTTTCATCATTTTGTTTTTGTTTATTGTTGTTGTTGTTAAAGCATGTCTTCTATTCTCTCTCATGCTTGTTGCCAATTTGCAGCAAGAATAAAGAGAGATGCTGTGATTTTACATTAGTTGCACATAATTTGTGATTGTACTGACTACTATTGTTTTAAGAGGTTTATTTCAAAAAAAAAAAAGAAGAAGAAGAAAGAAACAAAACCTGAGTAAAGTTGTGGTGTTGAAGCTTTTTTGATGAACCTTTAATATTGAATTTATTCTGGATAATTGTAAATGCCAAGATAATTGTCAACCACAATCAATATTGCCAATGCAGCTATCAATCAGTTGGTAGTAATGATATTGTTAAGTGACAGTAAATTTGGGGGATGCGTAACAGGTGTGTCTGCCAATTCTTCTCTACTCCTTTCTGTGCCAGGGACTTTGGAAAGTGTGTACAATGCAATAGAGTTTTCTTTGCCTATTGGTACTCAAAGCACTCAAAGGGTTAATTTGTATATCTATTAAGAATACGAATGTATTATTTTCCTTTCTTTCAGATTCACATTGACATTCCAAGGACCAACCCCTTAATACCACTGTTTCAAGAACCAGTTGTTCAAGTGGTGAGTTCATTTTCAAATGTTAAGTCATGCATTCAATACAATCATGTAATTGTACAAATCAAAGATGCCAGCACTGACTACAAATGAAAACTGAAAGATTTGTGCAAACGAGTATGTCTGCAATAGGGCACGTACAGTAAAAGCACTGATTTACATATTATTCCCTTTTTATGCATTTGTTCATTTATTTATTTATTTATTTGTTTATTTATTTATTTATTTATTTATTTATTTATTTATTTATTTATTTATTTATTTATTTATTTATTTGTTTATTTGTTTATTTATTCATTCATTTTTTTTTGAGGGGGAGAGTAGTATTATAATTTTATAGCTATTTGAAATGTAGATGTAACTGGATTGTAAGCAAGGCATAGGTCTCGAGTTCAATGTTTCTAGTGATAAAGTCACTCTGAATCTACATGCCCTGTGAATTTTTTGAAAAGTTGTGAAAGTTTGAACTGGTTGAAATAAGCAATTGCAGTTGCTACAGTTTCTATACTGCATGTGATGTGCCTGTGTGTGTCGGGATGGGGGTAGGGCAAAGAAAAAAACTAATAAAGCAGCCAAACACAGTTTTCTAGGTAGTGTGAAAGTCTGCAGGACCTACCTTTCATTTGAACGCTTATTCCAGGTCATACAGTAAATGCTGTGTACGGTCATGAATTGTTGGCATAAAATCTTAGACTCAAAGTCCTTTTAACCCTAATCAGGCTGGGGGGGGGGGGGGGCGGAATCCGCCCCCCCCTCAACGTTTCGCGCAATATCTTCGCAACGCGATAAGCTCCCGCCGCGATGTTTCATGACTTTTTTCTTTCAAGTATCGTGCAACTTTTGAGACCCAAATTGTTGCGCCCGCGCATACCGTTTTGACGCGACGCCTGTTCGAAAAAAATTTGTCAACCCCAAAATTGCTCCAAAACGTGATTTTGTGTACAAATCCAATGCAAATTGTGTTTTTTCAATTAATTCACATAAAAATTCATATCTTCACGTAGAATGGCCGAACTTAATTTATTTTAGCATAATAATGCTTTGAAAAGTGTCTGTGACAAATTTTGGTCAAAAAACAAACAAAAACAAAAGGTCAAAAAACATGGAAATACATAAGAAATTCAAAAAACAATAAAATACATAAGAAATTAATTTCGATACAGACTTTTTTTTATCCTATTTCTCAAAAGAATGATACAAGAAACATTTTTAAAAAGAAATTAGCTTAATTGAAGCATTAATAAGTGATTTAGAGCCCAAAACTGATTTTATGCTTAAATTACAATAATTAATTAATATAAAATATAAGAAAAATTTTTCGGAGAAAGCAACCATACATTTTGATAGAATACGTCGCGGGTGTCGCGTGTGCTGATTTTCGGCGCTATCGCGCGTTCCATAGGCGAGATCTGAAGGGGGGGCGGAATCCGCCCCCCCCCCCCCCCCCCCCCCCCCCCAGATATAGCATAGCCAAAAAAGCCCAGCCTGATTAGGGTTAAATAGGTCATCTCTATGCATGGTAGTTTCATGCATTGTTTTGGGTAATGCAGTGTCACTGTATGTTACTATTTTTATTCTTGATGCAATTTCTGCATCAACACAAATCTTGAGGACTGATTAGATTTTCATCTACCTAGTATTGAGAATTGTAAAATGATAGTTAGTTATGAGAAAATGTGATTTGAAATGCTGTCATTGTGAAACAATGTACCAAGGTGCATTCACCAACTATGGACAGAATTTGAATTCCAAAATTGTACTGTCCAGAGATGAAGACTGAGTTCAGCTCTTTTTCTTGTTTCCTCAGATATTTGAGAGGATACTCTACATCTGGGCCCTGAAGCATCCTGCCAGCGGATACGTCCAGGGCATCAATGACCTTGTCACACCCTTCTTTGTGGTATTCTTGTCAGAGCACATTGGTGAGTAAAAGCATCCAAAGTACTGCCACATATCTTTAAATGTTACTATGCATTGTGGGAACATGACGGTAGCATAAATGCTCTGTCGTGAAATGTCTAGCACTGTCATTTCCTGAGTAGGAATGCTACAACTGCTATGTATTTCCTTTTTTGGCAAGATACATTGCATGTGGGTAGATTTGTGTTGAAACCGCTTTGCCAGCTATTCAGAAAGAATTCTGTCGCAGGCTGTCTGCACACAAAGCTGTTATGTTTGTAGCCTTACATGGAGTTGCGTGTAAAGGGGATGCAGCCTGACTTTGTAGCATGTCTGCTGTTGTACGAGGGTGGTAGAAGCCTAACCATGAATACAAAATTGCACAGCCCATGCAGGTACAGTGGACTCCCATTGTAACGAAGTCCTCGGGACTGGCAGTTTTCTTTCATTATATCAAAATTTTGTTACAACCCAACAGATACACAATGAAAGACATAGGATGGATAATGTTCCGGCCTGAATTTTTACTTCATTGTAACTGGAATTTTGTTATAACCGTGTTCGTTATAATGGGAGTGCACTGTACTCAGTACTGCAGTAATGCACAGCAAGTGTTTCACCATGCTACTAGCAGTCATGCTCTGAAGATGCAACCCAAAGGTTGAACCCAGGCAGACTATTTTTCATTAACAACACCTGCATTCCACTTTTGTTCCTCTGCTCAATAGACCAGCCAGAGAGATGGATGAATGGATACATTTAGATAGATTGACCTAACTTTTCAAAATGAGTGGATTGAAAAGCATTGCATTTGTTACCCTGAGAACACAGTAACCAGCTGTGAATTTCACTTGTTCGTACTATAATATTGATACCCGCTTACATCTCGCTTGAATGCATCAACAGGTAGATGTCATAATGTTGTTAAAATGATAATAATATATCTAAAATTATATTGCGCCAAATATATTGTTGTAATATTGGGCAAGCCTTGGTCAAGATTTCTAGTTGTCAGAAACAACCTTGATTATAAAGATATGCGAGGAGGCAGTAAAGACACGCAATAAATCAAGTCAAATCAAATTAAAGAGGAATGACGTTTGAATTGCGTTGGTAAACTGGTCAATTGCTTGACATCCACCAGGTGGCCAAGACATCGAGACGGTGGAGAAGTACAAGGGCATCAACAGCCTGCCGAAGGAGACCCTGCGGGAGATCGAAGCAGACAGCTTCTGGTGTATGAGCAAGCTGCTGGACGGCATCCAAGACAACTACACCTTTGCACAGCCGGGCATTCAGCTGAAGGTGGCCCAACTCAAGGAGCTTATACAGAGGATAAATGGTGAGTGTTCTGTATGACTTGAACGGCACATATGCAAAATAGTGGCCAAAAGCAATGAAAATGATACTCCATTTTGCGTTTTGCAGATTTGTGCTTCAAGTTTGCAACCAGACGTGATGAAAAAAAAAAAAAAAAAAAGATAACCAGAGACTCCAACCCCAAGCACCTTCTGATCTGGAGATTCTCCCGTCTGAAACCCCTAGCAAACGGGAGACTCCAACTTGATGTGCTCTCATCACGAGAGCGAAGTTCCTTGTGGCCGGGGTCCAGGGCCCGCCTAAGGGCCCTGGAAGCTCTAGGGTTCTAGATGCTCTCTCGTGCTATCTAAGGCTTATTTTTCAACATACAATGACGCTAAGTAAGAAATCATTTCAAGCGGGAGACACAGAGCCAGGGTGGGAGAAATTAGATCTCAAGCGGGAGAACAGGAGATTTAGCAAAAGTGGGCTTTCGGCGGGAGATCTCCTGTCGAAAGCGGGAGAGTTGGAGTCTCTGGATAACTTAATCAGCGTGAAATGTTTTTCTTGTTCTTCTTCATCTGGAATACTGCCCAATGTTCTGCATGGAACTAACTGAACAGGGGTCCGTTTAATGAAGTCATCACACAGAAGTTTTTATCTCAGAATGGCCAAAGTCGCTCATATGTAACTACAAGTATGTGAGAAGTAAAATCTGTTTCATGAAGTCTCTCGTGAGTGTGTCTTATGAGCAAAAAGTCTCTCATAAGACTTTCTTGAAATGGACCCCAGGTGCCGTAATGCATGCATTGTGGGTATGTTGGTTGGACCACTGTGCTGGGTAATACATCCTGCTCCTTGTTATAAATGAATGAAGGGGGGATCTTTTACTTGCATGGGTTGGGACTTTCTCACACGAGGGACCTTCATTTAATGTCCTTTCCATAGGTACGGAGTGTTTTGCCTCTTACTAGGGGAAACAATATGCTAAGACACAACATTGCTCAGGTAGATATATATCATCAGGCATCACAAAACTAACAAAAAAGTTGCACCAATTGATTTTACAAGAGGACTCAAAAAAGTGAAATGGGTCAAACAAGTCAGTCTTTAATTTTTCATACATATGTATTTCCAGAAAGTCCGCAGCACGTATGCTAATGAGCCGATCCGGCAAGATTTATTCAGCACTCTCGTTGACGATCTTTGCGCTGGAAAGGTGTCTCGTCGTGCAAGATTTTGCGAGACTTTGATAGGGCTATGGTTTTCACAGTGTAGCGACTTGTACATACATTTGTCATGGCTACAAGTCACGGTAAATTGTTCTCCAGACTTTGATCTTTATTTTGATACTAAATTTGCGTCTAACATCGGATCTTATCATGACAATATAATCAGTTGAATTTGCGTAAATTTTACCTGCTTTTCACAGAAGATTTTGTCGTCTAAAGTTCTTTTTTGGTTCCTGACCGGATTAAGAAACTGTTGTTTCTGATTTTGGTTTTTTCGTAGAGAGGAAACTTAGATGGTCATTATATATTGGAGTCAAGTAGACGCAAGCATGATTTATACTAGTTTTTCCGTTTTGAAATGTCTGTAAAATTCACTCCTAAGCCGGAAGTATGCTCCACACAAAGTGTACAGTGGCGCGAAAGAGCTCTCTCATTGGACAGTGCTTGCATTCAGCGCTTGAACTACACGCGTGCCAAGAAACCGCAAGTGGCATGAAACCGTTATGTGGCAGCGTAATGACGTAATGCAAGCGCTGAATGCAAGCGCTGTCCAATGAGAGAGCTTACTCTTGAGATTACACGGTTTCAAGCTGATCAGCACTGACATCGATGTATATTTTACTGGTTCCTGACCGGATTAATCAACAAATTGTCAAGATATTTACATGGATACAAAGATTAGGAGATGGACTACCAAATAAAGCATTTTCATTGAGACGCAAGGTGAATTTTATATTTCTTTTTGATGTCTTGAACATGTACTGCACAAATTACTTTTTTCATCATTTTTCAAGCTCAAATTACGCTATGATATTTTTCATTTACAGTAATTTGAGTAACATGTGACGATAGTTTACATATTTTTCTTGAATTTGATACCAAATTTGTGAACATAATGTGTATTTTTGTTGCCGAAAGCCCAAGGACAAAATCCCCTTACGCAGCTCATTACGTATGCAAGCGTAGAGCGGGCTTGCATACGAGTTGAATAAATACGAGCGAATTATCGGGTGCTGCAGACTGACTGAAGAGCTATTCTTCTTCTACATTAGTCTTAAGTTTTTAGATCAGAAAGCAAATGGGAAAGTGTGTTTTAAGCAATTTTTCTACAACCCTTTTTTGTAGAGTAATGTGATTAGGTATGCCCTAGAAGCCCCTTTTCATTTCTTAAAAACCTTTTGCACACTCTTCACTTTCAACTCTAATAACTTTTGAAAGGATATCTACTGCTTTGAAAGTTGGCATTAATCATGGACAGAATGTGTTAATAGAGCATGCTCAATTTCAGCCTAATCTGATAATCCCTTCATTGTTGTTGTTAAGAGGGCTTACATCCTGTTTTTGTTCCCATTCATTGCACAGCTAGCATGGCTATCACGCCTTGGTATAAAGATTAAGTGCTTGAATAGGCCCTGTACTTCAGAGCCTCTTTTCTCAGTTCACACTTTTCCGGAGTGTGTGCGTTCTTTTCAATATTTAGATAGCTTAGGAGAGTCCATTTGACTTTAGTTCTACGACATACATCATTTTAAAGTTGAAGTCTGCTCTTTCAGAACCTGCCCTTAACTAGAAATCCATGTCTGGTGACTTTTTTGTTGGTTTTGTGATGCAGGGTTACATATGCTACTGACTGAGCCACCTCTCTGCCCATTTTAAGCAACAGGCATTACTTTTATACATTCTTTTCCTTTATAGGCTGAAATGTCTCCTGGTCAAGTTTGTTTGTTTTGTTTGTTCATCGATATGCTTTCTTTTTGTCTCTACATCATATGTGGACCCCTCCCTGACGGACCCCGCCCTGTAGCACCCCTGCACAAGCATCTGATGGACAACCAGCTAGATTACCTCCAGTTTGCCTTCAGGTGGATGAACAACCTGCTGATGAGGGAGTTTCCCCTCTCCTGCACAGTCCGCCTCTGGGACACGTACATGGTGAGTATTTGGGTCTTGCCTCAAGAAACGAACTCTGATCTATACTCTCGTTGTTGGGATACAGATAGGTAGATAGAAGGATAGATATTATATGAATAGATGTATAAATGGATAGATGACAGGGGTATATGTATAAATGCACAAACAGATAGATGAAAGGGGTAGAGATATAGATGACTAGCCATAAGCTGCTGCTCCAAAATTTTGTGCCTCTGTGGGTTTTGAAGGATATGAATGTGCTCAGGAATGAATGAAGTGGATGGATATATGGATGGATAGATAGAATAATAAATGAAGGAAGGAAGGAATGAATGACAGTTGAGTAAGAAGAATGAAAGAAAGAAAAAAAGAGTAGACGTAACAAAGGAACATAATTTTGGTACCAACCATGCCATTGTACTGAAAAAACAAAACAAAAACTTATCTTGGCCAAATAAAGAAAAGAATGTAGTGGCATTTCATAACAGACCACAATGACAAACGAGTGCATAGATATACCCCAAAAGATGAATGACTTAACTTATGTCACCATTGTCATGGGACATGCATCCATAATCATATGATATATACCTCAAAAAGTGTCTTCAAAGCATTTACTACTTATATACAGATGGATTGATGTGCAATCTATTTTATCTGTTATATAAATGAATCCTTCTAAAGGATGGAAGTACAGTTGATACAAAAGTCAGTCACATTGATCAACTTTCCTCAAATACACAAATCTCCATGCTTGTAATGATTTCCCATAACAGAGTGAGCCAGAAGGCTTTGCAGTATTCCATCTCTATGTGTGTGCTGCTCTTCTAGTCATGTTTGCTGGGAAGATCATGAGGGAGAGAGACTTTCAAGTAAGTCATCTGTCTGGGTCATGTGACCTCACTTTGTTTGCCATGATTTGTTTTGTTTTTGATTTTCCTTTTCATGCTTATTGCATTTTCAACTACGGGTAAGATTAACTGGCTTGAAGACCCGTAGAGTGGGGATTCATGGGTAGTCCAATTCATTTGCTGCCCATTGGGGTACATACGAAATCCACGAAAAGCACAAGACAGCAAACACATGCATTGAAACGTATGCTCATTCCTAATGGTCTACTCCAGTTGACAATCTCTGGCTGTGTATGTACTGTGAAACACAATATTTTCACGGCATGAAATTTTTGTGAGTTGCCTCTAACATTCAATGCGTATAGTGTAGAGAAGAACTTTCATGTGCATTTTTATTTCGCAAATCTTGGCTCTCACAAAATTCAAGAAATTGAAATGCACGCGAACATTCCTCGTTTTACATTACTTACATACAGATCAGTGGTAAAGGTGTATACACTTTGTTGTGGGGATGTTCAAATATGTCCGAACTGGGCCAACCTTCCCACCCCATGAATCCCACCTACAGGGTCTTCAGTGGTGAACACTTGCTTTAGATATGGGGTTTTAAATATGAAGAGAGGAAAGGATTAAGTTTTGATTGAAAATCTTTAAGACCTTCATTTTGAGATGTTCTTCCAAGATGTAAGGTGATGCAAGAGAAAAGCAGCATTTTTTTTTTTTTACCATGCGAGGTGAATGATTCAAGATCCAATTGTACATGTAAGACAAGTCTATACATTTTTTCGATACTTGGCTTGATACTTGACGTTCCAGGTTAGCATGTCTGTACAGTGACGGGGCTTCAAACTTCACATTACTTGAATATGAGACCATTCTGAAGCAAATAATTTTCACACAACAATAGATATATAATGTACTCTTAAATGAATCCCACAAGGATTGGAGCAATCATCCCCCAGCATTCCCACTGATTCCCACTAATCAGTTACTAGCCTTCCCCGTTAACTGATAATTGGATGGTTTTGAATATTACTGAAGTGTTTGCATATGCAGGTTTCTTCCACAGTCCAGTTTCATGCAGCAGGTTTATCATTCTTCCTCTTGTTTTCCTGTGATTGCTGCTGCCCAGGGCACCATGCTGTTTCTCCAGAACTTGCCAACAAACAACTGGGGAAACAAGGACATCAGTCTCCTGGTGGCGGAGGCCTTCAAACTCAAGTACATGTTCGCCGACGCCCCGCGGCATCTCAACCAGCAGACGAAGCGATGAGAGCGTCGCCCCATGCCATCCCCGTCCTTGCCACCAGAGTGTTCTGCACCGCACGCTGGCGTTAACTAGCGTAAACGCACAACGGGCTCGTGGACAATCAGGAGCTCATTTTTTGCGACCGACCAGCGGTGATCGATGGCGTCATCTTGGCTCCCCCTACCAGCCTGCCAAATGCTGCCAAAAATAACCTGACCAAGTTTCTTGTGGGAATCAGTTGATTACTTATTTTTAAGTAGGAAAAGTAATGATGAGATATGGATTCATTTGAAATTTCCTTTGATGGTACTTTTAAGTAAACCAACATCCCTGTCATTTATGAACATCTTTCTTACATTAGGCGGTGTTGCACTGAATTTTTTTTTTTTTTCCAAAATAGCACAATAATTTGGATTGCTGGGACTGACCACAGAATATGATTCTTGAAGGGAGTGCTAGCCTGCACTGAAATATCATGCTAATCGGAATGTGTTAATTTGGTACTAAATGTGCATACCCCCTGGTCTCATTTATGATACCCAGCATCCTTCACGTGTAAGATATGTCCTCTTACACCCTGTTGTTTCTCTTGTTTGGGGTACAAATTTTACTCAAAAACTTGTTGTTTCTCCACAAATAAATCACAAATTTGATATCTCTGAAACTCCATTAAACAACAAATTCTTGTCAGTGGTAGCTCATGGAAATTTTGATGTTCATACTGTCAATTAATAACAATTTTGTGGGACTAATTTGACAATTGCACAGACAAAGTGTGCAGCCTGGCCATGCATGTGAGAAATGTTGCACATTTAAAAAACATGTTCGTGAATTATTGTGCTATTTTACTGCCAAAAATTGAGCGAAATATGGCATTCATATGAAAAAAATATTGCCCCTGCATATGATTCAGTTTGCATTCATGATCTTTTCGCACAATTTTTGGTGCGCGGCTGCAAAACAAAAAGAATATTAGTATTGCTTTATGTTGGGCAGTTTCACATCGCCCACTACTATCAACCCAAGCCCACCCAGCACTCCTCCTAAACAGGCCTGGCTATTTATTATATTCATTATGTTCAAAGTCAGGAATAATTTTCCTTGGAGTAACTAGTAACAAGCAATTTCATCCGTCTGTCTGTATGCAATACATTTCAATGCCTGCAATCCAGTATTTTTGTGAATTTGTTGCAATGTCAGGCAAGCTTCTGTCAAGCTTTCTTTTTTTCTGGAATTTTTTTTTTTTTTTTTATAAGCCATGCATAAACTTGAATATATAGATAAGCTAGTCTAGTACTCAAATCCTAGATCCGCAAACAAATAGTAGACAGGTTTACCAACAAATTATGCAAATTTTATGCATGTTGCCCATATAGTGATATCCCCCAACAACCAGAAAGCTTGCCTGAGACAGCAGCAATTAATACATGCAAAGTGCATTCCAAGTATTAAGATGTGTTGAGTATGTGCAGTTGGATGGAAAAGGCTTGTTACTTGGTCCCTATCGGTAAAATATATATAAAGTTATGTACACCAGTCAGATGACATGAAAAAGTATTGGATAGTAACTGTTTCTGTATGCTGGTTTATCAATGTATTCAAATGTAGAGATATTTTTCCCCAGACCACCTAGTAAAGAGCTATAGAGTCACCTGTTCCTACTTAACACATAACAATACATTGGCTTAAGGTACATGCACTAATTTAAATCAAGTAAGGCTTTGGCAACCTTTCTGGTCATCAGAAACAACCTCTGTTTTAAACGACTGTCTGAGATTTGAATTATGTCGGTAAATTGATCTATTAACAATAAGAAGATTTGATTTCCCTAAAATTTATCCAAAGTTTGTCTGTAGATAAAAGACTGCAAAATTTTTGGCAAAAAAAAAAAAAATACTAGAAATTTGTTTTTATCCAAGAAAGAACTTGTGAAAAATGATGATGCCATTGGAAAACACTCTACTGTAAAACAAGAAATGTTCGCGTGCATTCTAATTTCACAAATCTAAGATTCAAAATTCAAGATTCGTGAAATTGAAATGCACATAAAAGTTCTTGTCTACACTATGTGCATTGAATGATAGGGGCAACTCGCGAATATTTCATGCTGTGAAAAAGGCTGTCGGCTCCAATTCGCAAAAATTTCATGCCGAGAAAATATTGTCTTTTACAGTAATTTCTTTGCTTCCAGTCATTTTACTTGATTGAAATCATAGGCTTCAATTTCTTTAGCATCTAACTGTTACAATCTCATCAAAGAATGGTCAGCAAAGTCAGCTAATTCATTGGCAAGTTTGTTTTGATATTGTTACTGTGACCCAGAGTGTCTGGTTTTGCCTTTGTCTACATCAAACCGCTGACTGCATAACAAAACCTTGGTTGCATTTTTTTTTTTTGTGAGATGAATATCGTCTGTTGTGCCTGGATGTGTAACAACAGTCAACTCCATGTAAGTCAACTATGTATATAAGTTGAACAATCAGCTAAGTCAGTGAATTTAAGAAGTCCCAATTTACATTCATAGCCTAATGTGTGTATTCCTCTGTACACCCCGAAGGCAAATATTGCTTTTAGTCAATGCATTTTCCTGTGTCACATCAAGATCAACTTTATATGTGGAGATGACCATATATTTCTTCCTGAAGATGATGTAAAATGCATCTCCTGCTTAAGAATTTTTCTTGTGTTGAGTTGATTGGTCCTGCTGGATAGATGTGATCAGTGATACTAGTGAAAAGGAGTACAGCTAATTGTTGTCACAAGATCTTGGAGGCTATATTACACAGATATTGCCTGCTTAGAGGTGTAATATAACACTTGACATCCTTACATGAGTTATATTTTTACCCAAGAGATTATATTTTCCCAAAGTGTGCAGTGCTGAGGGAAAATATTGTCTCAAGGGGAAAATTTAACTCGCAAAGGGACTATCAAGTGTAATTACAATCAGATACCAGGCAATATGATTATGTTTTACTATATGGTCTACATAAGTACACATCGTTTTGTTCTAGCTCCACTGGCGGCCACTCAAATTGGTAATTATGCCACCTTGTCACTGCATGCAATATAAAAATTTTGGTTCTCACTGCATTTGTCACATGATTGCATTATGACCAATCACTGACCGGTATTTGTGTAGACCATTTAATATAATCATATATTCATCCGTATCATCCTTGAGAAAGAAGGGATGAATTGTGAACACCAAATTTGATACCAATTTATGAACATTTTGCTTGGCTCTCCAAGAGGTGTCCTGACATGCTCGCTGCACCATTCAGCCTGTGTTGTGCGAAGAAACAAATGTTTCCTTTGTTGTTTCTTTGTGACATGTTTACTTGACAATTGTACTCTTTGTCAGTCTGTCCTTCCATTGTTGCTCTTACCACAGTAATGAGGCACATGTGGCCATATAGACGGTGGATGTTCTTGCCTCTGCCCCAAAGAATGTGTGCGTGTATAGCAGGCGGCGCAATTTCTGTATGTTTTCCTTGTGTTTGACACAAATATGTGTGTATCTTGTGTGACTGTGTCTTGCGTGGCGGTGCTTGCCACAGGCCTTGTCGTGCATCCTTGGAGAGAATTACAGAGTAAAGGTCCTCCAGTTTGTTTGTCCTTGTCAATGATCTTTAGACTCTGAAACCTGACTCTCAGTGAACATAATGTCAAACTGTCCCTTTTTATCCCTTTAAATTAAAGGGATGGTATAGTTTTGATTGAGATGGGGAGTCAGGTTTTAACTTTTTATGCGATAATTGAAAATTGTTTATATGAAATATTATAGAACATACAATTCTATGAGAAATGAAAGGTTTATTTGATGAAATAGTTTTAAGATGGCTGAGATATTCCCCCCCCCCCCAAAAAAAAAAAAAAACCAACAACAACAAACAAACAGAGTGGTTCTAATAAAAGGAGGGTCCCACCCTTTATTAGGACCTCCTTCTTCTAAACCAATTTTCATCAAGTAAATGTTAAATTTCTCTTAGTATGGTATGCTCTTTAATATTTCATATAAGTGGTTTCTAATTATCTCACAAAAAGTTAAAAACCCGAATCCCCATCTCAACCGAAACTATACCATGCCTTTAAGGTTTCAAGAGCTGTTCAGTATCCCTGAATTGAACGTGTATATTATACACTTAGTGACATGCTTCTATACTGAGTGACCAATATAATTTTCATGAGGGAAGCACTTCTGCATTTATGATTTCATAATTGCCTAGCAAGTAACAAAGGCAGCAGTGAATAAAATAGAAGCAGAAATATGAATGGCAACATGCTCTCAATAAAAGGAATGGGAGGAGGTTGTCCTTTTCAAAAGGACATCTAAGGTTCTCATTTCTGTGTGTTGCTGTGTATGTCTTAGCCTTACATCCATGCAACCTTCAAAGTAGACAGTATGTACAGACTGCAATGTGGTCATAAAACTCATGGTTGCAAGTATGGCATAGCTTTGATGAATGCAACAGAATATTAGGGAGCTTTGAATTCTAAGGCTGGTGCACAAGGCTAATCCTTATACAAAGAACCGGTGGTGGTGGTAGTGTAACTACACATGAAAATAAGATCTATGTAGAAATATCTTGAGCAATTTTTTGACGTTCTTCATTCATGCAATATACTTTCAGATAATGGTGCACATGGGATTCTGTTTGTGGGATCAAAAGAGTTAGATAGGAAGAGAGAAAGAGACATAGAGAGAGAGAGACGGAGAGAGTGGGAAAGAGAGGGAAAGAGAGGGGAAGAGATTGAGAGCGAGAGAGAGTTAAGTCCATCAAAAATCAGACTTGATAAAGGCTGTTTGGTTTGAGCCAGAATGTTATGTTTTATTGGTTTTCCTTTTTCTACATTTCTTTGCAGTTACAGTAATTGCTTACCATATCCATATTACCTCCCCCCCCCCCAAAAAAAAAAAGAAAAAAAAAAGAAAAAAGAAGAAGGGTTGTGATATTCTTCCAAGCGATTGCACTGGCACAATAAAAGTCAGCTCAGAAGGGCAACCTACAAGCTCGCTTATCACCTTAATGAGTAGCTCTGTGGCACACTTGTTTATCCTACTGTATTGAACTCACTGCAATTCAATTAATCCTCTCACCTTCTCTCTTCGTGCCATATACATGTTGCACTACGATCCTGTAATGGTACAGTTGTATGTATGCTACAATCTTTGATGATTTTTTTTTTTTTTTTTTTTTTTTGAGGCTGTGAAAAAATGTGCATCTATAGGCAGATGAAAGTTTTATCCACATCCCACTAAGGTAGATTGCTTTGCTAATACATCAAAGACAAGGTCACTTCCATGGTATTCAGCCCACAAAGCATTTGGCTGGTTGGTTGGTTATTTGATGGATAGAGGGGATATCTGTAATTAACTCCAGCATGGCATAAACATTAAATGATTCATCTCTGGGCTCAAGGATTTTGTTTTGTTAGTGAGTCCCCACTGAATATTGAATCATAATACAGTGTATTATCAAATTACACCTCATTATGATCACCTGTCGTTTATAAAAGACAGGTGAAAAATCTGTGATCATTGATGTCGACATATTCAGGTGTTTGTTGTCCAATTCTTCACCAAGTCATGGCTTAACAGAATTTGCAATCTTTTTGTGGCTGTCATCTCATGACAGAATATTAAATCAGGAAAAATGAAGGAGGATATGAGCTTTAGTATTTAGCTTTTGATTGCATAGAGTTCATGAAGAATGGCCAAATGTTTATCTCCATGATTCACTTCTTCCTCACCAATTCTTTGAGTCAGTTGCGAACTTTGCTGAAATTCTACAGGGTCATGCAACATACTTTATAAGCTGTTTTCACGAGGGTTTAATTTTCACAAATTTTGTGAATCACTGTTGGATCGCAAATTTAACAACACACGAAAATATCTCGAATTGACAGGCATTAGTGCGCTTATGATAGCCTGTGAGTCAAACTTGCAAGAACGACATCGCGCGAAAATGTCTGACCTCCTCATGGGCTAAAATATCTGTACGTGAAAATAACAGCTTATACAGTAGACAATTTGGTGAAATAAGAATACTAGTGTCCCATGTGATTCTACTCGTGCATTCACACCTATTTCTCTTAAGTTTCAATGGTGTCTTGTAGAGCAAACTGTGTAAGAGTCACTCTAGATCCGTATGGAACTAGTCCGAGTGTACTAACGTATCAGGTTCTGTGGAGTGCATGTCTGAAGACAAAGCGTAGTGGTCATCATTGGGTTAACTAATGACCACTTGATTTGCACAAGTCTGTGTGCATACAACCATATGGAACTTCAACCCCCCCCCCCCACTTTCTTTTCTTTTTCTTCCAGCACAAAAACACAGTGAATCATAAGATAACAAAATAACGTCCCTGTCAGGATTGGTCTGACCCATTTTGGACCATCACTTTCAAGATCTTTTGTTCTGCAGAGTGAATCATAACTATAGCACTTATTGCAGGGCATATTTGAGTTGTAAGGGGATCAGTTTCTCTTTTCAGAGAAGCAACGGTTTGGTGCCTGATATATCACCATTTAGTTTGTCTTTGTTATCTTTTTTTAAAAGAAAATTTGAGTGATGTGTGTGTGTGTATATATAATCATACATACTCGCATACCATATCTATATATGAATGCATATAATATATGTATAAAGAGAGAGAGAAAGAAAGAAACAAGGGGGAGGTAGGAAGGGATCAGTGTGTGTGTGTGTGTGTGTGTGTGTGTGTGTGTGTGTGTGTGTGAAAGAAAGAAAGAAAGAGAAATGGGAGAGAGAGAGAAAAAAAAAACGGAACATGAGTGTAGAGAGTATGTGTGTAAGTTTAAGTATGTGTGTATGCTTTGGGCGTTACAAAAGAATTCTTCCTACAAACAAAAGCCAATCTGACCCAATATCCCAGCACATAAACATTGATATCTTTATTACCAAAGTTGTGCTATTTTACAGGTTTCTATAGAGATCATTTATCTGTATCATCAGCATCATCTGGAGATAAAAAGAGAGATAAACAATATTTTTGTCCTAAAAATGATATAACATCAGTACATATATATCGATTAAGCATACTTCAGGACGAGAAATGTTTTGTATGTAGATGTTTCAGTGGTAAGTTTGTGTCATATAGTGTATATAAGAAATTGTACATTGTCTATATGTTTTCCTTTTATCTTCATTGTCAAAGATAAATATGATTTTGCCTACAAATCTTATCATGGAAATCCAACAACAATACTTAAAGATTAGAAATACAACATGTCTTTTATGTGTGTGTCTGTCTGTGTTTATACATTGAAATATTTGTGTTACCCCTTCTTGGTTAAATGAAACTGAATTGTGAATTCACCGAATGTTATGAATCAGGCATGTTATAATTTGATTTCTCTCTCTCTCTCTAAATGCTGGTGTAGCACTCTGTAACTGTGACTACAGAAAAAAGATGAAAAATGAAATTAATAAAGATCTCTTTTAAAAAGAAATATATGTTTGCCCAGTTCAATGTATTCATGTAGCTGTGAACTTGTGTTTACTCATTCAATTAGCCTTGTCAAAGTCACTTTTCAGCAATTGCTAAAGTTGACATACATGTATAATGAAAATGTGAATCCCTTTGCAAAGCATAAATGTATATATATATATATATATATATATATATATATATATATATATATATATATATATATATATATATACATACATATATATATATATATATATATATATATATATATGTATATAGGCATACCTCGTCAAACTATATTCCAGACGGATATACGCCCAACGGATATACACGCACACTATTCATAATACTGACCTGTACGACTCGGGTATTATGAAATGACACTCAAGTTCATAATCAAATTTGCAGCATATTGGTCTGTGTTAACTAGGATGTCTCCATCTGAAGGGAAATTATACTTGTTGATTTATCTACAATTTTAACGTCAGATGTCGTTACATGCTAGATGTGAATTCCATTCAGTAATACTGTTTGGATGATACAATACTGGACATTATTTAGTATATTGCCATAGAAAAAAAAAATCATATTTGTGGGTAAATTAGAAATTTGATAAGGAGAATAAGTGAGTCAATGCGAGAGAGCTCTGATTCTTTTCGTTTTTTATTACCCATGCAAGGGCCCTGTTTTATGAAGTGTTAAAATTGATTTCAACTGTAAGTCTATGACAGCCTGTGTAGTAAGGAAATTTAACATTGATTTAATCTTTTGATAAAACGGGGCCCGTGCAGTGCCCTGTTTTATCAAAAGATAAAATTGATTTTAAATTTCCTTAACACACAGCTAGGCTGTCATAGACTTATCATAGAAATCAACTTCATAATCAATTTTAGCTCTTCATAAAACTATTCCCATATGCCATTTGTAACATAATTCTATAGCTATAGCTTCTCTCATTTATGCCATGGTTTTGCAATGAAACAAGATCACTCAAGGAAGCCAATGGCTTATAATTCCTTGTATATTATGTTTCATCTGTTTATGATTAGGCCAGTTTAGCAAATGCCCAGCTGAATGAAATCAATCTTAGATACTGAAATTGACTGAGAGATATTATAGGAAGGAAAATTCTCATGACTTTGTGATTACCAATTAAAGAATGTGAAAAATCTTCAGTATAGTTAATATAATGCAATGGAGAAGGCATGAACAGCAGAGATTTGCAAGGGGAAATCCCCTTTGCATTTGCCTACACCAGGAGGTGGAAACAACCCCTCCTTGCCTATAAAGTGATGATGATATGCTTTCCCATTTTGATGTACACATTACAATGTATACATATTACAATTCATGCACCCATTTCACAGTTCATTCAGAACATTAAAACCAAAGAGTATAGAAGCTAGCGCTAGCTTCTATACTCTTTGATTAAAACACTCATACATCACTCTGTGTATACTACTAACTAAAGCATTATTCGGATGCAGTGTTCAGAATTTCACTGTACATGTTTGTGTTTCTGCTGTAAAAAGGGCATCTTTAAAAAAAAAAAAGTTAAATGTTCTATTTATCCTGTGTCAGCTTCTTTGTGTATCAGTGTATGAGATACTTGTAATTTCGGCGAATTAAAAAACAACAACAACAACAACAACAACAAAAAACACACCCAAACTTCTGTATTCCAGTACCAATATGGAGTGCCTTTTGAAGAGCAACTCACTACAGTACTAGTTTATTGGTGTGTGTGTGTGTGTGCTTTTTTTTCAAATTGTTGAAAGATTAAAAAATGATCATGCATTTATCAAAAATAAAGATGAACTCATCGGGAGTGTGTTTATGTGTTGGTGTGACGTCATGCAAACAATTTTCTTCGTCGAGCGGATGCGGAAATGAGCTTACATGACATCGTACCGTCTGTGTGTGGATGCGATGTGAGTTCACAAACAATCGGAGCGCGTGTGTTTACGTATGGGTACTCACCGTCTGTACGGACAGTTCACAATTTGCTATCACGATCGAAGACGGAACGCGACGCGACAACTAAATGCGACGGTGTAGTAGATCTCTACATCGAATGACTGACTTTGTGTGCTCCGCGATCCTACTCCTATCATTGATGCCAAGCAACCTATCTCATCTCAAGACGGAAGAACGACGATCTGTGTTGTGTTGTAAGTTTTATATTATGTATTATCGTTCATGTGGTTACAACTTGTGGTAATTAGGGTGCATTTTTAGCGGAAGCTTGAGAATGAATGAGCGTGGTGTACGATACGTTTCTGTTGTTAAACAGTTCACAAATCTCTGTCACAGTAGCAGCGACGAAGCGTGCTGCGCGTTCACTTGTCTCCCATAGTCCATACCAGCTGCATGCACACCGCATAGCAATAGGCCTAGCCGGCCATAGGCATTGGCTAGGAGCAAGCGAGAGAGCCTGAGCGATGGATGCATTGCCATTGGGCATGAGGGGCTTTCTGCCAGACCACAGTCGATACGTTCAGCAGTCTTGATGTAAGAAGAAAATTGTTGTAGATTTGCATTCAGATTTTCCTCCAAACCTTATTAGGCACACTGTATGATCCTGGAAGAGACTCTAGTCAGAGAGGGTCAGCTGATTCAAGACTCGAGAGGAACTTGTCTCTCCTCCGGCAGTCAGCAGATGTCATCCCTTCATGTGAATCATACTCTGCTGGACTTTGTCAAATAAATTTACAACAATATCAACATTGGAATTTGGAAATTGGAGTTTCAGCCAGTGCTAAATCTGACCTCTAAACATGACATTTCCATAACTCTAACAGGGCCATTGTCAATGATTGTCTGTAGATATAGATTTCTAAATGTTTCCTATCTAACCGTTTAATACAGCAAAACATTGTCATTGTCTAACGTTAGATCTATTTTGAGTATTTATATAAAAGATCTAGGACCTAACTGTAGTGTGGACTATTTAGTGTTAGTGTTAGACATCCAGACAGAAAATCTGCAAAATCGTGAAATCTGCCCCACCACAGTGTGCATGCACCCATGGGTTAGAAATCAAGGTTAGGTTGTTTGTTATTTGAATTTATTTGGTGTTTATCATTCCTCTAGGAATGTTTACGCTAGGTATTTATTAGGGTTTTTAGGGTTAAGTTTAGCCTTAGGTTAAGGGTTGTATTTATGGTTAAATTATTTCTTCTTCTTCTTCTTCCAGTCTGGTACTACAAACGATGTAGTTCACCTCTGGCGTACTTTGTGCTTGTCAAGTGCTGAGTTTACAGTGTGCAGGTAAAAATCCTCTATAAATTTCTATGTGCAGTTGAGGGACATCAAGAAATCCTTCCGATAATAAAAGGGTGAAAGAGAAAGATCAAAGGAAAAAGTGAAAGAAGGAAGGACAAAAGATGAAATGTTGTGGAAATCGGCCCCATCGCTGTATCGATCACACGTAAATGCCGTTTGGTTGGGCCACATTCATGAGTATTGGCTGTGGAAGAAAGCCCCACTGCCAGTGCTATACAAGTACAGGCCTTGATGTATATAGTACATGTAGAGGTCTACACTGTACCACTGAATGCCACACAGTGGGGCTGACCAGTGTTAATACAGACAGGCAGTGGTAGGGAATATTTCATGAGTATGTGGCAAAATCTGTCTGTCATGAGGATATTTTTATCAATCATTTTGTTTTGTTTTTTTGGCTTTTACAGCTCTCCGTGTAGGAAGAGGTTCCGTAAAGTAGGGCTCGACACTAACGGTGGCCCGGTGGCCCGGGGCCACCAAAATTTCAGAAATGAAGAATTTGGTGGCCTGATCGGGCCACCAAAAAAGGTCGGATGTTTGCCTTTGGGCCACCAAAAATAAAAGTTAGTGTGGAGCCCTGCCGTAAAGCCATCATACGTATCGCGTAGTCTCTGCGGAACATAGTTTTGTACATATGTATTTATTGTATCCCTCATGCCAAGATACAAACCAATAATAAGCACAATATTATCAATATTGTTCTTATCTGGCAGTCGTCTTTATCATGATGTCTACTGTAAATCTATAGTCTAGTAGATTACTGTATTTAATGGGTCTATTTACATTTTACATTGGAAAGTATGTAGATATCACAATATACATGTATGCCCCCCCTAAAAAAAAAAATGAATAAATAAATAGCAGTTTCTCATCCTTACTTTTTGAAAAATGAAGGATGAGGGCACTTTTTTGCTTCTCCAAAACAACATAAAAGTTTTTTTTTCCCCCTGAAGACGACGGATAAAGTGTCTTTTCATCAAGACTTTGTGCCTCGCCGTAAACCTATCCACTACAGTTATTGCAATAAGTTGTTGATTTAAGAGGCCTGTCATTCATATTTGAATATTTGCACCTTTATCTTCGTAAAATAAAAATAAATTGCTAATAAAATTTTGCACGAGAAACAGTCTGGGGCAGGTAAGACCTGGTAGTGCATGATGATGAAAAATCTGGTCATCCCGGCTTGCACAATGAGCAGCAGGCTTCCCAGTCGGGCATCACTGACCACAGCGCTATTTGCGTTGTCTAATATCCAGTGAGTCGTTTTTAAAGTATAGCACAAATAGGCTGAGCATTTGATATTCGAAATTTTGTCTTTTATTGTTAAAAAAGGGGGACATATTACACAGAGGTGCACCCCCCCCCCCTTTATTTTTTTTTTTTTTTGAGTCAAAAGTTGCTGTTCCTTATCTTACAAATGCAAGTTACATAATTGAAGTATAATACTTTGATATGTTTGGTAATTCACATTTTTTGGTTGACTCTCACTTTCATTTTGTTGCCTCTCGGTTGCACCAGGTTAAGGCTCGCTGCTTTCTCAGCCCCCCCCCCCCCCCCCTGCTGTTGCCATTTCACTTTTTTCCTTTCTCCCTCTGTTGTTCCTTGTTTGATGTTGCCTCCCTATTCATCCTTATCCTTCACAGGTTGCCCCCATGGTCCTTGGGATCATCACTGACCCTCCTCTGCCTTTTGTCTGTCTACCCTTCTGCTTTAATCCCCCTCCCTTTACCTGTTGGGCTCCTTGCCCATGACTTCCAACCCTTCCCTTTTGTTTCCTTTGTTCTGTGTCCCTAGCCCTCCTGTGACTGTTCTTGTTTGTGTAGTCCTTATAGTTATTGCCTTCTCTGCCTGTTTGTCATTTTGCCTCTGATGAAGATTCTGATACACCTGTAGGATTAGGGTTCGAAATTGGCGATGGTCCGCTGACCATTGGCCACCCAAAATCATGTCGGACTAGCTAAAAATCATAAAATTCTGAAGTAACTAGTCCGTGTGGCTAGCCAAAATATTGCTTCAGTGTCAAAATTGATTCTAAGTAGTCCGCCAGGCTAGTTTAAAAAAAAGTTATGTGCGACCCCTGAGGATCAATAGCTTACTCCCCATTTGACTCCATTTTACTCCATTGGCTTGCCACTGTTGGATAAGCAGTTTTCAGCAGCTTTTTTTTTTTTTTTTTTTGCTACCCCTTTATTTTTTGTTAAACAGATGAAAAGAAAAAATGGAAGGGGGCACGTGCACCCTCTTTAATTTTGCCACTTAGATTATGCAATTATTAATGAATTTTGTTATCAATTATTGACACAGAGCTACAGAAAAAGTGTTCATAATTGTTTATTGAGCCAATAACCACCCTTCTGCCATAGAGTGTTGTCTGTTGTACATACAGTTCGACCTCGATTATCCGGCCTCCTTTTATCTGGAAATCTCTCTTATCCGGACGCATTCACGCAGTGAAGGACTTTTTTTTTTGTCATCCAAAAATTGAGAAAAAACAGTGACTTTCATGGATCTATTTCACTAATTTCATAAGATGTGCATGATAGGTTTCTCAATATCTAATGAGGTAAAACATGTAAATGATTTTCACATAAAGCTGTACTTTATTTTTGTGAAGAAGGGACTACAATTTTGCGCAGGCTAGCATAGATTACACCTCCGTTGCGGGGTACGCTACCTGCCTAGCTGCCAGTGCACTGGGATGGCAGCTTGGACGGCAGCTATATACATTAACATTGTGTCTCCCATATCCGGCCAATTCGCTTATCCAGATGAGCGCCGGTCCCGACATGGCCTGATAATCGAGGTCGAACTGTACATGTAAGAAATGAGTGGAGCCCATCGGAGTATGATGTACAGTTGTACAGTGTTATACATATTTATAAAATGGGTTCAAGAATGTAGCCAATAGGAAGCGCTGAAATGAGACACACCTCCTTCCTTTACTTCAGTACAATTGCACTGCCTGTAATCCTATGGTAGATTGCCGATCGTCTGTGCGCGTGGCGGCTCCTTTGATGAATTGCATGCATACGCGCTGTCAATCCTGTAAACAACTTCTAGTTCGGGCTGCCGGCTGGCCGGCCTGTCTTCCCTTGTGCATAACATGTGTGGCGTACGTACGTATACTCTACTATACGTACACTTTGTACAGTACAGTAGACCAAGCGTTATGGGACCGGACGCGTACATGGAGTCACTTTGAAGAGCAAATCCAACGATTTAGCAGGTTAATTCTCACACCGTTTTCAGAGTATGTTGTCTAGTAGGCCTATATGAGGAGTCTATATCAAGTCTTTAAGGTAAAGGGTGCATATTCTATGTAAAATAAGTAAGTTTTCATGCGGGAACTTAAGTGTCCGGAAACCCAACCCCCCATTATACTTATACTGTATGTGCGGGACTTCCGCGAGTGCGACGTGCGTAAATGTTTGGGACGAACATCTTCGGACGTCTTGACCCACAAAGGTACGTGAAAAACGCTGAAAAATGGTGTTAGTTTTCGAATTTTCGACCCATTTTATAAAACAAATGATGCACAGGATTATTTTGTGGTGTTAGTGGAGGCGTAGCTCACTCTCGGGTATTTACAATGTAGTGCAACATGCACTCGGCTTCGGCTCGTGCATGTTTCACAATTGTAAATACCCTCGAGTGCACCACGCCTACACTAACACACTCTATCCTGTGCATCATTTGTATAAGATACAGTGCAGTTATTGATGAATTTTGTTATCAATCATTTACACACAGCTACAGAAAAAGTGTTCATAATTGGTTATTGAGCTAATAACCACTCTTCTGTCATAGAGTGTTGTCTGTTGTGCACACGTAAGAAATGACTGGAGCCCATACAATTGTATGTCTACAAGTATGATGTACAGTTGTACAGTGTTACAGATACAATGTATACATTGTACATGTACTGTACATTGTATGTGTAGTGTATGTACAGTGTACCACGGTACACATGTGTGCAATTCCAGAAAATGAGATCAACCTGATTTCATGCATCAGAAATTCAATAACTGCAGGTAAAATTGTTGGTATTGAGGGGTAAGCGTACGTGTATTACACCATGAGCTGCTTCCACTGTATTGTAGTAAGTAGAATAACACCAGTTAGGAAGGATGACCTTTCCACTAGGAAGGGAAGTGAATTTGGTTCTCGTAGTAATTCTAGTGAGAAAAAACAAACAAACAACTAACACAAATGATGCTAGAAGAGCAAGAAGCCATGAATTAGTTGCTGGTACAACAGAAGTCAATTCATCAGAGATCAGCAGCAGTGATCCACAAACACATCATGTGAAACCAAGTGAATTCTCAGTGTAGAGTACCATTGGAAGTGTACCAGTAATTTGAAGATAATAATAATAGTAATATGGAAAATTTACATTGTATGCATGTACATGTAAGCGTAAGACAAATAAATGTATGCTTTAAGACAAAGATATGTCTTCATCTTTATGTGTCTGCTGCACAGTAGAGAGCTTGAGGTATACATGTACATGTTTTTGGGTTAAGTCTGTCCATCCATCTGTCCCCAGATCATCCAGATGACCGTCCACTCTTGTGTTCCTCATGGAAAAAGATACGGTTGTACCTTTGTATGCAATGTATTTTCGTGGTACCTGGCCCAGGTTTATGACATACATAATTATTGTAAGGTGTACAGTTGTACATGTGCTGAGTGGACCTTAGGCAAAATCCCTGAAACATGAAAGGCAAATGAATAAATACAATTTCATTTTATTCATCTGTTTAGAGGGGATGGGTTTTCAGAGTTCTTAATATAAAGAAAGGATCTTACTGCAGAGAAGTATTTATATTATGTCTGTGATATCTTCCAAATAAGTGAACTCGTGGTGTAGACCCACACATCCCAAATCTTTGTACCCAAGTACAATGTATATTACACCATCACAGTCGGGGGGGGGGGGGGGGGGGCATTTTTCTGTATAGAGACTGTGCATTGAATAATGAGTATTTCCTTGGCATTTGTATCACTGTCATTGGTCATACCATAACATGAAGCAATAAAGGCAGTAGGATAAATGTGTGATGTTCATGTATAGCTTTTGAGGCATGAATGTGCAAAATGTGTTTGATATCGATGCTGACAAAGGATTGGGGATTTCTCTGGAATAAAACACTGGTTGCATGTTCATATAAAATTCCCCATATTTCTCTATGTAATTGGACTGTGATACTTTGTAGTTGGCACAGCATCAAATGTTAAGTTTGACCAACTCTTGCGCTATGAATGCACAATTTCAGGATACAAGATTTCTATTCCTTTACTAGTGTAAAACTTTAAGTAGCTTTGTATTTCTGCCAGGACTCCATTTATGAAACAAGCGTCTGGTACTAAAATGCAATTGAACAATTTATTGCATTATCAGCCCAGTGTGCAAGATGCTGTATTACTGGAGGCACTGTGTATGAGTAATGCAAAGAAATAGAATTAGAAATATGCTTATGATTATGAAATAATTTTGTTCTCTTGTTGAATTTCTTGCTGCTTGAATTTAACAGGACACTCTTTGTTGTAACCCTACTGCCTTCACAGGTCTTGTGTATTAGAGGATAGGACTACGCACTCTGTTGCAGAGATACTGACTGGTTTTGATATAGATTGCCGTTCTAGCCAGCTGTAACTTTAGCCAGTGGGGACGATGGCAGAGGCGATCGACGATTACGATGACGATAACTATGACTCTGAAGAAGATGAGGAGGACGACGACGACATGTACAACGACTACTATGATGACCCGGTCTTGGCGGACGATCCCGTCTTCAGCGAGCACAGAGAACCCGACCCCGAGGCCTTTGACTACACGTGCGTGGACGTGGCGGGGGCCAAGGCCATGCTGAAGAGTGAGGTGGATCTGGCCAGCGAAAATCTCAAGGTATGGTCAGATGAATTCTCGCTCCTTTGGCCATCTTTGGGCCCATTCTATTTACTTGCCTACAATGTATTTGTATGCTCTTCTTTAGATTTGAAATAATTTTCCATGTAGCATATGTATCTCCGCTTGTCACATGCTGTTCTTCTAACCTTGGCTCATCCACTTTGAAAATATTCCCTTGTGGTATTATGGAGTGTTTACTCACTTTTATGGCCACGAGAAAATGCCTCCATAAATTTGCTTGAGGTTTACATATAGCCATTATAAGTTGTACAAATATCATTTAACTAGTACCACATTCTGCAGTATGTGAACATCTCAGTAGGCATTGCCTGCTTTCCTTGTTGTGATGGTCCACAAGTATGTGGAAGAGGAGAGTACATTTTATCAGCACAGCTCTATATTGCTGTAAGGCTTAAAGGGACTGTACAGTACTGGTTGAGGTGGGGATTCAGGTTTACGATGTATAACATTCCTCGGAGAGATAACAAGAAACCTCTTATGAGATATGAAAGAGCATGTAATTTTAAGAAGGATTCAACATTTATTTGATGAAAATTGGTTTTCAAATGGCTGAGATTGTCCAAAAAAGTGAAAATAATAAAAGGCGACAGGCCACGCCTTTTATTAGAATCTCTTTGTTTCACCTTGTTTTGGGATATCTCAGCCATTTCAAAATCGATTTTCATCAAATAAACTTTTGATACCCCTTAGAATAACATGCTCTTTTACATCTCATAGAGTGGTTTCTGGATATCTTGCAAAATGTTAAGAGCTCAATCCTCACCTCAACCAGAACTGTACACACCCTTTAAATAGGCCCTACTGTGTTGTGGCATGAGGGATCTAATAACATACATTGTATCCATTTTCATCCTGATTGAAAAAAGAGAAATCATTTACAAACATTGCAGAGTGTCACATACCTTACTGCAATGTTTGGATTTGACTCCATGCATGGCCTGCGCTAGTTTTGATATTATTGTTTGCATCTATAGTCTGTTCTTAGTCGTAGGCCCTACAAACTTGTACATACTACATTAATGTACAATGTACATACACGTACGTATGTGTCCAAAATTGTATCTGCTGTATTATCAACAAATCACCCATAACAGATTTTACATTTACGTAGCAAATAATATCTTAACTATTGGAAACACCCTTGTTCTTTGGGGATTGTGTACATTAAAGCCCCACAATATGCTGTGTTGTACGTAGTTTCACCATGAAGGAGAACATGTAGAAATAACTCTTCAAAGATGATAAACTCTGCATTGAACGCTTACACACAAACACACACACAAACTCACTATACTCACATGCACACTGAGACAGATACAGCGATGTTCATTAAATTCTCCACATTTGATCTTGCATTACACTTACAGTATGTCATAAAAGTGCAAACAACATACAATGCGCTTAAATGCTTTTACGTCGTACATCATGGGAATATGCTAATCTCTGAAATTAACAATTTTGCGACTAGAGTGTGAAGTACAGATTATAAATATCAGTGCAACTCTCACCAAAGTACATGTGCAGTACTGCTGTGCACTTTTCACACATCACAATGCATTATATTTGCTGCAAAGGCCAAAAAAAAAAAAATTGTTGCATTGGCGTAACCCGCCCGACCCTAAAAATTCCGCCGACCCCATGTTTTTTTATTATTTTTTTTTGCTATCGATATCAAATATCTTGTTGATTGCGATCGCGATCGCACAAACCCGGAAGTGGAAACGGCTCTGGGGATATCGGATGTACGAGGGAGAGATCTAGCGCCTCGCATAAGCCTTCCTTGATCAGTACGTCATCTGTTTCCAACACGGACACGTACTCTAACAAGATTTATTCAGTGTATACGTAGCATTCAGACTGCGATGTATTGTGCACAGTTTTGCCATAGGTTTCTTGTGTGGAGAACTTACACGAATCTGTATATGTGGGACTGTAATAGAGATCGCCGTGTGCGATGAAAAGATCGTACATATGGGTCAATTTGCATCTATCTTATCTAAGTCAAAATAGTAAAATATGAAGTGAAAGCATTCAGGATAGGGATTTCAACATCTTTAAATTCTGTGAAGGGGTATAATTCCAGTAATATCGGCCTCATAAATGATTTGTAGAATAGATGAACACAGCACATTCGGTGCAGCAGTTGTAACTGTTTACTGAGCTGAGCACGAGTTTTACACGTAAAATGCAGGTAGCAAAAAAAAAAAAAATCCGCCCGACCGACCCTATTTGAAAATCTCATGTTACGCCAATGCAACAATTTTTTTTTTTTTTGGCCTAAGGGTGATACAGACTGATTTTCAGAGTTGCTCTGTGCATTTAAAACTGGGTTACAGTATTGTTTTTTAGACCATTTGTTGTACAGTATCTTGAAACAGTTGGCTGTAGCTCTGTATTCATGTCATTGATGAGGCAGTCCTTGTATTGCACTCTTATTCATATTGCAATAGTCCAGTGCTTTTGTGTTGAAGTAAATGCAGAGAGAGATGTGAAGGATTTTTTTTTTTTTTTTTTTTTTTGAGGGGATGGGATCCTTGTCGAAATACGTGTACATGTACCAATGGCAGTTACATTCCTCGCTTCACAACACTCAAAGTGGTTTGTACACTGTACATAAAATTGTGATTTTTTTAAACTCCTATTTTTGAATGATAAATTACACACAAATTCCCTTCCTCCCTGAATGTATATTATCATCAGGTTTTCACAAGACATTTGATAGGGGAAATTCATATTTTCTTTTAAGGTGATGATAGAATTCTTCTCATCTAATTTGTGCAGTTTTAAGTAATATCACTGTTTTTGGAAAACATTAAACTTATTGTTGATAGTAAAGTGCTCCATAAGCTGTACTTAAATGCAGATTGTGAGATTAGAATTTGTATTTGCTCAAGATAATTGAATTTCGTGTTCATCATATTATTATCCAAAGGGATACAAATTCAGTGATTTTTTTTTTTCTTGGGGTGGGAGGGTATCAGTGGCAAAATTATACCATAAGCATGATCTGTAATCATCCCGCATGTAATACATTCATGGCTGTATTATAATACAGTCGAGCTATTGTTCCGTTTTGATAGTGATGACCATTGTCACTGACAATTTCAATCTTAAAGGGGTTGGTACTCAATGCATGCAAATTTTTTTTCGGTACATTGTATATGAAGCCCACAATGTGTTTTCAATTTTACAACTGGAAAGTGACTATATGTATGTGGTACAAATTTGTACATGTGAAGGCAGAGGCTTTCCAAGTAACACATGATTAGTGGATGTGCTGTGCCAGACTTGGTGTGACATGATTTCTAGCAACTAAAAATGAGTGTTTTTTTCAAGTGCCTCTATTGCACCCAGGAAGTGATGTATGCGGTCGCCATGCCGGTGTCTATATTCAACATCCTGTCTTCTATACGGAATATCTCATATATGCCCATGCTATACTCATGTTCATGAATTTCAAACATAGTGCAGTTGTGACCAAGAATGAAGTAAACCATAAGATATTTGTCAAAGAACACTTGATAAGGGCACATATATGCAAATTATCCTTAAAGTAGAGCAAATTTGCAGATTGATTTTTCCCAGGTTAAACATTACAAAATGCTACTCATGTTTTGATACTGACAAATGTGAAACATTTTTTTGATCGTAAATCTTTCTTGTATTAAAACATGGTATGCTAATATGCCTTTTTCAGGTATTTGAAGTTTTCTTAAGTGAACATTTTATTTTGATAATGATTATAATAGTGATACAATGCAGCTGATGTCTCTTGCAACTTTTCCACTGGGTTAAGCTCTTTGAGATGTCATTCATGGGTCAGGCATTGGAGTAAAAAATGTACCAGTCAGTGACAATGCAAATTATTCATCAGCGCACAATATTCATGTACAAATTGTATTCTAGCACAGGAGACAAGTGTATTCAAGATTATCAAGCGCGTTATAGATGTGCTCATGCCGTATTCATTTACTCTCTTCCCGATTTGTACAGTGTACGTACCTGTACACTGTATAATCAGGGAGGTGGTCCCTGGTATAATGTACTGTACATGTCCTTAGGGTGGCATGTGTCATCTGTTGTGACGTGTTGGATGAGCAACACCAATCATCATAGTACAGATCAATGTATATTATACCCTTGGACTTTGGCAATACAAGTCTTGAGTGTGCACACAGTCGAGCTGTTGTACAATGTGGGTTAACAGTTCTTGGTGTGTGTGTGTGTGTGTGTGTGTGTGTGTGTGTGTGTGTGTGTGCACATGTACATGTAGGGGGGGTACTACTTGTGTTTATGGCTCTAATTACCATTTAGCCTTCTGTGAAGGTTACGGGTCATTACATTGGGTAATACAAGGTACATTGTAGGTTATAATCACAGTAGTGAACCTACCTTGTAGGGGTTGTATGTGTAGTGCAAATTGTGAAGTGCTGTTGGTGATCATGATAGCTTTCATTGCACAGAGATATGTGTTAGGCCTTGTTATTTGTTGATGAGTGGTCAGTTTGCATTGGGGGAAAAAAAAAAAATCTTTATCTGTTCATGGCCTTTCATGGTCTCTGAGGTTGGCCACTAGACACAAACTACACATGTACATGAAGCTTCAAGCTAATGGGCAAATATCACAGAAGCCCAAATGTATTTTTTTTTTTTCTAGACTATACTACTGTACGCTACTACAGTACTTGTAGTGTATAGTGCAGAATATTTCTAGCTAGTCTTTAGTTACACTGTGCAACTAATTCTCATGTTGGTGTAATTCCCCTCTACCTGAGGCATGTATGACAATGTGGAAAAAAAATCCTTCTGGCATTTAAGTATCTTATTGATATGTACTCATGATCATCAAGAACTTATTTTGTTATAAATCTTGATATCTCAAATTGATCTTTATGGGAGTTTTGGCCAGATGATATGTAGAATCTGTAGCATTTTAGTGGCTGGTTGTGAAGTCAGAAGATTGAAAACAAATCAATGAATCTTCATCAGACCGTTGTAGCCAATAGTACAGTGTAAAACTCAACAGGTGACTTTGACCAAGAAGTACATTAAAAGCCATATGTTTTCTTTATCTTTAATAGACCCTCCCCTATTTTTTTAAATTTATTTATTTGCTTATTTTCATATTTGCTTATGAATTTATTCTTACATGCATGTATATTCATTTGTTTATCCATTAATTCACCTAATCTATAATATTTTGTGGGGCATCTTGTGTCAGTACAATACATGTAGCTACTGGAGGCAATAATGTGAGAGACAACAATCATAAAACAGTAATTAATCATTAGCATGCTATTGTATGTACGCAGTAGGAGGCTAATTGATTATTGTAATACAATTTATTGTACCAGCATTAGCATCATGTAGCCCATGGGAATCACGAGGAGGTGACTTGTACTATTAGTGTATGATATCCCATAGAGAATACATTCTTAAATATACATGATACAATTGTACATGTACAAAATGTATCACTGGATACAGCTGTACACTGTAGTTAGAGAGCCAGAAGGAGTTAAGTTGCTCATGCTCAACCATGCAAAGATACATGAAGATACCAAGTTACATGAAACAGTGCAAAGTTAGTTATTTTTTTATTTTTTTATTTTTTTTTAATGGGGGGGGGGGGAGGGGTTGGTTGGCGGGCAGGGAAAAGATGGGGGGGGGGGGGATATGAGCCTGAGGATGAAACTGTAGTGTCACAAAACTTGTATTCAAACATAAGATGGCTTTGCTGCCATGTCAATGACACAGTATACAAGTTCTCATACCCAAGTGGGAAAAAAAAATCACTAAGCTAGAGCTTAACAAACAAGTTATGTATTTGTTTCATTTGCCCCTGCTTGTTCTAGAACAGTATAATTTCCTTATCAAACCACTCGTCATTTCCTTCTCTTCCTCTCATTGCAGGTTCAGCCGAGGGTAGCCAGAGCCCTGCTGATGGCACACCAGTGGGACCTCGGAGAAGTGCAGAAAAGGTAACGCTCGCTGCCTTCGTCATAGCCTTTGCCAAGACCCTGCCACTGTAGAGATTGTAAAGGGAGCAAGCAGATGGTCCTTAATGCAAGACTAGTCAAGCCACCATTGGGAGCCACAGGCCCAGCAAGGGGGCCTTTGAAGATTGTCTGAATTTTGAAACTGACACCTTCAATTTCCAAAATTTGCTACAATTTTTTATCGAAGAAAAAATCATGACAAATCAGTAGATTGAGCCCTGTCCGAAGAAGCCCATGCAAGCAAGTCTTTGCGCTGACAGCTGATTAACGAATTAAGTAATTTCATTGGTTGAAAGGGCTATTGAAACTGAATTAGCCAGGGATTGAATTATTTGCTTCAAGCAGTGCATGGGTGAGGCATTCTCCTACCATGAATAATAATCACAGTCACCTGTCTGTACTGGCTCTCTAGCATGAGGGCCTTGAAAAGGCTACACAGTGTATCTTTGTCACGTAAATTTTGCCCAGATTATGTTACTGGCATGCATACACATGAGGTGTGTCTTCATCAGACTGAAGTTCAAACTAGCGGGTCATTTTGCAGTTTAGAAAAATAGCACGATATTACGATGTGTGTCTTCATCAGCTCGAGAACAGTCCACTTTTGATAATAGGAAATTAGCCCGAGGTTGATGCATACTTACTTTGCATCATTGCTCAGCTTGTTCATCTGTAGATTTCTTTGGTCTCAGTGCACGGTACAATTTGCATGATGGGATCCAGAAAATTTCTGGCTGATGGAGACGCCACCAAAATAGCGTTAATAGCGTGCTAATTCACAAATTAGCACAACTTTTTCACAAACCAGACTAAGATTTACAGAAAATTTTCCTGATAAAATAGCGTGCTATTTGCATCTTTATTGCACAAGTAGTGGGTTGATTTGACATCGGGCTAATTTCCTAACCACAAAATGGTGCACTATTTTGAAACTTCAGTCTGATGAAGACTTGCCTATTGTGGTGCTTACCCTTTCACCGGGTCATACCTGCCAAGCTAAAGGACACAGGTGTTATTATTATTGTTGTTGCTCTGTTTGCTCTTGCCCACTTTCATGGTCACTTTCATGGTCCCTGGTCAGCTGGCAGAAAGCCCAAGCCAAATACCAAAAAACTAAACAAACAACCACAACATCAACATAACAAGTGTGCGGCCTTAAATCTGTGTGGATAGGTGTGGATGAGTTTTAGGCCTGAACAAAGTTTGTTCTTAGATCTTTTGAACTCTCTATGATAAAAGCAAAAACTAAATGCACTTTGCATGATGGAAACATTTCACTTTTAATTCCAGTAGAAATGAGCTATTTTTAGCCAAAATGTTATGTACAGCAGACAAGAATTTGTAGAAATCAGCCAACACAGATATGCAAAGGGGGAAAAAGAGAAGTGTTTCACATGCCACATCTATATGTGTGCATATCTATAAGTTAGTATTGAGCAAACATGTTGTAGTATTACACTTCCTATGTCTTTGTGTGTGCATATTGACAGGCTGTAACTCTCATTTAGTACTGAGCAACTAATAACCCTACAGGAAGGCCAGTAGTGTTTCAAATTTGCGCTTTGCTATTGAAATGTCTTTATCAGCACCCCTGCGAGTGAAACTACAATATCATGGCTGAGCAAGCACTTCATCCACAGGTTCTCTTTATTTTTTTGTGTTTTCAAACTTTCAGAACGGATCAAGATATTGCCAATATTTTGGTGGAGATGGGAATACTTCCGCGGGCGGACAAAAGCTTCCTGGCACCAACGTCACAGGTAATGTTACCAATTTAATGCCATGATAGAACTGGACAAGCACATAATTTGTGTCTGTTGTATGAAATATTTTTCTGATAACCTGTGACGAGTACAGGGTACATGTAGGAATAGGTTGCAGCAACCTGGTGTGTAAATCACCTGTCACTTCACAGGTTCACTGTTTTCAAACAGGCAAAATTATAGTTTCAAAAAACAATAAACAAAATTGCGAAGGAAATGAAAATGGTTTAAAGCATATACCATCACATATTTCATGCACCGTGAAACATTAATTCTAATTGGATTTTTTTTAATAAATTTTATTGTGTGAAGGGGTTCCTTGCATCAGTGAATTTGCATCTGCAATGGCTCTTATTTTTTGTGCCATATGTATAAGTACATGTAGATATTTCTTCTTCTTTTCTCAGAAGCATTGATGAAAACACAATAGGAGCTACATTTGCTGTACCATGTTCTTGCCTATTGCTTGTTTGTTTATATCGCTATTGGGCAACAAGACCTCATATCTCCAAAATGTTGTGTGTTCTGAAGAGCAAAAAAAAAAAACCCACAAAAACATGGCAACCAAGGCACTATAACAAATCACAAATGGGATCACCCTCCCTTTGACGTGCCATGGTGGCTTCATCTTTGGGATAAGATAGCTAGGAATTGAACAGAATGTCATTTAAATGATTATCTGACTTTTAAGCAAAAAGGTTGTTTACACCAAAATATGAGATACAAGGTCTTGTTACCCCACCGACAATATTTGGCTTGCAGCACTGCGATATTGTATTGATGTTGTATTGTTTATACAGCATACTGGGTGCCAGCATCTTCTACTTAAGTATCAAAGACTTTGGAAAAAATAGCTGATATCAAGCATTAAATAAACATATATTTTTCTCTGTACCAGCAAAGGTGTGGAAATTAGGGGAAAAAAGCAGTATATGGTTGTTAGTCTCAATAGAGACCTTCCTAACTTTAAAGAGAATGTGTTGTTAGTGCCGTATTTCTTGATCGTTGCTGTCAAAAAGTTGTCACTGCGGTGGAATGTAGTCTATACGCTGCACAGATCACCTTTGCAAAGTGAACATCAAATGTAATGTGTGGTTTCTGTGCTTCTATTTCATATAAAAAAGTTTACAAATATTCAAATTCTATGTATACAGTTATCAGCAAACGCCATTCCTGAAAGTGAGAATGGTCATCATTATCATCATCGTTATTATTATTATCATAATATTGCAATATATCTCTTATTCATGGTAGGACATTGTGTTGCCGGCACAGACCATCTGCCCAGTGTGTACGCTGGTCAAGACCAAGGATGAGCTGCGCGCCCTGTCCTGCGGCCATTTCTTCTGCAGCGACTGCTGGATCACGCACCTCCACTTCCGCATCACCGATGGGGTCTCCACAGGTATGGAGGGTATTTTGGAGTTTGGGTGGCATTTTTTTCTTTTTAAATCTTGGGCAGTTTATGCCGAGGTGAATTACGGAATATATGTATATATGGATGGGAGAATGTTGTGAGTTTAGCTAAGGTTGCTTTCTCTCACCAAGGGCACTTTGGGTAGTGGTAACTCTTGAGTGCTTTGAGTGCAGATTGGCATAGTGTTGAACCTACTGTCCAAACACCCTTGCATAGAAAGGTTTAAAAGGGTCTAGGGCAATTACCCCGGACCCTTCCCCTGACCCTAACCCTCATCCTCATCCTAATCCTGAACCTTATCCTAACCCTAACCCAAACTCTACACCCTAAACCTAACCCTAACTCTAATCTTTGCTCTAACCAGTATGTTATTAGCCTGGGGATAATTGCCCCGGGGGGGGGGGGGGGGGGGGGGGGGTAATTGTCCTGATACGGTTTAAAAACATATGCAGGTGGGAATAGCTACAATTGTACAATGAAGAATATGGAGTTCTTGATTCCATAGGCAATTCTTGATCCCATGTTTAAGAAATAAAATAGAATGGAGAATATTTGAGTGCTAACTACCAGTGAACCAAATTTGTTGATATGTCAAGTGGCTAAGCATTTTACAATTGTAATGAACACAACAACTTTTTCTTGAATTGGCATGACATTTAATGACATTTTTTGATTTTTTTTTTTTTTTTTTACCTTTTCTGCCCTATTAAAAAACACTCAGAGAGTACAAATTCCATTGAAGACCATAAGGTCACAAATGCCACAAAACTGCAGGCATCAATGAAAAGAGCAGTCCTAGATCTAATACATGATCCCGATCACCACCAAAACTTATCACCCATTCCTGTTGACACAACAGACCTATCCTGAAAATTTCCTCAAATTTTGTTCTTAAATTATCCAACCATATTGGTAACAGGAAAATTTACAAACAGATGACAGTAGCCACATCACCTACGTGGCCCGTTGTTATTTTTTTTTCTTTCTGGGTGTGATAGTTGACTTGAATGCTTTTAACCTCAAGCCATTCATTATTCAAGGCAACATTGTACTTCAATATTGCAGGCAGGTCAAACAGTGAATTTTGTTTGCTTCAACATGACATGAACAAGGACAGTCAAGATTGGAGTGTTCAGTATTCTTCTAAGTACACAAAGGACAGTTAAAGGGAAATTGGTATATTTCATACTCTTTCTTTTTCCCCCTCTCGCAGAAATCCGCTGCATGGCTAACGAGTGTCACATGAGGACGCCAGAGGATTTTGTCCTGTCGCTGCTGAAATCTGACGCCATGAAGCGCAAGTTTGAGCAGTTTGCCTTCAGGGATTACATCAAGGTACCTTAGATAAAGGTCCTCATTTGCTGTCATTCTTCACTCTAAACCTTCACCCCAAAGGGTGTCAGAGTTATCCAGCCCATGTTGATACTGTCAAAGTGGAAACTTTTGCACAATGTGTATTTTTCCTGCCAGGCCAATAACATGGAAAGTGGTCATTGTATCATTTTTGTGGATGGGGAAGTTTAGCACAAAATAGTAAAATCTTATAGAATTTACATAGTCATGTTGTTATATTTGTGATAGTCCAGTCAAGTGTGAATCGGCAAAAAAAAATTTGTTCCGCAAACAAATTCATGTTTACAGTGTATTTCTTTAAGAATTATTTTAACATCATTATTATTATTATTATATTTTTTTTTCTTTTTACTTATTGCCATGAGTTCACATGTGTCAGTGCAAATGAGGAGGTTATGCAATCAGCAAGATTTTCTTTTTCCACTGAAAGAAGAAACAATTGTCAGAAGTGATAACTTGCATTACATGGCTGAGTTAAAAAACAAGGACTATCCATTTTAGGCATATAATCCTCGGTATTACTCTTCTGGGTGTTTCTTCATTCACAGGAAAGTGCTTTAGGGACATACTTTTTCAATCCTTGGATTACTGCAGTGCTATTTCCAATGTTGGAATCCCTTAGCAGGTATCACAGCCAGGGTGTGTTGCCATGACGTTGGAATAGTGAATATCTTTGTATCTTTCTTTTTCTTTGGTTTCTTGGAACTTGTCGCCACCAGAGCCACTGGAAGTTCAGGTTTTGCCCAGGGGCGGACTGCGACATGGTGGTCCACGCCAAGGAAGTGAAGAGCAAGCGAGTCGACTGCCCCCATTGCAAGGCGATATGGTGGTAAGGCTGATTCCATGATCTCTCTCATATGGTGTCATTTCAGTATGCATTTGAAACACAGAAGAAACTTGTTTGTCGTTTCTAGGGTGACAAAACCTTGTATCTCAAATGTTGGTGGAAATCGTCGTTTCTTTGGATTTATTGTCAGATAATCAGTGAAGTGATGTCCTGTCCAAATCTTAGCTGTCTTACTCCAAAAATTGAAGCCAGCAGGTCTTGTCAAAGGAAAGATGATCACATTTGTTATAGTGCTTTGGTTTACCATGTTTTTTCACTCTCCTGAACAATTAACATTTTTGAGACACAAAGTTTTGTCATCCCAACAGTGTTGTGTAGGGCCCTTGTTGGAGGTCCTATCCAATTTTCATTTGTCCCCAGGAGACAAAGTTTTCTCCTGTTGTATACAGGATTCAGACCTGCTGAGTGTCCCTGACTGTGCTAGAGGTTTCACAAGCAAGTAGATTATCTTTTATGCTTGACAAGAGAATAGAAAAGTATCCTTGATTTAGAAATTTATTCTACCAACTTGATGTGCATACAGGTTCCATGGCATTTGCTCCTGCAACAATTGCTCCCATGAAATATCTGCACGCTAAGCCAAACATAAACTATACTCACTCACAAACATAACCCTAACCCTAATCCTAATCCTAATTCTCACATCAAACTAAAGTTAAAACCCTATCACAACCCTAACCCTAACCCTAAGTCCGTGGAGAAAACAAGACCAGAGCAAGTGTCCCAGGAGCAAATGTAGTGTCACCATGACCTACAACAACGAAACATCTGCCTGATTGTTCTTCGGCATCTCCCTGATTTTGATATTTGAACATTGGCAATCTTTGGGGTTTCCGCTGAAATGATGGTGCATACTTTGTACTGACCCATGCAAATTTCCCCACATAGAATGGATTAAGTCCCATTGCCAAATGGCAAATGCTAAGAATGCCCAATCCCCAGTCTCCGATCAGGAATACATGAGGATATAACCTTGAAGGTCAGGATACGGATCCCTCTTTGTATATATTCCTGGATTGAGTCACCATTCTGAGAAAATAATCAGGAACAGTGGCAGTATTTCACTCACATTTAAGTCCTCATTGAGTGGGTGGTCGTCCTGCTTGTGAGATAAAAATAGCACATGAGAGACTGTTGCTGTACTTGAGCAAAGTTCCTGCCAAAGTAAGCTGAGGACTGTGTCATGTATTTTTGCAGTGAGAGCTGAAGTTGATACATGTAAACTATGCCACTCTCTAATGGCACTGAGAACAGAAAGGTGGTAGACGAATATTACATGTCACTCTCTATCTGCCCATCAGACTCCAGCCATAAGCCACTAGCCTTCAGAGGAAAACATGTGACATATGGAAGTCTCATTGTAAAGCCAAAATATGATTAGTTAACCATTATAGTCCCGCAGTATGCATACCTTTATAGCCTCGTATGTTGCCATCAATCAGAAGAGTTCATCAAATACTTACCCGACGTGGCAACAGATAATATGTTGAGACTGTTGCCAAGTATTGACATGTATTTGATGGGGAAAAAGTGCATTGAGTAACTTGTTACTAGGACTTCAGGGAGAGGAATGCATAGATTTGAATGCAATGGTAAACTGGTCTGTAAGCTGTGTAGTTTGAGCTGGGTGGTATTTATACTTTAACCCACTGAGGACGAGCTGATTTTACTATTTTAACACACGTTTCTCAAAGACATCTACCTGAGTATACTCAGGTCTAGTCTTCAATTGATTAAACAACTACAATGTATATATGCCATGTATCAAATTGGTGGTGGTGTAGGTACTGGTTATTGGTATTGGTATAATGTACAATTTTTTTTTTGTAGTATATGAATCCATATATATATCTGTGTAATATATCCATGTAGAAAAAATGTGTAGTATATACACAATCATGTATATCTGTATTTTCATGATCAAAGCAAGTCAAATCTTATTCTGCCTGATGTTCGGACAGACAGAGGTTGGATTCATCTATACTCATCTTCTTCTTACCTTTCCTCTCATCAGCTTCAAGTGCAGTGAGTGCTACCATGCTCCAGCTGGATGTGAAACCATCAAGAAGTGGCTGACAAAGTGTGCTGATGACTCTGAGACGGCCAATTACATCAGTGCCCACACCAAAGATGTGAGTTAGAGACAGGATTTCTTATGTGTGATGCAACTACAGATTAAGAGGACTCAAGTGTTATGACATTTTGCACCCAACAGATAAATGTAACATGGGAGTATGATTCCCGTAAAGGTTTCTATGCTCTTGATGAAAGTATAATTTGAAAAACAAATTGACATCTTAAAACATAAGTATAGTGATGGGATTGGTGTCAATCTTGATGCGAGTTTGAAATCATGACGGGGTAATTAATCCAATCAGCTGGAGTTAAGGAAGAATGCATGAGCCAGCCAGTTGACATCAGCTACAGTGTGTGATTAATACTCTTTATTAACATTTTTGTCTCTCAAATGTAATAGGAAGACTTGTTTATCTCATGATAAGTGATTGGAAACTGTACTTGCTGGCAGTGTCTCTTTCTGTTAGTATTTACATACAGGGGTGTACATGTCATTGTGCAGATGTCCGCCCTGTGAACTTGAAATGTTCCGTTTTAGAGTGGGTGTGTGCTGATAGGCCTCTATGTTTGTACAAAGTGTGATGTACAGTTTTCGTACAATATCAGGGGTGTCAAGCTTGTTGTAAACATACTATCAGAGCAGTAGAGTTCATTCTTTGATACTTGATCTGTTCTGATTGAAAGTAGAGGTGCTTTTGTACAATGAGAATGCTGTGTCCAATCTTTCTGTGAGTGACATTGCTAACAGTGCCCTCTATGTCCAGATTTCAGTAGTGGTGTTCTGTCTCTGACAAAAAAAAAGTGAACGCTCAAGACTATAGTCTGTCAAACATTTCGCCTCTCAGTTCACAAACAGGCAAATAGAACCTTGTGATATCTTGTGGATGTGGGAAGGGCAAAATGTGTAAGGGGCAATTAACTGCAATGATCCTCAAATTGAAAAATTAACAAAAATGTATGTCATCTAGTATACAGATTCTACTGACTACTGTATATCACACAGTTTAATCACATCACCTTTGTAATCAGAGTCTGAGGTAAACTAGACAAGTTATTACTTTTAGAATGCTGATTGTGTATACAGCATTCTTTTTCAACCAAGAAAATGTCAGTGTTGTAAGTGATATCCTATGAAATGAATATTCATATCATATATTACATTGCCATGCATGCATTCTCCACTTCTTGCAATTAATATCTCCTGTTCTTTCCTTGGTGTTTCCTCTTTCCCCTTTTCAGTGTCCTAAGTGCAACATATGTATAGAAAAGAATGGTGGATGCAATCATATGGTAAGCTGAAACAAGTTACCCTGTATATTCTGTCTTAGAATGACATGCTTTGTACAAATGATAAAAATCAAAATTTTATATGTACTGATATGTATATATTCAGGATAAAAAAATCTTACTTAATCTTTTGAGAATATGTGTTATGTCTCCTTGTCTAGTCTAGCAAATTCCAGCAAACGGATTATTTGCTTTTATAGCACCTTTAAACGTGCATGCTCCCATTCTGAATCTTTTGAAACCTATTAATTGCTTCTGAGTTTGGTTATTCTGTGACAAATGTGATGAATTCTTAAAGGGAGAATTACCCCCAACATATATTTGGATTCAGTGAACGCTGAAATAGTAGACGAACTAAGACATCAGTGAAGTGTGAAGAAAATTAGACAATCTGTTCAAAAGTCATTGCTGCATTCACTGACTTTACATAAATAAACTTAAAGTTGGGGATAGTTCCCCTTTAACTTGTTTGTTGTTTTATTTTTTTTTTTTTTGTACCTGTTGATTGAGTATATACATATATGTTGAATTGAAATTTGTCCTCAGCATTTAATGCTTTTGTGATTATTGCTTATTTTCCCTTCATATCTTTTTCTCATCCCAAAGCAATGCTCAAGATGTAAACATGATTTCTGCTGGATGTGCCTTGGTGGTAAGCATCAGAACAATCTTGATTTGATTTGATTTGATTGATTGTTTCTGGATGGTGAAAGAAATATGTTTCAGTCCCTGAATCATTGTTGCATATCAAGTAGCACATTGAGAATGAGCACCAGGTCCGCAGAGCCTTATGCAGATTGTATGCAGTACATTGTAGAACTCCTCGTCATCTTCAATATTTGCTTGCTACAGCAGCCATATTCTTAGAAATCTCTGAAATGGATGTATATATTTGATCCTTAATAGTAGAAGAATAGACTGACCATTTATGTTGAAACATTCATCCGATATTAATGTGACTGCCACTTGTCATGACTTGAGTGCACGAAGATAGGATGAGGATCATCAACATTTTGAGTGAATATGGTCACATTGCTTGACGAGAAGGGATGGTATTAAAGGTCAATTTGGACTTTTTTGAAACACAGGTTTTTTTTTTTTTACACTTTGAGATAGCAGTGATGCGCAGTGTAAATGCATATGTATAATCACATGACCATGAAATATTTCATAAGTGAATGAAACTTAACCCAAATCAACAAGAGAGGTAGCAGCAGTGAGTTTGATTTGCAGGTTTGTAGAAATTCCTTTGTGAACTCTGAATGTTAAAGATTTGAACCATAGACAGTTTGCAGATAATCCGTTGAGAATGGTTATGGTTGTTTCATTAGGGGCTCTTTGTGGCTAAAGCTTTCATAATATAACCAGTACAGAAGGAACACTTGTGAATATACAATTTGACTTCCACAATATCTGTTATATCTGTGTCTAAAGGAAATACAATATCATTAAATTCTTGTTACAGTTAATGAACTGATGAGTTGATTTTTGTGTGGTGTAAGAGCTTCACGTAATATTCTAGCATGTCATTTTATTACTTGTTTAAAACAAAGTACATTGTACCTTATGTTTTAGTTATGTGTGCTGTTGAATACGAAGACTCGAACCAAGTATAACTAGTTGCGTTTGCCTCCCACACAGACTGGAAGTCGCATGGGAGTGAGTTCTACGAGTGCAGCCGGTACAAAGAGAACCCCAACATTGCCAACGAGTCAGCCAACGTGAAGGCTCGGGAAGCCCTCAAGAAATACCTCTTTTACTTTGAGAGAGTGAGTATACCCTAATGGAAGCAAGGATAACATGCTTCTCCTGTAAGGCTTCACATGTAGTACAATCTGTACATGATGTCAAAAGGGGACTGGGCTTTCGATCCTGGCATAACCTTCTGTTGGGATTCTGAAGATTCTGCGAGGATCGAAAGCTTGGGCCCCCTTTTGATTCCATTTTACTTCACTGGCTCACTACTATTGGATAGAGAGTTTTCAGCAGCTTTTTTTTTTCCTACAATTCCGACATGTGAGCCTAGTATGGATCATGTGATGCACAATGTGAGTGTTGTGGTTTTGACTTTACAGTAGACCTTGATGAGCAGTGTGCATTGAGGAAAGAGTTTCATACATTGATATCAATTTCATTATATTGAGTGCTTAGCATGATGCAGTATGTGATGGTTTGTTCTCACTCTGTTTGTGCCATGTCTGTATGCTTGATACATTCAACACCATGACATGGTCACATTTAACACAAGATTACAAGAAATTCTTTGGTATATAATTTGATTGATAATTGATGATAGGGAGGCATTGCATTGTGTATGAGACATCCTTGCCTTTAGCCTGCAGCTACTGGGTATAGCAACGGTATGTGTTGCAAAGTAGCAATACTGAGCAAAATCTAGAAATGGTGATTTCTGTTAATCAAATTAATGAACTTCACTCTCTTATTGATGTCAGGATTTGAAATGCACAAAGATGATAACTCCATTGTCATTGCAGAGTGTGTCAACCTTAGGCTCCACAAGCTTTCATGAGATGTCCAAGCAGTTGTGGACTGTTCATTCTGTCTTGTACCCTCGGACAGCCAGGGAGAAAGGGAGGTCATTGGGTTTAAAGTCCACTTTTGCTTACACGCCTTAAGAGTGTAAACAGCACAAAGGCAGTAATAGTAACTTTTTATTAAAGTGTACATTCTTCTTGGTGCCACGATGTACTGTAAAACGAGAAATATTCGCATGCATTTTAGTTTCGCGAGAGCCAAGATTCGCAAAGTTAAAATGCATGTGAACGTTCTTGTCTACACTATATGCATTGAATGTTAGAGGCAACTCTTCCCATAGCAACAGCCAATCAGGAAGCTGGATTCTTGTCATTACCATGACAATTGCCATTACAGCAAGAGTTGCTATCATAGCAACTTTTTTTTTTAAATGAAATGGGGCCCAGATCTGCCAAGTTTAGCCAACTGGAATGTCACAGACTTTATGGTACTTGGTACTTGGTTGAGGTCCTCCTGAATACTCCTACTGGAGTTTTGACTGGAGGTGCCGGAGGGTGGACATTTAAACAATTATTCCATTTAATAACATCTCCTTAAATTTAGTAGAATCAGTTTGTGTGATTACGGAAGAAGGAACTTCATTCCATGCTTTAATTGTGCGGGGAAAAAATGAGTTTCTGTGGACTTCCAGTCTGGAGGATGGTACTTCAAACTGATGAGAATGTCCGCGTCTACTTCGAATAAGCTTGGGTTTAGTGTGTGATAAATAATCAATATCCAATCTATTATTCAACATTTTGTGAAAACAAGTCAGGCGATGTGCTTCTCGTCTTGTTTGGAGTGACTTCCATCCAAGGGAGTTCAGGAGTTGAGTGACGCTAGATTCCTTACTGTAGGTGTTGGTGACAAAACGTGCAGCTTGTCTCTGGATTCTCTCGATGGATGAAATATTTTTGTCAGTGTAAGGATCCCATGCGGCAACAGCGTATTCCAAGTGTGGTCTTACTAAGGTAGAATATAATTTTTGCTTGACAGTGGATGAACAATGATGAAAATTACCCCGGAGGAAGTTCAATACACTCGCGGCTTTAGAGGTTGAGTAGTGAGTATGGCAATTCCAGCGTAGGTCGTTTTGGATTTTGATGCCTAAGTACTTGATCTCCTTAGTTCCTTGGAGAGTAACACCACTGATGTTGTAGGATGCTTTACCTGGAGACCTCTGTCTAGTGACTCGCATAAATTCACATTTGGTAGGATTAAACTGCATGCCCCATCTGTGAGACCATTTGACCATTACATCGAGGTCCTTTTGGAGATCACTCATGTCATTCGGTGATTTAATTGAGCGATATAATAAACAATCATCAGCGAAGAGCCTAGTGGTACTGGAGACTTCTTTCTGGATGTCATTAATATACAGTAAAAACAGATGAGGGCCAAGCACTGTACCTTGTGGCGTACCACTCAAGACTGGATACCATTCAGAGCTCTTCCCATTTACACATACACGTTGAACACGCTTGGTAAGGAAATTTGTAATCCATCGCAAAATGTTAGAGCGAACTCCATAAAAATTCAACTTCTGGATTAGTTTTTTGTGTGGGATGACATCAAAAGCTTTTGAGAGATCCAGTGCAAGAACATCTGTTGAGATGTTACTATCCAAGTTCTTTGCGAGGTCATTCACAGTGAGTATAAGCTGTGACTCGCAGGATCTGTGCTTCCGAAACGCATGTTGGTTGTCGGAGAGAATGTTTTGTTCACTTAAATGATTCATTAATTGACTGTCGATTATATGTTCTAATAGTTTGCAGCATGTGCAGGTGAGAGAAATCGGACGATAATTTGCAGGGTCAGTGATAGAGTCCTTTTTGAAAAGGGGGGCAACATTAGCACTTTTCCAGTCAAGCGGGAGTTCCCCTGAGTCAAGGGACTGTTGAAAGATGAACTGTAAAACAGGAGCCAATTCATCAGCAGCTATTTTAAGGGCTTGGTTCTGAATTTGATCAGGACCGATGGCTTTTGATGTATTAATATTAAGCAGCAGTTTACGTACACCATCAACACTGATCTTAATAGGTGGCATTTCGGGGAAAGGACTAGTTTGTAACTCAGGCAAAGGAGAACATTCATCTTCAGCTTCAGTAGAGAAGACGCTCTGGAAATGAGTGGCAAAAGTTTCTGCTTTCTCCTGATCAGTTGTAATCAGAACATCATTAACTTTAAGTGTCTGGATACCTGTATTATCTGTTCGTCTAGATTTAATATATCTCCAAAATTCCTTGGGCCGATCATCTTCAAGGATTGAAGAGACATACATGTACTGTCTGTGAGCAGTGCGTATGGCACGATCAACTTGCTTCCGTATCGAGACGAATTTATCCCAATCAGACTTAATACCACTTTTCTTAGCACGAATATAAAATTTTTCTTTTTTACTACAAAAACGTTTCATGGTCTGTTATGTTTTAATCCTGTGATGCAGACAGAGTATGTACTGTGTGATACCATTCTGGCATGGTAATGGTATACAGTACTCGGTGTCATACTTGTGCAATATGACCATTCTGTCTATCTGTCTTTTATCTATCTGTCTACCAGTATTGATCTCTCTTTGTCTCTTAGTTCGATATGCAACAAATTGTAGCTTTTGTAGAGGATAGAAATAAGAGCCAAAAATATAAGATTGAAGCATTGGATTCTGGCAGAGCTAGAATATTTGCTACATTATAATTGCCAAAAAACTGGGTAGGTTAGAAATTTCGTACCATGCAAAACTTGTGACCCTTTTAAACATGCAAAAAAGCAGCATCAACAACCAAGCAACCGATATGAACAATACAGTTTCAAAAAAAAGAAAAGAAGAGCAGATGTTTCTTGGAACTTTAGTTTGTGTCAGTAAGAACCAATCATTAAAGGCAATCAAAATTTGATACAGGTATGACGTGATTTTACATCATCCTTGAGTTGAAGGCTGTTTTTTTTTAAGGTTATTTCATGTGCTGCATTTGTTTTATTTTGAGGGTAACGATCCTTATGTGGAAGGTACAAAAATAAAGTGTGGCTTGATGGAACAGTTTCCAAACAAAGTCATAATCTTTTTTTTTTGCCTTTGTATTGAACAACAACAAAAAAAAGATGTTGACTGAATTTACCATGACGCAATGAGATGGATATAGCAGGTACAGTTTTAATCATCACGTACAGGCAGGAATAGAAAACAGTCTCAAGAGAGAGAATGAGAGGAAGAGAAATAAAAGATGCTGCATTTGGTTAGTTAACCAATTTAGAAAACATTCGATTTGGATTAATGAGTATTTGTATTCATTTTGAAACTGAGTTGCAGTGACGTCAAAGACTGACATTACTTTGTTTCTGTGCAGCAAGATGTTTTCACTCTCCTTTTTATCATTTCTTCGTTTAATTTTTTTGTTTTGGGGTAAACTGAAACAGTATGTATTTGCTCTCGGTTCCAGTTGTAAAAAGAATTACCACTTTTGTACTTCAACCTGTATATTAATAGAACACATTTGATGTAGAAAACAAAGAAAGAATTTCATCTTCAATATAAATTAGGTATATTGATGTGGCTCTTTTGTAATCAGTATTCGTGGTTGTAAATTGTCAACACATTTAAGTGTTTCCTTTCAGTAGCCTGAAACGTGATGCATCTAAATGAGACGGACAGGCGTTGCTTGTGGCATACTTTGTCTCTGGTTTTGTGCCAGAGGTTTGACCCAGAAAATGTTCACGAAGGCGCGATGAGAGAATAAATGTGGTTTCCTTGCATCTTCTGATGTTGGAGCACGGCAGAAATTAGCAGCAATGAGGATCGTGGTAATGTTTGGCTTCTTTCAGTAATTTTTTCTTTCAGTAATTTGCCAGGGGAAGTGATACTGTCTGTGTGGTTAGCCTGGGTCTCCCCGGGGTAGACGTCGAAGGGGATGCGATCAACCGCGTTGACGCAAATTGGCCCTCGCTGGTTAGCCATGAAAAAAAGAATAGGGCGTGGTGATGTCAAGGTTGTCGATGGCGTTGCCAAGTTTGGTTTTCCCTAGTTTCAATGCGCTCTCTCGCCATCTTCTCTCGAGTTCATCAGGGTCAGAATCGGACTGAAATGTAAAAGATGAAAATGACTTCTTTGCCATGCTTTCTGTGGTCAGCATAAAAGCAGTAATGTGAAACAGTTTCAGGTCTACCAAAAATAGACAAGTTGTGTTCTATGAATATTTGCTGACGACAGGTCAGTTCCTTGCCAACAGCCATAATCTCCATAGAACACAAGTTTGTCTTGAAGTGTTTTTAATGTTTCCAGCTTGTCTCAAGATCTTGTAACACTGCATCATAAGATGTTCCAATCAGTCATGTTTTACAGATAATGTTCTTCCTCTCCAATCACTCAGCCTTTCTCTTCTGTATGGGTTTAACCACTTGAAGTGTCACAAAGGTCATTCTGTGCGGCAAACATATGTTAGCATGTCTGTCACGGGTTCGGCGCGTGGCATGTGACGATGACGTGTCGTGACGTGACGTTCAATCTGTCGTTCAGATATGTTCATATTCAAGAACCACTTTGTAATGTGGGAGCCCTCAAATGAAATTAGCAGTTGATCAATGAGAATGAGCATTTTGTATCCCTTGTTGGCGAATCAGGATTTATTGAATTTGTCTGACTCTGACTAATTACATAGGGTTAGCTATGCAGAGCTGCCAAGTCTTTGCGAGAGACTCCCTGAAAAATATTAGGTCTCTTCATGTCCTATTAAGAATCTGAAAGGATTCCTGATTCTATAATAACTTTTGCTATTTGCAAAGCATATAAGACACACATGTCTCTCTAAAAGCTCTTTGACACCTCCCTGATTTTAATGTGTGGATGTTGGCAGCTGTGATAATGGAATATCCTTCTGTACCAGGGTAATTTTTTTTTTTTTTGTTCATCCTGGTAGCAGGCTTCAGGTGACATTTTTTCTGTCCAGGTATGGAAAAAAAGATAGTCATCAGTGATGACTTGTTTCTTGTCATTGGGATGGAATGCTCTCAGTGGTGCTTACAAGGTGCAATGGTGTGAATGGTGCATACTGCGTAGGTTGTACATGTAGTGGATTGAAAGGACATGATATTTAAAGTAAAATGCATGTGCTGCTCAAGATATGATTTCTGTATTTGTTAAGGACTTGAAAAGTCAAGAGGGTTGTTGGTATTTTAAACAGTGCTTTATTTTTTCCATTTTTTGTACCTTTCTGTAGATTTGTTTGTGTTTTCTTTCTTTGCATACTACTTCTCCCTTCACTTCATATGCAGTAAATGAAGAAGTGCAGTAGCTCTTTGGTTGAGGCTGTGTATTGTGGTTCCAAAAGACATGATCAGTATTTGATGAGTGAACAAGCTTTTTTGCTTTTGATAATTGATATTAAGTGTTACTTCAGTTTAAATTATGTCATTATCATAAGAATGTGACCTTTCTAATATTGACTTTCACTAAAAAATTAAGGAGCACCTGTGGTAACTGTGCATTTTACACATAATAAAGATTTTATTCAGAAATTGGAAAAAAAAAGAAGAAAACCTAGGGTAATGTGTAATTATCAAAAGAAAATAGTTCCTGTTTGTTTTGAAATAGACAACAATGTCTTGTGAGAATCTAACATCAGGCTGCAGATGACGTACAACATAGCTGTGATTATGAAATCTTAGTCTATGTAATTCTATTGTGGTCTTGAAACCAAACAGCACGTGTCATGTCGCTTGACAGAAAATTTCATTGACATAGGAATTTGGCAGAAGAAAAAGAATTGAATGTTCTGTTCTGTTCTTTGCGGTGCCGCGATAGCATCACCAAGGGTAATTCCATCTGTCCGTTTTAGGGACTATCCAGGGGTCTCTTTACGACAGCCGGCGATGAGGCAGAGGAATACGGTCTCGGAGCGAACAAGATGCAGGCCCAGATAACGCGGCAGCCGAGACGCGATGCCAAAAACCTCCCCCCAACAAAACAAATGGGAAATAACTTCAGGTCGGAAAGGGGCGCAGGTGTTCAGATCGCGCCGGGGCTATTTTCATCGGCGGGGAGGCTACCGAGGGGATGCGATAAGAAGGAGGAGTGAAAATTTGAATTGGAGATTGCATCCTCTCTGGTCCCAGGAGCAGTCTAAATATAGCGTGCTAGTCTCTTGGTACTGCACTCCTTGGCCGTTCTAGGCTCTTCTTCCACTGTGTATGAAAGTACCTAAGTTTGAGCACCCCCCCCCCCCAAGTGCTCGTGATCACATCAATTTAAAATCAGTACCTTGTATTACTTCCAGGGTAGCAGTTTAAAACGGTGTTGTAAATTGTAGCATATGGATATTAACCAGATATATAACCAGATGGCATCCGAAGTGATTGATCTATTGTATTTCCCCTTAGCACTCTTAATGTGCACCTATGATTGAAGCCTTTCAACCCCATCATTGTCAACACTGAGACATAATGACTTGTTTCAAAGTGCAGTATGTATAAAAGTCAGCATTGTATTATTGGTTTGCTCTTAGTGTGATATATCGGTGACAAATGCACTGTACATGTTCAGAAAATATATGTTTGTTCAATGAATGATACACTTCTGTGGTGAAGTAAAGTGAGATGTTGAAATCTATTTGAACATCTTGCCCATATTTCTGACCAGATGCGTTGGTTACATAATGTATTTCTTTTCTCCTTCTGCAATCAGAGATTATTATGTAGAATTTTCCCATATTATTTACAACTCCAGCTCTGACATGATATTGTATGAAACATTAACCATGTAGTTTGCAGTCAAAGTCAGTGCAAGTATAGAGGTACATCAAATTGTCTATTCATTGACAGCATGTAGACAAATGTCATGATGTGCAAGTCAATTTAGAGTTAATAATGCAGACTCAAAATGTGTCATGCATGGATAATGAAAGTGAAAGAAAGAAGGAAAAGGAGAATAAAAAAAAAAGAAAATAGAGAAATGAAGAAGGAAAAGTAAAAGTTAACAAATCACAATTGTCACATGGCTATCTGTATTGTTGTATTGTTCAAATGTGCTGGGTCCTTCAAAGTGAAATGGTTCATATACACTTCTGACTTTTGCAAATGTTATGTCTCTCACACTTGCTGTACGCACAGCATTTTAGTGTTTCATGTGTTCAAAACGTAATATTACTCGCCTTCCACAGGCTATGACAGACTGAAGCAATGTGATTTTTTCCCCAATATGATAGGGGACTACTAGTCGCAAGCAACAAAGGAAGGATAATGCAGTGTGATACCTTGATTTGACACTTCTTCTCTTTTTTCATCCCTGTCTCTTTTGTCCTGTCTTCTACCCATTTTTCCTTCATCCCTTTCATCCCCTATCCTTCTGCCATTCCCCCCCCCCCCTCCATCTCTTCCCTCTCTGCATCTCCCCTCTCCTATCTTCCTTTCTTGTCATCTCGCTCCTTCCTGCCTTTCTTCTTTCCATCTTCCTCTCTCTATTGTCTCTTCTCTTTCCTTCTTACCTTCCCTCCCTCTGTCCATCCTCTCCCTCTTACACACCTTCCCTCTCTATCCTCTCTTTCCTTCCTTCCTACTTTGCCCTTCCTCTCTCCCTCTTGTTCCTTCTCTATTCTTTCCTCTTCTCCCTCCTTCATACTTTCCCTTCCTCCCCGCCCTCTTCCTTCCTGTTCTCTCTCTCAACTCTTTCCTTCTCACCTTCATCCCTCCATCCCTCCATCCCTCCATCCTCTGTCTCACTGCAGTGGGAGAACCATTCAAAGAGTCTTCGTCTGGAGGCGCAGACCCTGAGGAAGATTAATGAGAGGATAGAGGATAAAGTGATGAACAACATGGGGACATGGATAGACTGGCAATACCTCTTAGATGCTGCTGCACTGCTGGCAAAGGTGAATACACCGATCTCACTAATGTATTCAAATTTATGCATACTGTAGAAAGTGGATATTTTCCCATGATTAATTTTTCGTGCTCTGCCGAGTAAGATAGGTTTTGTATGTTTTTTTCTGCAGAATCAAGAAATTACATAGTGTACATATAACAAGCAAAAAAATATTTACGTGCTTTTAATTTCGCTCTGCTTTCTGGTTGCGCAAAATGTGTGACAATTAATGCACCTTGAAAATTTCCACTTTTACAGTACATGTATATCAAGTCCGCTCCAAGGGACTTCCCCTGCAAAGCTGTAGGTAATGCATGTAGACCGATTCCAAGTATTGAAATATATTCAGTAGGAGTTGGTGAAGTACTGATGAGGTCATTACTAGTTTTTTAGGGAAATGATATACTGCTTCACCTTCCCGTATATTTCTTGTTCTCATCCTGTGCTCATACATTTGCTCATACTAACCCATCAAGTATTCGATCCTTTGGCAACTCTGAATTTTACTGTGTGTCTTATCTTCTGATTAAAATCTGATAGATCTGAACAAAATCAGAAAAAAGTTACTAATTGGAGAGATGAATATCAACTTTAGTCAGACTCTTAACTGTGTTGCAAATATAGGAAATAATTGTGAATTTATAGCAATTTTAGGTTGTCATAATTCTCCATCTTCAGTAAGTTATTATGAATGACCAAAAGAAAAAAAAAATTCGAATGAATCAGGAAATTTTATTCCACCATATGAAATCGCTATGAATTATAAAGATCATCATGGAAAGATGCAGCGCAAAACCACAAGAATGTGATTCCTGGAATTTTATAGGTTTTAAAGCTCTCTTGCTGCCGTTTAACCCCATCTCAATTCACTGTAGCTTTAGTCCACCATATCTCCATCTACCATTGATATGTTTTTCCATATTACTTTTGTGCCTCTTTTCTGCACTTACAGTGCCGCTACACTCTTCAGTACACATACCCCTATGCCTACTTCATGGACAGCGGGCCACGCAAGAAGCTGTTTGAGTACCAGCAGGCTCAGCTGGAGGCGGAGATTGAGGATCTCTCCTGGAAAGTGGAGAGGGCGGAAACGTATGACAGAGGGGTGAGTACACCATCAAGGGATCGGGTGAAAAGGGTAGAGCAAGGGTGGAGCAGGGGTGGAGCAGGTGTAGAGCAGGGGTGGAAGAGAGGTTGAGGAGAGGAGGAGGAGGGGTGAAGGAGTTGGAAGAGGGGTGGAGGAGAGGAAGAGGAGGGTTGAAAGAGGGGTTGAGGAGGGGTAGAGCAGGGGTGGAGGAAGGGTGGAAGGAGGGTGGAGGAGGGGTAGAAGAGAGTCAGAGGAGGGGTGGAGGAAGGGTGGAGGAGGTGGTTAAGGAGAGGGTGTGCATGGGGTGGGGCTTGCACAGATCTGAATTATTTTATGTCACAGGAGAATTTATCCCAGGGAATGAATTTACTGGAATCAAAATTATTGAATACCTGTACAGTAGATATGTAGTCATCTGAAAGAAACAAGAACAAAAGCAAATCCAACAAATTGATATGAAATCATGGTTATTAGATTGTAATTCTATTATGCACCAGGGTTTCCCTTCTGACTGGTCTAGGTAACAATTTCATAATTGTGATGTCTCTGTCATAATGCTACTTACTTCTCTCACCACAAAATAATAGAAAACTGACAATTTTCACAGAATTGCAAGAAATGATGAAGCTTCTTTGCCTTTCATGGAATTATTTAAAGAGCATAGTGTCCTCGTGATGTCGCTAGTAGATAGAAAGGAGAAGGTAATTCCTCTTCAAGGGGTGTATGAATACTCCTCTGAGTTTGGCAGCACTGTAGCTAACATGTGATGCCTATGTGGCGTACCTGGTGGTGCTTATTTTGTAGATTACCCTTGCACTTCACTCTTGCTGTGTAAACCTTGCTTCAAACACGGAAATGACATGACACTAATCCCCTGGGACTCCAATTCCAACAGCGAAAATTGCCAAGATGAAGCTATGACCAGAAAGAAATAATGAAACGGATTTGGCTTATCAATCCCTCTCACTCACTCTTTCTCTCTCATCTCTCGAAGTATAATACACTAAAGCATTTTCCATGCAACTCCTCCGTAAGTTGTGATGTAAGAAGTGGAGATACCATGGCTAGTCATTCCAGAGGAATTTTTGAAACCAACTTTCACTGTCCTAATTATGAAACTCAGATGTTGCATGACATCAAGATAACAATCATGGTTGCGCCTGTTTGTCTTGCCCCCCCCCCCGCCAACTATTATTCTGTATTTTCAAGTGATAATCTAACCACTAGTAGAATGTTACAACCTTTTAACCTTGTGAGTCACCTAGCCAAGCTCCTGTCAATTGATTTTGATCCCCCTTGTTACAGTGTGCAGTAGGAACTAGGTTTATATTGGATGCACGACCTTCATTTCTTAATCATCCTCGTGCCACATTGCTTACCCGTCGTGTCGTTGGGAACCGAAAGGTGAACTCATAGCTCCTGAACTTTTATTCACTGTCATCAACCTCGGATGAATCTTGAATACACACCATGATTCATAGCCCCCTTCCCCCTCCCCCCTCCCCCCCCCCCCCAGCACAGTACAGAAATGAAATTGAAAGGGGAATTTTGGCTATATTTATTTACCCTGACTTGAAATAGAATGAGTCACATGATGCTTAGCACAGGTTGACGTATGGATAGTAATTAATTACCGGTGAACTTTCAGAGCGATCTTTGATGGTGGGGGGGGGGGGGGGGGGGCAAACAAATCAGGATATTTTTCCTGTTTTACAGTGGTACATGGATTACATACAAAATCTGTATAAAGAAATCAAGAGAAAATAAAACAGTGGGTAATCATCTGATGATGCTCACATCTTTTGCACCTGTGTAGTGAGACTGCTTCATGGATATAAGGCATGAATGGGACATACATGACTCTGTTTTAAACAGATATTCCCCACCCTACAGATATTCGCGTGTAAGCAAGATGGCGGCGACTAACGAATTGAGTGGTTCGCGCACTAGCGGGATCTCTCATATATGACGTAATCTCTCACGAAATTACGATATAAAATTTTCTGGGAGTGTGGATGTGTCCAGAGCTGATAGATGACTGTCCTCCTCTGGTGGTAATTGCCATATGTGGCAAACATGTCTCATCGGTCTTGCCTTTCTTTGTGACTGAAGTCAAGGATGCTGCGACCATTTCCAGAGGCTGATGTCCTGCTTTCTCCGTCGTGCGGGGACGGACACTGTAAGGGGTCACTGCAAGCCAAGGTTGATTGATTGACACCTGTCTCTGACCCTTCACTGAGGAGATCTGACCATGAACCTGTCTTTAAAGCAGCTCCCCTATTTACAATACATCACTATCAAAATTTCACCCAAATGAACTCCTCATATATCAAATGTTAAATTTAGAATACATGACAGATTATACAGCTTGAATTCACTGAGCTGAGTGAAAATATTTTCACTCTTACCTTCCGTGTAACACTCAGTTAAGACCAATACCAGAATTGGCATTAAAATCATCTGATCATTGCAATAAATTTAAGGTACTGAATGAGCACCATCTTAGATAATATCACTGACATGTTCACTGTCATCTTTTCAATCATGATCAAACTTTGCTCAAATTTTCTCTGAATTCGTGCTTCTGATTTTCATCTCGTTAGTGATTGCTTATCTCTCCTTGGATGTATTCCCTTGATCAGAATCTGATCGCATTTATTGTTGCAATCATTTAATGCTCTTTTTATCCTATCAATATATATCTAAGTGGCAGGATGCACTTGCAGATGCAGAACAACAAAAACATTAATCTTGACGTTGGGCCCTAATCTTCCCAATACTGATCCAGAAACTTCCTCGGCAATATCAGTCACATGATTTGATGAATGACGCCATTGGAGAGCCTCCCCCCCCCCCCCCCCCCTAATTTAAGCATGTCTATTGGCACTCGAATGCAGCCCTGAACATTGTCAACAGGTAAACGAGAAGGATTGTGGGGGAAATATGTCAGGAAAATGTCGCTCATAATTCATAACCTTCAAAAGTTCAGGGCAGGATGTATGTACTTTACTGTGTGCGGATGACAGCCGTATCTTGGGAAGAAATGTAAGCCTTTTCAAAAGGAAATGAGTGCATTTAACTGAGGGCTTATCTATGAAATGGCTTTGTTTTGACCATTTTGTTCATGTATCACAGATCACACTGTACTTGTGTGAGGTGTCAGCAATAGCTACAATGTATGTAGAAATGTATTTGAAATGCGGTCACTTTATTAAAAAAAAATGTTCTTCCGCTGTAATGGTGTGACAGTCCTGAAAGATGATAAAAATTAATAACATTACATGAAATATTTGTGCATTCCATTGAACATGGTACTTCAAAGGTAATTTGAGTGTTACGGTTGCCAAAATGAGATGTAAAGACTAAACTGTCCACTTTTTAATGACGCGAGGTCCATTTCAAGTCTATCAAGTGTAAGTTGCTGCTCATTTCACTTTTGATTGAAAGTAGAATTAGAAATTAATAAAGGTCTGTGCCTCCGGTGTGCGAACATTGCTTTGGCTGTCTAATTCCGATTTCCTGATGTTTGTCGCAGAGTGCTTTGGCCGTTGCGGAACATGGTTTTGAGAGCAAAACATCTCCCTGCAATAGGGAAGTTGTTAATCTGGAAAGGTTGTGTTACCTGCTGGTCAGAATTAGCGAGTGCTAGTGACGACAGCAGCTCCTGTATTGATATAAGATCTGTGTGGCATATATGTGTATTTACATTGCTTCGGTTTGCAACGAATACTCCAGTATTTCATCAAAGGGGGATGAAGTCTTGTAAATGTTTTAAAGGGCATCTTAGGATAATCTTTTGGATCAACTTTGAAGAGTAATATGTATTGCTGAAAGCATCGTCAATTGCATTGCTGATATCCAATTTGACGTAGTATTTGGATGAGTCGTTTGTTATTGCTTTTTTTGGGGGGGGGGGGATGGGGAAGAGTGCAGGGGGAATAGGTGTGTGCTTGTGATTATTTTAACAGCATCAAGTAAAATGATAAGAAATCAAGAATACCATTCAAAATTTTCTTTTGAGTTTAGGAAGGGGGAAGATGAGGGTTGATAATGTGGGAAGGAGTGTTGTACTTACAACAATGGTTACCTGTCATTGTATTAATTTAAAAGAAATATGAGTAAAGTCCATTGATATGCAAGGCAGCATTGCTACAAGAAACTAAACCCCTTTTGAGATTGGTGTCTCCCGATGGTTCAATTGATTGGACCATAGGGAAGGATCAGTTGAATGGAGTAGCCTAAAGAATTAACACTTTTTGTCCTTTGTGCCAATGAAATTTTTAACTTTTTTTTTTGGGGGGGAGGGGGGCAGGAGGAGGGCAGTGGAGGGGAATATGTGGGAGGGAGTTTCGTTTTGATAGCATAATAAATGCTCCTGCTCCTTGAAATTTTGCATGCAAAATTTCGCATACGGTTGTATTTGTGTATGTTTGTCTGTGTGTCCATGTGAAGTGAAAGCCCAGCTTCATTCATACTGTACATTGAATAATTTCCTCTTTATTCAGTGCCCGATTGTAGATTTAGACTTAAAGTGACATTTAACACTCGATTGTAGATATAGACTTAAAGTGACATTAAACGCCCGATTGTAGATATAGACTTAAAGTGACATTTAACAGGCATTATGGACCGCCTTGGGATCAATGATGTACAAAGTAACAAGGACATCTTGGTTTCCCATCCTGTCCTTATCATTGCCTCCCCATTTGTGTTTTGCGTATTTTTTCCCCGGCCGTCCAAAGTCAGTCCTCTTTTTTTTTTTCTCTCTTTTTTTTTCCTACTCGCTGGCCTGTGATAGCAATCAGTATAAACAAGATCAGCGCGATTGTGAGTCGGCTGACATCTCGGCTGTTGATCGCGGGATGCAGCGGCTCATGGAGAGATCATAGATCAGAATGAGGAGGAGGAGGAGAGAGAGAGAAAAGTCAGAGAAATATATGTCTTTGAAATGTATCCAGTTTCACCTGCTATTTTTCTTCGGAAAACCCCGAGCACCCTTCACTGGGGACTGTGGTGATTCATGCCCACTCCTTCACCGGGACTTACCAAAGCACAGAATTCACCTCCCCCCACCCCTCCCTTCCCGGTGAATGCATAAGGCTGGTTGCTAGGCAACGGGCTGTGTGTTTGGAGCACAACATCGTGAACTAACCGTCATGTGCAGCACCACCCATGTGCTCTGCATAAAATCAAAATGGGATGCCTCTCTCCCTCTCTCTCTCTCTTTCTGTCTCTCTCCTGCTCTCTTTCCCCCTCCTTCTTTTTCTACTCTTCTCCCTCTCTCTCTCTCTCTTTCTGTCTTTCTCTTTGCTCTGTAGCGTGTCACGATGGATAAATCATTAAGTTAATTGAGGCATTACTGTGCCGCCGTTGCCGGGGGTAATCTCCGCTTTTCAAGTCCTCCTTGTAATTTTAGGTCGGACTGCTCAGTGCAGCTTGGATAATTTACCCTCGAATATTTTCATCAAGTGTGCCCGGAGTAATTTTTGATTACGTGAATGATGTATATCTTCCCTTTGTGATTTTTTTCTTTTTGTTTTGTTTTTTCTTTGTCTTGAAAATACTCAAATACAGCAGCAGTATAGACATGGGAGTGGGCTGAAGAAAACCATAGGATACTGCAAATCAGTCATTATGTAATACACTCCGAAGAGTCTTTTGCCTAGTTTTGTTTGGCCCCTTGTTTATCAGAGTAGCATTTTTCTAAAGTCATCACATTTATATCATTCTTGCATTACCCTATTTAGCTCACCTTAGCCAAAGGCTCAAGTGAGCTATTGCGAGCATTTTTCATCGTGTGTCGTCCATTGTGTGTAAACTTTTTGCATTTTCTTCTTGAAAACCCCATGGCAGATTTTTACCAAACTTGACAGGTAGCACCCCTTAGGGGGACGGGATCTCAATTTTGTTCAAATGGGCACCATGCCCCCGCCCTTAGGGGGGGCCACAAACCTCCAAAATTAAAGAATCTTTCGAAATCTTCTTTTCTAGAACCAAAAGTGATAAAGCCAACTTGGGGCCAAAATTTCACATCTTCATGGAGTATTAGAGTGATAAAATACATATTTATATGAATGGGTTCTATGTCCCACTTAGGGATCCTCAGGGGCACAATGCCTGAGTGTGGGGGGGGGGGGAGGAGATAGAATCTCCAAATTAAGGAATCTTACAACTCTTCTTTCAAAGCTATTAAAGTTAGAATCAGGAGTAAGTAGATTAGTGACTGAAGTTTGTCCATGGCAGGTTTAGAGAAAGCTTGCAACAGCAGTTACCATGCTTCTACCTAAATTGGGAAAAATTAAACTGTGGTAAATATGCAGATTTAACATTATTGCACATTATACCCATTATGAAGGGTGTGTAATGCTCCACCCTGAGACCTTATACAGTCAGTATGGTACACGAAGAGGGCTAGGCAAGGTGGTCCGTAGTTGAGAACATAGGTGTTAGGGTCGTCTCAGCAACCATCGTCAATCCTAGGCCAGTATTTTTCCTCAGCCAACGATCCAATTAAGATAATGCATAATTTGTTGCACCTGATATCGGCACATTCCACCAGCTTTTGTATTTTCCAGGATTCCGCTGATTATACAGGAATCGCCTCCTTCATATGTTGACCCATGTGCGTGGGGCAGGTAGAGATAAATTGTGGTTTTGTGAATCACTGCATGGCTTTTGGCTGAATCTCCTTGGCATGATTGATCAAATCTCGTGATAAAAGGAATGTCCTGAAAGGGGGACCCCATACCCCTTCTTCACCGTGATCTTACAAATTCCCACGTAGGCAAATATGATATTGTGCTTTGAGAAACATAAAGAGGACTCTTCCCGGCGTTGAGAAACATTTGAGCTGATGCGGCGAGAATGGTGAGGAAGGAGTTTAATCGAGATCGCTGTTCCCTGATCAACCGATTCTGTCGCGATGTAGCAGAGAGGACAACCTCACCCCGCCCTTGGTATCCATCCCCCTCGGCCTAAACTTCCTTTGTGGTTGCTCCGAGCATTTGTGGTGTACACCTGTCAACTTCACGCGATGTCGACCTCATAATCCAGAGATTAGGTCAGTTTGGAGCCTGTCTACAGATAATTATCATCTTGGTTTTGCTTTTTGGAACCGATTAAATGCGGGGGGCCTGAATCTCAAAGGTACATAATTTCATCTATTGTATTTCAAGGAGATATCAGCAGCAGATGACAGTCAAGTCATTTTTTTTTTTAAGGGGGGGGGGGCACTCAAAAAAGAATGCACTAGCAAATTCAGTAGCAACTAAAAGAGAAAAACATGCATTAGCTCTTTACAAACAGGTGCTGGATAGAAATTAAACCAGAGTTACCTGTGGCCTATCCCAGGGAGCTAATGTACAGTGTAGTTAGAGCAGTACGTTAAGAGTGTCCAAGGTTAAAGCTGATGCCTTGATAAGAAGCATGGCGACAAGTAGTCTCAGAGACCAACTCTTATCTGGATTTCATATTCCCAAACTTCCCCCCTGAGGTTGAGGCACGTTAATTGCACCCGTCATGGGCATACTGGTATTAACCCTGAATAACTTCCAAATTTAATTGATCTAGATATCTGGCTTGGGTGGTTTTTTTTTTTTCTTTTTCTCTACATTTTCTTTTTTTTTCCTACGATTTTTTTTCTTCAGCTTTGGTGCATCATAGGTAGGAATTAATCTGTTTGTCCAAGTTATGGTATCCGCTCAGTGTCGATTAGAGATTGATTATTACAGGATGCTGTCCTGTTTACTGTAGAGACCAATAGACCAGAAGTACATGTAGGTTGGGGTATGTCAGGAGTCCTAATAGCTATGGCGTATGAGGGTGGGGATGGCTACCCAGGACCCTGTAAGGATCTACGGGTGGCTCTACAGACATGAATATGAAAATTTGAGTTTTATAATGGATCATGATATACATTTTAAGCAATATGGTTGTAATGTTTGTTTTTCGAACAATATTAAATTATTTTATTATTCATTTATTCTTCATATATTATTCATTTTTCATTTATTTCTTCATCACATGTTATGCGGAGTTTTCTTTCAGAAATTTTTGTTCTCTGTGTTTTGGTTTATTCTGGTATTTTTATGTCATCTTTTTGTATGTCGCTCTTTCATCCAGTTCATGAAATTCATATATAGTTGATGAAAAGTGACATACACTGTAATGAAATTGGTTAGAATGTTTCTGTTATGGCAGGCATTTATTTTTTTCTTGTGAACATCTTCATGATGGCTGAGAATATCTGTTGACTTTCATAGAAATGAAAGTGAACACTTTTAATATACTAGTTACATTCAGGCAATGATTCTTAACCTCGAAGAGGATCTGACTTCAGGGATAACCTCTATGGGGCACCACGTGTTGCACAATGTCAGTCTATTTGTTACGAAATCAGTCATTTCGTCACAAAATCGGTCATTTTGTGATGAAATGGCTGATGTTTCATTTCCTGAAACAGAGAGACAAGCTATTATATTAACCTGCTCTTCTTAAATGAAATTCACTTGCTGGAATCCAGTTCGCATATGTGCCTTCTTGCTCTGTCGACCAAGCCTCGGACAAGCTTTCAGGTTGTCAAGAACAACCTCTGTTAAAAAGGTATGCATACAATTTGAATATGTTACGAAAACAGCCTATTGGAGGGAACTAGTGATTACAATGGTTTGTTACCTGGCTGTAGGAAAAAAAAATTCATGGATCACGATACATTGCAGAAATGGCCTGTTGTTTGATTCGGCAGGGTAAACATTTGAAAAGATGACGATTTGAATCAGAAGGTTGTTTAACTCTTAAGTTACCAGCACCAACAGGTACCATGTACTTGCATGCATTCAAAGTCAGTAGCACTTTGATATGATGGGGCCAAGAGGGTTAGTGCAGCTGATAGTCTATGATGGCAGACCCTATTTCGTCGTCGATGAGTGAGATTTTCACTGGTACTGTCAAAGCATGCATGAGTACAGGATAACGTTGGCGTGCGCTTATTTTCTGCATTGTGTGGGCATTTGATGCAAATCTAATATTCCGCCGAAAACAGATGCTGGCCCGATAAGGTCCGATAAAGATCGCTTCTTGCGGGATTCTAGGATGTGTGGCCCATTTGGCATCGTGTTGTGAAGAGGTTGTTTGTAACCGCATGTCCGCGTGTTCACAGTCACGATTTTTGAAATTTTTGTATTACAAACGAAGGAAGGTTAACAAACTATATGTTTTGAACTTGTTAAAGGTGATAAGTCCAAAATGCACCCATTGTGGATATCATCCTCAAACAGTTGAACATCTTGAAGATGTCTTGTGGCTGTGGTGATGGCAGACTGCATGATAAATTCAGTCTTTCTGTAGGAAACGATTATTCTAAAAGACAAAGCTGTGGACGGAATAGATTATAATCTTCTGCAAGTACCTGTGTATTTAATCTTGTATAGGAAAACTTTTGAACTGTTGTATAGGATTAGGTTCAGACCTAGCTGTGTCTATTGGCACTTTAATCCTGCACTTTTGATAGCCGGTTTCCCCCTTCTGCTTTTCAACATTGCTCTTAAAATAAATGGTCCGGTCTCATGAAAACCACATATCCACCAGGGGGAATTTGCAACTTGTGTTTTTTTAAAGAATTTTTCATGATTTCAGGAGATTGCAAATTTCTTGCGAGAGTGACTGTTAAGGAAGGGAGTCCCCCCAGCAGCTTGACCTGGGCTTTGCAGTAAAATGACTTGGCAAGGAAATCACTGATTTTTAGCAGCAGGATCCCGAAACTCACGTACCTTGGAGAGGGAGAAAGGGGGTGGGGGATGGGGCAGGGAGCAGAGGATGAGTCAAATTCAGACAACATTCTTAAAATGTAACGACTGGTGGTGCTTCAATATATTAAGTGGATTCACGCCTCCGCCCCGACCCCCTCTTCCTCCTCATTAAAGCCGTGAGAAACTGTATCGAGGCGGTGAAGTGAAGAAGAAGTTCCCATGCACGGTCTTCCAGAGTGCCAGAGACTGGTGAGGGTGCGTCTTACGTGATATCTCATCAAAATTGTTCAGGGTCTCACATGGGGAATTAACTGCTGCAAGCCAAAACTGTGATACTTATAAACCCGTTGAGGATGGACCAATTTTGCTACAACATGCATTTCTCATAGACACCTGCCCAAGTATTCTCGAGACTAGTCATCAACAGGTTGATATTCTATACACACCCTGCAAGCGCAGGCAATTTGAAGCTCTCTGTGATGCGAGTATTAGTAGCGACTAAGTTGCGTTACTGTCAGTTGAGGGTCCATAGGTGTTGTTACTCTTCATTCTAAATAGATAACAAATTTGGAAAGAAAATGGATTCAAGGTAATGAATACTGAAATACACACACATACACACAAACACCTGCATCCCATACATAGACAGACACCCACACACTCCCACTCATAAGGGTAGCCTGGATATTAGTGAGTGCAATGGAGAGAGGCTGTTATAGGTGGTCCAGGGGCTCATGAGACAAAGGTTCAACGAGAAATATCTCCCCATTTTTAAAAAAAATTTTTAGTTACTTAAAGACATAGTGGAAGAGCAGATATGTAAAAGAAAGAGTAAGGAAACGAAACAAAGAAAAGAAGCTATGGCTAGCTGTCTGTCAGTGTACTATCCAATATTCCATTGTTTAGCTCATTCATGCTAATCATCAGGGTCATGTTGCTGATGTCTGTGCATGGTGCACTGTATGTCCACACAATGACCAGTTATATTCAACTGAATGACCAATATTATTCTACCCTGATATATGCCTTCAGACATTAGCCATATCTTGCCAAACTTTAACAGCTAGATGAACATTTGGCCATTGTTCCCAATCTTAGCAATGCCGTACAGTCCAACAGAAGGTAATTCAATAGGGATTTAAAGGGGATGGCTAGTAACTGATCAGTGGGAAGCAGTGGGAATGCTGGGGATGATTGTTCCAATCCTTGTGGGATTCATTTAAGAGTACATTATATATCTATTGTTGTGTGAAAATTATTTGCTTCAGAATGGTCTCATGAACAAGTAATGTGCAGTTTAATGTTTCCAGGTTAGCGTGCCTGGTCAGTGACGGGGCATTAATCTGCACATTACTTGAATATGAGACCATTCTGAAGCAAATAATTTTCACACAACAGTAGATATACAATGTACTCTTAAATGAATCCCACAAGGATTGGAACAATCATCCCTCAGCATTCCCACTGATCGGTTACTAGCCATCCCCTTTAAGTATAGGGGAATTAAGTAATATCTACACTTTGGCATTTTATCTCTAGACATCCATGCCATTTGGGGGAATAAAGGTGCTCTAGCAGATGCACTAATTTGCAAATAAAACACAGGAGTATCAGTTGAATAAAGAGCATAGAGACATGCCATTACCTAATGCTGTAACTCTGGAAGCTCTTTTAAAATGTTCAAAGAACCTCAAATTTAGCTGACTACTGTACACCATATATTTTGTGGGGTTTTCGTTTTGGTGAATTAGGCAAGTCGGGTGCTATTTGTGAATTCATTAACTCTGATCCCGACATGAATGCAAAGCACATGCATAGTACATGTATGTGTATGCAATCCACAGTATATGAGCAAAGTACGTGATACTACTGTACCCCACAATCGCGGATTTAACTTCTCGCAAAATTGTTAGGAAGTCCCGATTCATTAAAAAATTGGACTTGCTATTATATGGCTTATACAGTATCTGACTTTAAAATGATCGTAACGTCATGATTATTATTGTTTTCCTGTGCTGTTCTGTTTTATTCTATTGCACTTACGCCAAGTTGCTTCTGTGTAAAGGGCACTTGTCCTTTCGGTGACATCACATACCAGTCAGCATGAATTAACATGTAATCTGCACAGATTTATGTGACATCGATGCCAGGGACTAGTATCAATGTCACATGATTCAAGCTTTGTGCCTGGAAATATGACATCATCATTTCACATTGCACAACAATACAGAAACTAACATCCTCATACAGCAGTTGTATTTGGATGAAAATTTTTAATCCCCCCCCCCCACACACACACACACTCACTCACACACCAAAACAACAGAAGAAAAAAAAAGAAAAGCTGGCTAGAGGGCTTATACTTTGGGAAAATTAAGAAACCATGGCCTGTATGTAGTTGGCAAATTTCTGTGTCCAGGATGACATGACATGAAATATCAGTTAATTCTGTGATTAAAAGTGCTTGGTGGCTGGTGGCTAAGAACGATTTATTTCTGGCTTATCCACAGTAAGTTTTTGTTTGTTTGTTTGTGTTTTTTAAAGCATATCCAAGGTGATCGACATGTTTGATATTTTGCTTTGTAATGGCTGAGCAAAAAACTGCCAATTTTGTATCCTTTTTTATTTTTTTAAGGTTCTGTCTCATCCTATCACCTTCAAAACCACCTGTTGCACTCTTGCCCCCCCCCCCCCATCATCCCCCCTCCTCCTCCTCCTCCTCTCACCATACCCTGCTTCCATCATATCACCCATCCAGCAATGAGCAGGAAATTTGAAGGGGCTGCCTCCTGCTAGATTGTCTGCTGGCCGCATGTCTTCAGGACTTCTCTCTCCTGATGCCTGATCAAAATCTTGTCAGCTTCAACCAGATCAGTCTCATTTTTTCCACTATGCAAAGTCATCTCTTACTGTGAAAGCTAACTGTGATGGAATGCTCGCTGAAATCAGATAGTTTGCCCGAAAAATTGTGTTTCTCTTTCAAGTAAAAGATTCTCTTCTTTCCACTTTTTTGTTTGTTTATTTGTTTGTTGTTATTTTCTTATTTCTATTTTATTTTTTGCTGTAGTGTTGATGTAGTAACAAAATAGTCTCAAGTGTGCTAAAAGATAAGGATTTGGTGTTAAGAGCATATTGAATACTATAGGCCTATATGGGGTATATTACAGGGTCTTGAGAATGTGTGAAGATTTGTATTTGCCTCTCATATTACAAATGCACTGTAGGTTAATTGCCTCCGTAATTGGAAAATACTAACATTTCTTCTAAATAGAGATGATGGGTATTCTTATTTCTGCCACGGTAGTTGAAAGATGTCACATTTCTAAACTCTGCATCATATTACAGCAGAATATAATTCAATATGTCTTTGAGGGATGTAATCAGGTGGTTTCTATTTTACCCCAGACCCTTTGACCCCCCCCCCCCCTTCACACACACACACAAAGTTAGGAACTTTGAAGACTGTTTATTACTTTCAGCAATGCATTAAAGGGACTGTACAGTTCTGGTTGAGGTGAGGATTTAGCTTTTAACATTTTGCGAGATATTCAGAAACCACTCTGAGATGTCAAAGAGCATGCAATTCTAAGCAGGGGTCGCACTTAACTTTTTTTTTAACTAGCCAGGCGGGCTACTTAGAATCAAAAATTTATTTGATGAAAATCGGTTTTGAAATGGCTGATTTTGTATATCCAAAAACATGGGGAAACAAAGAGATCCTAATAAAAGGCGTGGCCTGTCGCCTTTTATTATTATCACTTTTTTGGATATCTCAAACAGTTGAAAACCAATTTTCATCAACTAAACGTTGAATCCTTCTTAAAATTACATACTCTTTCATATTTCCTAAGAGGTTTCTCCTTATCTCACTTAGGAATGTTATAAACCTGAACCCCCACCTCAACCAGTACTGTACAGTCCCTTTAAATTCAGTGAGACAGACAAAAGAGGAAATGACAACTGTTGATTTTATGAATCCAAAAGAGCTTTACGGGATGAGTGTGAAACTTTATCGAGTAAGCATGTTTTTTTAAAGGAAAGAAACCATAAGCCCTTTCTAATTTTAGAAGTAATGACCATTCTTTACCAAACATGGAGGGTTCTTAAATGGAAATTGATTAATTGTCACCAGAGGTGATGATGACTCATGAGGTAACAATGACATGATGCAATTTTTGTGTTACGGCAACATGCAAGGAATTCTAAATTTACAATCCCTTTTGTCTCAAAACCTGTCTGAAATGCCTGAAAATACTTAAAGAAAATATAAGTCAGAATTTTCAGGAATAGCTTGAAATCCTTCTTTGTACGAAGATGGTTAAGACTTGACTTGACATGGGGCTTTTTCTTAAAATCAAATGCTCTTCTTGAGCCAAAATATAGCTGAATTTAAAGGATGCAAGGATGAATTAAAGATGCAGCTGTCTTTACAGTTGGCAAGAGTCAGTGAGAAAGGGGGTGGACAAGCAGAGATTGATGAAAAAAAAAAAAAATCCAGGGCCTTTTTATAGCAGGATGATTCAATTGTCAAAAAGTTGTCGTCTTTTTACGAGACAGCTTAATCATTCATGTGTGAGTATTAGAAGTGAGTGTGAGGAGGGGTCATCCGACAATTTATAAGAACCTGCCATGTGGGGTGGAAGGGGAGGGATGTTATAAAAGGATCATATTCATAGAGAGATGTGTCATAGTATGAATTTGAGATTCTTTCAAGAATCTGTTCATGTTGCTGCTCGTCATATTATTTTTTTTTTCTGTCCTTTTGTGATACTTTTTCAGTGGACCACACAGATGCGAGGAAATCAATGGTTATGGGATAAAGGTGCTCTTGAGGCCATAGACTCCTAGTACAGGCTGTAACCTGTTTTATTTCTTTCTTTTTGTATTTCACTGATAACACCATTGTGCTTGATGTTCAGTTTGGGAGAAATTTTGAAGTATTTGTGTACAAAAGCACAAAGTTATTTACAATATTGCCCTCCTTTGCCACGGACACAGGAAGCTGTTTCTTCAATTTGCTAGTTTTAGCAATGTGTTCAAATTAATCCATGGCTTTTTAGCCCTTAAGGTGGTATTTCATAATTAACTTTTTCCTACCAAAATGCACAACAACACTGGATAACTAGTTTGGATGCATTTGTTGTTGCTATTTTGGGTCGTCCTGTTGTCCATGTTCAGACAAAGATCATAACAAAGTGATTGAGGTAATATGTGGTGAATTATGGTGATACGTACACTAGGTGTTTTATTTCAAGGTTTCACTCAAATGCTCCACAAGTGCCCTCTTGGTCACGAGTCACAGTGTACACCTGTAGCTCCTTCCAAGGGGGGTTAATATGCTCTGCATATCCAGCCAATGCAGACTGGGCAGTGACTTGACTTTGCATGGCTGCCTTGTTGCCATGGAGATAGCTCATGGCCACCCTCCGGCTCTCTGCAGACTTTTCCGGTGAAGGTTCCCCCCCCCCCCCCTCCTCTATCCCCTTTAAAAGTAGCTCCAGACCCTTTAAATACCCTACACACACCTACATGTGTAGTTGGCATGTAATCCTTTCTTCCTTCTAGCTCCCTGTCTCATTTTCTCTCCCCCCCCCCCTTGCTGATGTCTTTCTGTATCTTTCATTATCTTGGGAGAAATCCAGCCATATCAGCAGCCCACATGCCAGTTAAATATAGATGAAAGATTCTATGGCTTCCTCAGGCTCATCGTGAACTTGTTCAAGGACTACACATCTATAGTTTCCCTTGTATTATACATTTTTAATTCCATAGATGTGGTGAGAATCTAGTGATGATGATTTAAATAGATTTGTGAGAATTGTAACTTGAATCGTGGGTTCATGTGAGCCCCTGCGCGCCTGTGGACACTTTTTTGGACAGTTCCTGGACACGATACAAAATTTTCATCTTATCTTCATCAACCAGATCCATATGAGTCATCCATCGACACCTACTGATGTATTCAGATCTTGAAGTGTACAAATTTGACGGAAATGGACTAATTTCAGAAGTCTTGATTTAATGTTGCATGTACATAGAGTGGCTTGAATCAACAGCTTAATTGATGCCATACATGTAAACAATATTCAGCAGTGTGAGTCGTGATTCGTAGTGAACAGGGCACCTCTATATATGCATACTGTTTAAAGGGTCATCTTAAGTTGGAAGACAAAACATTTTCAGCGTCAGATGGTGTACAGATATACTGTGCACAGTTTACATGCAATGCACTTCCAGTACTTAAATAGATACAATGTATCTTGCCCGTTGTGAGTAGCTTGTTGATGTTAATGTGTTTTTTTGTAGGTCCGTACAAAGATTTTTTTTTTTTCCTTGTGCAATTTGACTTTTCATAGCAAAATCTTTAATAAGGGTTTAGGTTTGGTTTGATGTAAGGATTAGGATTACAGTTAGGGTTACATTTGTGGGTGAAATTTATGTTTGGCTTAGTGTGCAGATATTTCATGGGAGCAAATGTTGGAGGAACAAATGTCATGAAACCAATTTCACCACACAGGCTCATTGATTGCATAAATGCAACATCCTGTGATAGTACTGTGGAGATACCCGAATGACCCACAGACACTGAATATTGCATACCCATTGCAATGTGCAGAGGCCGAGGTCCTTTAGCAACATCTAGCCCGTGACCAAGGCATCGGCATCAGTGAAGGCTAGCAATCGGTGCTCTACTTTTGTAAGACTTTTGATTTACAAAAGAGAGGAGACCGGTTGCCATGGATATGAGATCAGCACGCAGTGTTGCGTACGTCAAAAAATAGAAAATGAAAAATGAAAAGACCGACATGGTCTGCTTCTTTCAGCGAAGGACACGGCGGCCTTTTATCTCCCCCTTCTCTTCCTAATTTTATAGTTTTATTATTAAAGAACGACACTCTCGGCTCCAGTCCCTTCCTGCTTCACCCGCTTATCGCTGCAAGATAGAAGGCTAAAGCGGCCTGTTCTCAATTACCACGTGCTACCCAACAAGGCTGATCTGGACCTCAGATTGTGTAGGGGACAATCGCCATCTGGAATTAGTTAAGGGAAAACTGGTGCCATTCGATTGGGAAACCACCACCACAACAACAACAACAAAATAAAGAAGCAGAATGAGTGAGAGAAGAAAAAAATGATGCAGAGAGAGAAAGGGGGAGAGATGGAGACCAAAGAGGAAATATACTAGGCAGGCATCAGAAACGGTCATGGGACACTGTACTTTCTACAATCTTTTTCCTTAATGAATTCCTTCCTGGGAAGAACTTCGTTTTTCGTTTTTCATCAAAAAAAAAAAAAAAAAAAAAAAAAAAAAAAAACGAGAGTCATGGATGGGAACTGATCTCCAACGATGTGATATTTTCCTCTCCTCTGTACTTTTTGACCCTTCGTTACATTTGACATTTGATATCATAAGGAGTTAAGAATGATGACCGTTCATATATCAGTCTCCCCCTAAAATGTGGGGGAAAAAAGGAGATTTGATTGGAAGTATCATTGGACTTGTGAAGAGATAATTTGTCAGAATAGATATTGAACTGGAACTTACAGTGTACTTTTAGCATTGAAACAAGTGTAATCAGTAACTGTATAAGCCATGTATTTCGCAAGGTTTTAACTTTCATGAATTGCTCAAATTGGGTGCTTTTTGTGAATTTAACAACACAAGAAAACATATCCGATATGAGTGCGATTTGCATGCATATTCTTCATTCATTGTTGTAATCCTTGATGGCAAATTTAACCACTCGCAAAATATTGTTGAGAAGTCCTGATTAGCGAAAGATTAGACTCACTAGATGTATGGCGTATACAGTATTTGACCAGAACAATGCCCCAGAGAAATCATGTTAGTTTTCAAATAATGGCTTTGCCCTCCTAGGAAAGCAGTTTATCAATTCTTACTTGACAATGGATAGACTATACTTGTCACAGGTGAGAAAACTACATACAGGCAATCCCTGCTATAACCAAGTCCTCAGTCAGGCCTGGCAGTTTTCTTTTGTAATATCAAAATGTTGTTATAATTGAAGGGAATTTTGAACCATAGACTTCAATGTTGATCATTTTGGAACCTTAGATTTTACTTTGTTGTGAGGAAATTTCTTCTTGATCCTGTTTATAGTAACAGGATCGTCCTGTACATGTTTAGAAATTTCTATGCCTTGCTTGTAAAAGTAAACGCAAAGCTCTCTAGAACATACAACTGTACCAAACAATGCTATTTTGTATTCCTAAGAATATTTTTCTCTCTTTCCGTGTGACCTGCAGGATCTGGAGAATCAGATGGATGTTGGAGAAAAGAGACGCCAGACTCTCCTGAAGGACTTCCATACTCTGTGAATGGGACGGGAAGACAGCGTCGCAAGAAGTCGGTTGCCACGACGATCCGCGTGCCGGAGGGGGGTCTCTCAACACTGGACGTGGAGCGTGAAAAGTCCATGGAATGATTTGAAAGCCACGATCAGATGTTGATCATCTGACTCCTTTACATCCCCTGATTTCTCGTATGACAAACAAGAAGAGCTTTCTCGTAACTTTGATGCTTGGTAAAACGATGCAGAAAAGTATCTGTTTGATAATTTTTTTTTCCATGGTTCTGTTTGATAGATGAAATCTGAAAACTTCAGTTTTGCTGACATGATTCATCCATGTTTGATGAGAAATATTTATCATTTTTTACATGTGTGTCTTTGTTTTGGTGCTACATGTACAAGGGAATACATACTTTAGTGCCGGTGAGGTGACCCCATACCATGTATTCCTCTCTCTCAACTTGTGATTAAAACAGAAACCTTACGTACTGTTTCCTCCAACCTTAAGAAATGTGTGAATTGTTGAGGCTTGAATGCAGGGAGAGCAATATTTTCATCTGACATACAGGACGCTGAGGAATGTATTGACCATGTGACTACCTATCCCCTGAGACAGTAAACTCTAGGCTTGATCATATTGCAGGCAGGGTGTGTTCACACCGAGACTTTGAGGCTTATGAGAAAAGCTTGTGTCTCTGTTATTCATATGTAAACGCAGCGGGATACAGACACATAGTCCTGTTTTCGGGATGCTGTAACATATACATAGATATTGTTACCTATCCACCATTCTGATGTTGTAGGAACATACCTAATTTTCAGGAAAGAAGGAGCTTCATTTCACTTTTTTGTCCTGTATTTGTGAACATTTGCTCGAAGTGGTTCAACTTTCCTATTTTTGCAAAATGTAGCTCTAAGATATCATCATTTTTGAGTTTCAGGTTACAGGCATCTAGCATGGTAGGTGTAAAAGCGGGATATATTTAATTCAGTTTTCTTGAACACGTTGTAAGGTATAGTGTAAACATGGATGATACTGTAGTCGACCTTGGATTGCCCTTAATTGGACATGCTTGAATGAAATATATCATTCCTGATTGAAAAAAAAAAACACCCTACAGTTTGTGAACATGATGAGCCAAAGAGCTTGCTACATCCGCCAAAGGAGAAGGTTATGTTTTCATCGGCGTTGGTTTGTTTGTATGTCTGTGTGCAAAATAACTCAAAAGAGTTGTGAATGCATTTGTACGAAACTTACAGGTAGGGTTGAGAATGACACAACGAACAGATAATTAAATTTTGGTAATGATCCAGGAATTTTTATGGATTTTGTAAAGGATTTTCAATATTTTGGCAGGAAGGTTCAATGAACTTGGGAGTTCAAGCTGCGCATTTTTTGAGGTTTACATAAGCGGTGCACTAAAGTGCATGCTCTAGTTTCTGCTAGGGCACGGTGTGATTTTCAGCATGCATCCGTATGGGTGGAAATCACTGATCTCTATGGAAGAACAAGATCAGTGGTGGAAATGAGCTGCTTGGCGGAGTTCTGTGCTCTCAAAGTGCTTCTCTAGTTTGTTAATGCATAGGAAGTCACACAGAATCACACACTTACACATGCACAATAATATACACAGTTTTACTTTACTGTTATGATATGACTCTTCCAGAGCTGTGCAGGGGCCTCCTGTAGATGCAATTGTACATGCCTCCTTGTTCATCTCACTTTGGGTAGCAGCCATACAGATTTACGTGGTCAGTCGTAATCTTGGAAAACAATGAATGTCTCTGATCCCCCCCCCTCCAATGATAGTATGGATGGCAACTCCATGGAATAACCCACAAACAATGCAGAAAGTCATGGGAAGATGTGACATGCAAAGCAGTGTCCCTCGAAGTAGTGTACAATGTTCATGATGCGGGTCCTAGTCCCACACCTTGTTATTTAATGTGGTATTCTTGGTTGTAATCTTTTCATTTAAAGTCACCATCTCAATGACCATTTATTTGACTCTAGTTGTGACTACATAAGTAGGAGGGCTGTTACTCCTTCTATTTTGACTATGGCCATATATAGTACAACTCAACTTCTGTGAAAGAATGAGCTTTCTTTGCTTTCAATCCACAAACAATTTTTCTTCTGACAAAAATGGCTGCCTTGACAATTTATTCAAAGAGGAATTTAAATGATGCAAAATGGGCCTCTGACCTGGTCAGAGTTTGGAAGGGTCTCTTCCTTTTTCTTGTGCTGTCTGCTTTATATGTTATGATTTTGTATTAACAAATACAGTGTACTTCTCTGCAGTGTGTTTAGATGGTGAATGCTCCTCGTAACATTCTGAATGCATTATTGTGGGGAGTTTGACCATGTTTGCATTTAAGAGATACAATATGTGTTGATCATCATGTGGCATTTACTGCCAAAGTTTTTATTTCGTAAGCAGGAAAGGACCATGTGGAATCACTGTGATTGAAGCAACACCTTTTATTGGCTGATGTCTGTTGGATCAGTGGCGTCTGATATGTCAGAGTGAGGTCGATGACTAGTGAGGACGCATATATATATTTAATCAATTTTTTTTTTTTAAAGTGAAAAAAAAAAGATGGAATGATTATTGCTACTGCTAGGAACATTGAAGCATGTGCATGTCTTTGATTTATGTTTCAGAGTAGTTAAGGATATTCTTAACAGTTTTCAATGAACAGATTTACTCAAAGCATTTTTTCCTACGTCCATGCGGTATGGGAGGTACCTTTATCCTTGCAGTAACCATGGAGACCTGTGTGTGTGCATACTTTGTGTATTTTGGATGAAGAGACCTTATTTTTGTTCACAGTTTCAAGTAAAAGTATTGAAAGTATATGTGCATATTTAATTTTTGTACAGCTACTTTTTTGCCTCAACTCAACATGTGTGTTGACATGCCACCAAATCATGAGTCTATGTGGTATTAATGTTCTCTTGGTGGGCGTGGCTTTCTGATGATATCTGCAATGTAAACCTGCAAAATAGTGTAGACTTCTTGGATGAATTTGTGGTCTCTTTGTATTGTCCAAAGGGATGATGGGGGTTTAGCTGGGGGAAGGGGAGTTTATGAAGTTTAAGTGGCATCTCTTTACTTACCTCAGGTCATTACTTCTTCATCTACATTGAACTTTATTAGTTTTCTCGCCGTATAATGTTGGCTAACGATCTAGGTCATGTCAGATATTGGAAGACGATTGATAGTTCTGTGGAAGGTGGAAAAGTGATGTGTCAGAAGTTATCATCTATATTGTATCTGCGTAATTGCTGCCGCAAAGGAAAAAAAATGCATTTTCCGTCTGTACTGAGCAATGGCTCTTGTTCCACTGCTACGAGATACTGACTCGTATGTGCGTGCTACCTTAGCCAATTTTCGGTTGTGTGCTTGTCTTGCTAAGCAGCATATTTACATGTCGTAACATTCATCCCAGTTGAGCAATGGTGTCTCTTTGGTACATGGGGGGCGGGGGGAGATGCTGTTTAAGCTTGGTGACTTCTGGTAAAGTTCTCATGGTAATGTTTCATATTTATAAGAAATTAATTCCTTTCCTACCCTTTTAAAAGTTAGGCAGGGATTGTAGGTTTCTGCATGCTAATGAAATCTGCAGCTCTTAATTCTGGAATCTTCTTCATCTTCCTTTTTAATGCACTCCTCTGAGAGGACATGACATTTAAAGGTAAAACATCGTTCTCATACGCCTGCAGAAACTGTTGAATTTTATGCTTAAATGGAGACACATGTGTAAGAAATGTGTGAAATAATACTGTGATAACATAATTTCAGTTTGGTAATGATGAAAATGCGAAATTTGATATATTGCAAGCATATTCCAAGTGGTGAATGATGCATTTTGAGCCTTTCTGAGAACTATGTTTTACCTCTAATGCCCAAAGTTATTCATGCCTCCCGCGAAGAGAACCCAAAGCAATATAAACAGTAAAACTGTACAATGCATCGTGTGAAGCACAGGCGTCACCATATCACAGTGTTAAGTGCAAGATTTATGTGTGTACCAGTATACAACTTCATTTGTATTTTAAAGTGATCTTTATGACAATATACATATCTAGAAGTCCAAAAATATGTTGAATTCTTATGCTGTTGCTGATGAATGATTGAAGAAAATTTTCTGTGTATTCAGGGAAATATTTTGTGTACATGTATGCAAAGAAATTATCCATCTCTATATGACTGTGTACAGCAATGCAGTGGGAATACTCATATAAGCGTACAAGATATTGTATATTTTAAGTCCATGTTTACACAGAGTCTGCCCTTATATTGTAATGGTGGTAGTATGTAATGGCTCAAATGCCATATTGTGCATTTGTCATGAATTGTTCCATCATATAAGGCTGGATTGGTTATTTTGTTATATATATTTTTTGAATGTCAGTAAGCTTATTTGTGCAAATAACTTCCAGAAATTGAATGTTTTTTTGTTTTGTTTTTTTTTTTCATTCTAGGCAGGATTTTTTACTTGCACAATGTCACACACATACACCCACACATGCCGATTGTGTTTCATTATTTTGTTGTTTTTGTTGTTTGGCTTCCACTCTGTATCTCTGTCTCTATATAGTCATTGCTTGAAGACTTCTTCATCTGCATAAGAGAGAATGTTTTCAGTCTGTTTTGTATTCTTCAGTGCCACAAGAGCAAATAATCTCTGTGTAGAGGATTTTTTTAAAATTTTAATTGGAGTATGCTAAACAACAGTGCAAATTCTGTATCCAATGTGACATACATGATAAGAGTCTGCTTAGAGTAAAGACATCAAGTTTTCTGTTCTATTTATCTCTCCTTTTCCTCCCCTCACTCTCTCTTGTTTTTTGCTGTTTTTTTTTTTTTTTTTTTTTTGGGGGGGGGGTGGATGGGGTGGAGGGGGGATTGGGAGAGGGAGATTCTTCTTTTTCATAATGAAAATACAGTGCAGAAACCCCACAAGGCAGTCTAACAGTGAAATGACATATGAGTGAAAGTCATGTACAAAAACAGTGCTTCTGTCGTGGTGGTGGGGGCGGGGGATGACATGTGAACAGTAGCCCAAAGTGATGACAGGTTATACACTGAACCCTATCAGTGACAGGGACTTTGGACGGTGTTTACGAAGCTGTGGACCTTTCTGTGCTAATCAGCGCTCGATGCACCCAAAGGGTTAACGTCACATCAGGGTTTTGCAAAACATACTGTATTTGGTCACAGTAAGCAGGTAGTTGTTGCTTGACTTCAACGGAATTGGAAACTTGCCTCAAAAGAAACTTAAATGGGACAATATTGTCCAACTCTGGAAGAACTCTATGGAAGAGCTGTTGCTTGTTGAACAGAAATTATCCATTTCACCTTTCAAACAGGCTGTAGAATAGACTAGCAGCCGCTATGTTTTAAATTGAGATTAAATCTCTGTTCTGTTTCATCTAGTGTTTTCTGGTAGTATGATGATCAACTCACAACCTCTGTGGACTGAATGAATACTTCTGTTGAAGTAGACCAGAGAAACTTAACAATTTGTCCCCATCTTCTAATACTGTCAGGACTACAGACTGGATTGAGCATTTAAAACGGAAGACGAGTATATTTCTTGGGACAGTCATCCCTGTACAAGTATACCTCAAGCAAAGAATTAGCCTTGATCATGTCCCAAGAGGGTATTTTCCAGTGGGAATTGTCAGTCACTGGGTAGTTGTCAGAAGGTTAGCTGTTGAAGGGTAGTTGTCCAAGGGTTACTTGTTTCAGGAAGTGCACGTTAATCCAGGAACTGTCCCCCTCTAGGTTCCTCCTTTTTTGTATTTTTCTCGCATGTTTTTCTTTTTCTCTTGCCTATGACAAGTAACCGCTTCACTCTACAGTTCTTTCTGCTCAGATGTTAGCCTTTACTCAAGGCGCTGTCGCGACCTATTCCTTACTGCACGCGAAATTTGCCGTTGGAGCGTATGAGTGCGTGTAGCCGTGATATGACGGTCGCTCGAATCCCAGCACAATCAGTGCCCGGTAATTCATAAAATTCGTAAAGACTGCCAAAAGATGGTCTGGATTGTTGACTTGACTGCGCGAAGTCAGAATACGCACAATCTACCTGAATAGATAACCATGAAACGAATCAATGTTTCAAAGGGCTGTGGGTTTATCAGCAATGCATGCGCGGGACAATTTTCGCTGAACTGCATCATATTTCATAATTTATTGTCGACATCAGCCCTTTCCCGTATCAGCTTCACCATCAACTTTCGGGTAATCTTTCAGGGCTGGGAAAATTCTCTCACAATATTATATCTTCGGACGAGTATAGAAAAAGCATAAAACACAGACAACATGATTGTCTTGTACGATGAATGACTTACAACCTTTTATGCTTGCTGGGTTCTGGCATTGTATATAGGTACAAATAGAGTACAGGGATTATTTTGTACATAAAACAAATACAGTTTCTATATCGATGTATTTCTTTGTATCATGGAAACTTTGGCCTTCTACCGGCCTTCATTATCAATAAAGTTTGGAAGAAATCAATCTTGTGTGCTGTTTTCAGTGATTATCTTGAAGCATTTTGTGATCTGATGTTGGATTTCAAGTGTGTTGATAGCACGACGAGGGTAGAGTCATTGCATGAATGTGCTCTTGTAACCGTCTCGGCTCTCAGGTTCCATTATCTTTCATATTTCCAGTGGAATACGCACGTAGACCATGAAAAAAATGACTTTTTTTTTCTTTTGTCTCCAACACCCAACCCATACCCGTTCCCTTAATCCTGATTCAGCTACACAATTACTAACAACAGCAAGAACAAGACAAGACAAAACCCTCTGCAGTTTACTTCGTCACGCACGCACATATACATACATAAACACACACACACACACACAAACACACACACACACACAAACACACACACACACACACACACACATTTATATCATACCACCTCTCACACGTACTTATTCGCAGGGTAATACCGCCACAAAGAGCTCAGAACTACTGTGTCAAATAACAAGATAATTCTGGTAGTCCCCCCCCCCCCTCCCCACTCTCCCAATTGCATAGGGATTACTCTACTGCGGAATGTTCAACCTTATGGTACGTTCCCACTCAGCCGAGTTGTAGTGATGGCGAGCTAGCGCGAGATTTAACTCGCGTGAACTCGCGTGTAACATGTCCGAAAAAATTGCAACTCGTTGCAACTCGTGCTAAACTCGTAATACACTTGCATTACTCGTAACAAGCTTGACTCGCTATAATTCTCCATCTTCAAGCATTCGGATAAATTTGAAGGAGGCAAGTTATTACGAGTTATATAGTTTGCATCTCGAGCTTGTTACGAGTAATGCGAGTGTACTACGAGTTTAGCACGAGTTGGAGCGAGTTGAACGAGTTGGTAAAATACATGTATTTGAACATGTTCAAAACATGAGGACTTGCTCGCAACTTCAATCAGAGTTGTGCCGAGGTACGCCGAGCCGTGTCGAGTTGTTGCGAGTTATCCCGAGTTACATGAAGAGCTTGACGCGAGTTATTGCGAGTGCAAGGTAACTCGCCACAACTCGCCACTATACAACTCGGCTGAATTGAACAGATTGATTTCGTATGGTTAATCATTGTAATTCACGAAAAATTGGCAATGTATGGGCATTAAAAGGGGCATTCTAAATTTATTGAACTGCTCTCTTTCTGTATTACATAATGATCACCTTTCCATAAAACAATCGGAACAATACAGACCAAGATACGTTACTGTAAGTAATACAAGAAAATATCATAATCAGAATACTTTTGGAAAATGTCCAAGGCAATTTAGCACACCAACACATTTGGCTACGCTGTTGCAGACGGCACCAAAGTGTTCACGCCATGTTAATTTATCATAAGTATATACACCTAAATTTTTATAGAAGCAGCATGTAATATATTATCATGTTTATACGATCAATATAAATGTTACTTTTTTCTTAGTGAATAACATATAAAATTATGTGGTGTTTTTTTTTTTTTTTTTTTTTTACTATTCAAAACTAGTCTGTTATTAACCAACCATTTTGTTTAATTTCCTCAATTCCCCATTAAATGAATTAATCATTTGACTACTTCAAAACCTATTGCCAAATTGCATTCAGCACATTGCAGTACACAGAATATGTGTATTTGTCTTCATGGCCGTATGTACACAACGCCACGTCACGATAACTTCAACTGATCTTTATGAGTGTCTTGTAGCGTTTACGATTCTGGATTTCGTGGCCACTCAGGACATAGCTCAGCGCGCGTCGCTGATTTGGTGGTTCAGAGCAGTTGTAGACATGTTCGGGATCCTACAACCGACCAATAAGATGCTAAAATATTCAGACATTGTCAGAAGAATGGATTTAACGGCATGCTGTAGCAGTTCAGTGGGAAAAACACGTTGTGGAAGATGAGTAAGAGCTTCATGGGTCTAAGTAACCTGAGCAAAAACGTGAAACCTGGTTCTCTTCTCGAAATGAAATTATGTGGCGCCTTAGAACCAAACAACTGAAACATCGGAAAAGGAAGTAAAGAATAATGCACATATCTCAGCCACCGTCTGCCGACCACTATGGACATGCCCGATGGACCTGCCCAATATATTTCAGAGATACCCATAGCCAAATCGCGTAAAGGGTCAGAAGGTCAAAAAGTTACATCTTCTGCCTGATATACTCGTATCTTATTTACTGCCTTACTTATTTTCCCATATTCTCTGACAAAGGGCAGTCGATTCTTAATTGCTGGTAAACTGCAAAAATGAAAAGTAATGTGTCCCGCTTGCACTCACTGATTGCAGTAAAATGAGATAAATAACGGAAAGGTGTTAATTTCGCCAATGCCAATAGGTCATTAGCAACACACGCAGGCATGCCAGGGATCATCAGCACTCACTGATTACAGGCAATAACATTGATTTGTTTGATGTTATCTGTACTTGCTTCATTTTTGTCGAGCCCACCGGAGGTGAGGGGAGACTAAGGGATCGCCTGCGGCGTCTGTCTGTCCATCGTCCGTCCGTCGTCCGTCCGTCGTCTGTCAGTAACGCTACAAAAACTTAAATAACTCTTTACTCTGGGCTTCAATTGCAATCAAACTTCGAGGGAAGAGGGGTCATCCAAAGTTTCACATTTTACCATATATGAAGGTCACTTCAAGGTCAAAGCTCACAGGCAGGGGCCAATGAACTTTAGGGCCCAATGTTAAGTTTTTATTGCGCGTTTGTATTATGGGTCATAACTTTTGATCCTTAACTCCATTTGTGACCAAACTTGGATGGTAGATGTCCCTTGGGGAGTGGATGGTCACCACAAGGTCAATGGTCACAAGCAGGGGTCAACGAACTTTTAGAGCCCAATGTTAAGTTTTTATGGCGCATTTCTATTATGGGTCATAACTTTTGATCCATAGGTCCGTTTGTGACTAAACTTGGATGGTAGATGTCCCCTGGGGAGTGGATAATCACCACCAGGTCAAAGGTCACAAGCAGGGGTCAACGAACTTTTAGAGCCCAATGTTAAGTTTTTATGGCGCGTTTCTATTATGGGTCATAACTTTTGATCCATAGGTCCGTTTGTGACCAAACTTGGATGGTAGATGTCCCTTGGGGAGTGGATGGTCACCACAAGGGCGAGACACATTTTGGCACTTGCCTTGTTCTCGCTTTCTCCTTCCCTTTTGTTCTTGTGTTTGGTAGTTTGGTTCTTTTTTTTTTTACTTTGATTTGTTCTCATTTTTTTCTTGAAATTTGTTCAAGTTTATACTTCAAGGGTGACCGTACGATGTGGCTATACATAGACGGGTGCCGGAAACGAGAATCTGGTTGTTTCCTAGCTACGCAGACGATTGCAGACCGGCTGCCAAGAAAAGGGCGCGAGTTTTGCCATCCGCCGATTCTGATCAGATGCTGATATTCATTATTGCAAGTGAAGAATGAAATGTTAAGGAGTTTGGACTTCAGAAATGAAAAGAAAAATGCTGACAAGGATGTTTAAATTAATTTCTCTTATTTTCCTACCATCCCATTTTGTTTCGGCATTTCCTCCTCTACTCTACGTGTGAACAAAGATTATAAATCTTAAAAGATATGAATTTAATTCGCACAGAAGGAGACAAACTGAAGTATATTCATACCCTATTATGTATTTTTGTGTGTATTTTTATGGTACTCGTGAAATGATGGTGAATAAGTTGAATTGAAATGAATTGCATTGAAACACAAAAGAGCATGTCATCTATTTAGAAGCTATGACATCAGTCGAACATTTTCACCTATCTATGGAATGAATAAGAGACAAATAAAAAAAAAAAAAACACGGTTACCGCCGCTTGGGTAATTATAATTTTATCCTGAGAAACAGACTGACAAACTAATCCGCGTGGACTCTGCGATTTCAACGGAGAAAGGCTTTGGCGCAACACGAATCCGAAAAATACCGCATAAAATTGCAAACACCGCCACACACATACACACGCTCACTCACAAACAACACATAATACACACAAGAAGAAGCACAGAAACGAAAAGACCAATACTAATGAATACACATTTTCACCAAATCTACGCTAGGCAGAGCCCCCTTTCCTGTTGAAAGCCTACCGATATTCTTCATCGCAAGCGAACGATGATCGAGTGTTTCACCTCACCGTTGCTTCGCCACTCAGTATACGCTTTTATGTTTCTCTTTTTTTTTTCTTTGTTGTTGTTGCTGCAGATGATCATCGGAGACTTCCACATGGAAGTCGGTGATGTTTTTCTTAATCCCCGTGTCTCCCTCATTCATGTCCCTGTTAACGACTCCTGTCGTCAACTCTCTACGGTGTTTTCCAAATGATAGCACCTTTCGTTACAGCCTTCCCTCCGCACAAGCATCATTGCTATGTGGGGCGAAACAATATTTGCTCTCGGAACTCGAAGATAACGCGACGCTGAGCGTGAACGATAGGTGCACCCGTCACGTCACAGCAGAGACCACTGTGCGACCAGCCAATGACTTGGTTAGAAAAAAAAAATCAAGCTTACACGTGATTGGATTCAACGTGATATCATATGGTCGTAATTACCCAGGGTAGCTTCTTCAGCGCAAGTACATGCCCACCATGGCAGAGGGCAATAAGGTCATTGTTGTTACCCCAGAGCTACCATGTAGGGTCCTTTACCATACTAGTTATGGTCAAGAGGGGTAAAAATGGGTAAAGCATGTTTAGATGAGTTGAACCTCGGATCTCCTGATTAAGTGTCCAAAGTCAGTCCTGTCCACTAATACTTCGGTGCTCTCATACACAACCCTCTCCACCTCTTTAGGACTGGCTGTAGGAGGTCGAAGGGAGTTGTCACTCTCAGTCTGTCTGACCGTATTCCAGTTAAGATAAAGTACATATAAAGAGAGAAAGTCTTTGACAGCATATTGAAGGAGTAACTGATAACGCGTTATGTAACGTAAAGGTGACATAGTCTCCTGATTTAATTTTCATACTGCGACTGTGACCGATAAGTGGATTTCGTGAAAACATCAGCATGAAATTTAGAAATTTGACTTTTTTTTCGTGTTCCGTATATAGACTGTTACGAAACTTTCATCATTCTATTAATTCAACTCTGCTCTTTGTTTTCTAAAGTAACAGAAGCATCTGGCAGTTTCCTTTTTGGATTAACGTGAAAGGTCACTTTCTTAATTTCCAAACCAAAGTTGGAAACAAAAAACTTACATCGGAGTGAGAAAAAAAAAAATAAACCGACCCAGAAAAGGGGGCAGGGGAGCTAGGGATGACTGTTTCTTTAAGAGATACACTGTAAAACTTTTTTTTTTTATTAATTTAATCTTATTCTTACTTTCTTCCTTTCACTGAATTTGCCAGAATCATCTATCGATTTTGAAGTGCAATTGACATTATGTTTCAGTCTCGTCACCACAAGATTTCTAAAGGAGCGGAGTTACAAAATTTTATGAACAATACTGTTGATTACAAACGCTGCAGGGAAAATGCAAACAGCAACGTTTACAGGTTGTAATGATGTTGGTTTTGTTTTGGAAAAAAAAGTTACACTGACCTCGTTCTGTCTGATTAAATTTCATTTGGCAAATGGTAGCCGATCGGTAATCGGTCACTCTTCGAGAAGACGCCTTCGTTGCTGCGATCTCACACGTTCGTACGTGTCGCCGAACAAATTTCGAGCGAGGGGCGAGAGAGAGGGTTGAACGAACTGATGGTCACAGGTGCGACGGGGTGCGGGGCTTCTCGTGAGCTCGCGCGAACGAGGGGGAAAAGGAAAAGGGCAGTCGTGATTTTTGCGACAGCGCATGACATGCGATTTCCTATTAGAAATAAGCAGGCGATTCGCTGATGCCCCTGTGTGTGTGTATGTGTGTGTCTGTGTGTGTGAGTGTGTGTGATCTGAAGAGACTGTCCTTCCTCACTGGGGTCATCAGGACGAACGTTCCTCGCCACCATATCTTCTCTCACCGAAGTCGTCAGAAACTCGGCATTCCGAAACGAATGCCTTCGGGGTGGCATTTCCGCATCCGGGCAACGACCGAGATCAGACGTCTTCATAGTGACCCCTATAAGGTCATACTTTTTTTATGGGAATAAAGGTGTATCTGAAACATCGTCTGTGTTCATTAAACCACTGCCAATGGAATAACCTACGAAATGGCTGACAAATGAAATGCATTGAAATTATTATTTTTTTTTAATTTGCGTAACGATGTTGGGAGAAGAACTTCATCATTGTACATTATACAATCTTGTACATTTTTCTTCTTGTTATTAAAAAGAAATGTGTGTGTGAGTGTGTGTGTGTATTGATGTGTAAGGATTAAACGTTATTTCTAATTCGACCTTTTTTACATCCGCAAATTTTGTGATGAGCTTTTTTCATGTTTCACGTGAGACCATGATACCTTAGACATGTTAGAGCCTTTAAGTATAGTGAGAAGAAAAAAAAAAGTTTCCTGTGGGTAGAAATGCACAGTCTTTTCTCAATCGAAAAATAGATGGGTAGATACAAATCGTGTATAGATACATAATTATTGATTTAAAAAAAAATGATATACTAAAATCCCAGTAAAGCTTCATGAGTGAGCTGCTAAAGTGAATACTCTATCAAGTATGAAATACACTTTACCTTCAGTACAAGACAGTTATAGAAAATATTTGCCTTGTACAATTGTGTAACAATCACAAATGTGAGGAGGAACTATTTCGAAATGAAAAAAAAAAAAAACCCACAAATTGACAAGTGACTTCTTTTTTTTCCATAAAACCCAGACTAAAGCATCAATCTAAAAACGACAACAACAAACAAACAAACAAACAAACAAACAACTTTCCTTCACAGTAACCGTTTGATTTCAAGAATATATTTTAAGGACAGGATTGTGTGCTATTCTAAGTTGATTCGTTGAGAGAAATTCGCCTCTCGATATTTCAGTTTTTATGTATATATCATAGTACCTGCAAACCTCTAATGAAGAACGAGTCTCAAATACGCCATCTGTAGATCCAACAAGGTTTTATTCACAATATATATATATATATATATATATATATATATATATATATATATATATATATATATATATATATAATATATATATATATATCTGTGTGTCTGTGAGAGAGACAGAGAGAGAGAGAGAGAGAGAGTGTGTGTGTGTGTGTGTGAGTGTTTGTTGTACACCAATGAGTCGGCGCCTGTCTTAGATTTCTAAGACGTGGACACCACACGCTTGTAATATAGTCAAGGTGAGGGCTTGCTCAGAGAGCTTCCGCGGCGGAAAAAGCGCGCTGCTAAAAATGGCGCCATAATAATTGATACAATCTGTCAGGACGGAGGAAGGCTTCTTGGAGGAGCAGAGCCCGTCAACAACGAGACACATTTTCGCCATCAACCTGCAACGGTGCGTGTCCAACATTGTCCAAGCGATGACGAACAGTATTAGCAACGGACGTTTTGAAAGGCATAATAGCCGAAACTATACTCTTACGGTTGATGTAAACATGACTTTTCCGAGAACAGTTTATCGAAAGGAACATCAGAGAGGCATTGTCAAATGGGGGTTACTCCAGCCCCCACGGAAAAAGAAATGCCAAAGTGGTATGGACACCGATAGGACGTATCATAATCTGAATCTGACAAGAAATCTTTGAATTGCGTCAAAATGCGCAACTGTGTGACTGTGCTGTTTATCGTAAAGAAAGTTACCATCAAACAGATTACAAAGAAAGTATACTTCTTTCGACTGCGGAGGCGGAATCGTATCAAGAGGAGTGGTGTCACCTTAACGGCTTTTCCAACATCGAATCAACTAATAGATATTGAGAAGGGCCCTTGGCAAAGTCGTGGGATGCTACCCTTTACTCTTCAAAGTTTGCTTCCATCTCCAATTTTACCAAGAAAATGGTTAATATCGTCCCAAGAGAATGAATGAAAAAAAAAAAAAAAAACTCAACGTGTTTACGTACATTCATGTCAATATAATTATAACATTAAATCAAAGGTGTTTTAATTCATTACAAAGAAAATGTCATCAATCCGATATATTTTTTCATTTATTTCGGCTAACTGTTTTCATCAAACAGTCGTATATTATTGATAACTTCTGGAGATTTCTGTGTGTGTGTGTTGTGTGTGTGTGTGTGTGTGTGTGTGTGTGTGTGTGTGTGTGTGTGTGTAATAACCAGTCACTTTTCTCAATTACAATGCTTTACAGACTTGCTGAGCTCAATCTATATAAATTCTAATTCATTATAATTGTTATGTTACTGTACATTGTAATATTGTTATATCACATGGGAAATATACATACATATATATATATATATATATATATATATATATATATATATATATATATATATATATATATATATATATATATATATTTTCTGTGTTTCAGATATTTCCTGATGTGTTTCCTTGAGTTGATTGGAAAGGCACAAGAGCAATAATCATTCTTGATTGCTTTTTTTCCTGCCAGGCACCGCAGGAAAACACAACCATCAGGGGGACGCCTGATGTTTAAAACACCTTTGCATTACTTTTTCTTTATTATTGTAGTTTTCTTTAAAATGCCAAATAAAATACTAATGATAATATTTCATGTGCAAAACGGTGGCGCCACATATTATAGAATACGCACAAACTGTTTTCGAGATGCAGCAAATTGTTTTAAAAAGTTGTCTTCTATACATAGATTTCTACTCCAAAATAAACAAGTGGAGAATGTAGACCTGTGTGTGTATAATTTCCTAACGGAATTTGTGATTAGTTGAATTGGCGTCATGTGATCAATTTCGTTACAATGTTATAGGCCAGGCTGCACTCTACTAATACTGAGTACATTCAGAGCCATGGACCAATGTAGATTATTTAGACATCAAATGCATAGCAAGTCCTCATCCTTCAACTAATAATGTACTACAGTGTGTAATATTCGAGATTATATAGTATTCATCTTACATAATACGTGCCTGTATATGTGCGTGTGTGTGTGAGTGATTGCATTTGCATGTAATTGTGCGTATAAACGCGTGTACACCCTTCCTGACACGCCATCGGGGCACATAGAAACCTCCCCCATTGGAGACACAAACAACAGTGCACCTGGAATTCTCGCTAATCAGAAATCTCCTACAAGGGGTAATAAACTCTAGATCGACCACTATCGGGGGATCAAGGGGAGAAAAGAGGAGGAGGAGGGGTATAGAGGACGTGTTAGCTCCCTCGGATGATACCACGAGATTCCTGGGTCTCCAACGTATCCTTCCCCTGTGAAGTTGATAAACATAGATGACTTGATAAAAGTCATACTAAAAATAAGGAGAGACATTAAAGAGAGACACAGTCCCTGACCATGCTCAAGTGGACTGCCATGTGCAGAGTGGAATAAACGGCCATGAAAATAAAACTTTTATTTAGACAAAAAAAAAAAAAAACCTCAACAACAACAAATGATTAAACACCAATACTCCAATCTTTACGGAATATTCAGTTTTACATATAAATTCAAGGAGAAGAACTTATACCATTAACCATGTTAACCCCGCATCTTTGTAGAATTGTCATGATTTAGCAATGACCTTGATGCGTAAGAGGGACTTTTGGTTGCTTATGAATATTGTATGGGATTAATAATTTAAAAGTTATGTAATAGTCATCATACTACCATCGATATTGATATTTCCTTAGAATATCTCTAGGTTATGAATTCCATAACTACCTTTTTTTATGACACTCTTGCCTTCCCGTTGGGTTGACTATTATTATACGCCTGATAGACTCCAAAACACGAAACGGCGCAACCAATACAGCAGTACTTTGAATGGGAAGTTTCCTCTTAGTGATCTTCATGACCTCAAGGATTCGTACCTTTCCCCTTTACGACTATATAACAAGGTTCCACCCCTCAAAATGTCCTCAAATAATTATTGTCAAGCAGTCATCACTTAGCGTGTCATTTTCTCAACGTTTCGTGCACATGGTCAAAACTTTTAAGAAAACTAAATCCACAGAAGAGTTAGAGTCTGTGGGTGAGCACTGAAAAAGTCGGGTTGAATCACTTCCAAAATGTTTGAAGAAAAATCTTAAGAATGTGATTTTAGTAAACTCTGTTTATTTGAAAAAGAAAAATTAAATCTAAATATGTATCTGGACTGACGGAATAACAGGAATATTTTTATAGAACACATCAGCTAAGATTGAGAAAAATTGGACAATCCGTTCAAAAGTTATGAATTTTTAAGGTTTCAATATAATACCACCATCACCGGGATGAGAAGACTATAACACCTTGTGACGTCATGCGTGGTCAACGATATCAAAGAGATATAAAGAAAATTCAAAGTTTTTTTCTTTCACTTTTCTGGCATAATAATGAAACAGTACTTGACTTACCTCTTTTAAAAAGTGGGGGGGGGGGGGTATAATTACCCTTTACGTATGCCAGTAACAAGTCGAGAGAATTGTGCACTCTTCATAAAAAGCTTGAAATTTCGTGGAATTCTTCAATAACATTTATTGAATACAATAGCGACCAATCAATGGTAGTGTAGTGTGTCATAATTCACAAGTCTACGTATACTTGCACATTCTTTGACTTCCATTTTGATTGAATATAGTCCTATATTCCTCAAATCAGTAATGGTGGTGGCACCTATTATAATTATCTTAATTGAAATTGTAAGTACCCTCTTCTCGAGGATACATTATCAGGTGCATTCTTTTTAAAGATATGAGCACAGATGTTTAAGGATAAAAGTCGCCCCAATCGCTACGTTGAATCTGGCCCGAGGTAGTGCATAGCATGTCGTCTGCATCAAATGCGGCATTAAGGAGTAACTTGACGGGAAATGGGCTCATAACTTGGCAGCGCGCCTAGTCAATATCCCCTGAGAAGATGGGCGTGTCCGAAAACTACCGTGTAAACGTCCATGTTAAGAAGTCAACATATTGGCGTAGTGCTTTCAGGCCCCAGGCCAAAGTTGACCAAAATATATCTGTGCATTGCCGGAGAAATGCCCACACAAGCCCCGAGAATCAAGAATGAAGAAAGTTCGACCATCATACACCAATAACTTTGAAGATATTAGTTTATCTCGTTGTCACAATGTTTTCACTTTTGCCATCTAGATTAAAATTCATGCACAAACATTTACTGGGAATACAGCCACATATTTTCTCCCAGGCCTGATGAGAAATCAACAAAATCTCCCCCAAAATACTCCATCCGATAATGATATCCAATGAAAATCAGTACAAATAATAAATACCACAGTGTCAACAGAATTCTGTGCAGTTTGGTGAGGACAATCGTATCGTTTGATCTGTATGAAATACAGCTTGATTTGATATTAGTATTGCCAGGGGCAAATTATTTTTCAATAGGGCCGCTTTATTCTTATTCCCCCCCCCCCCATAACAACAACAATAATCTTACTGGCGGGAGAGAGAAAGTTAAATTTCACCCACTTTATGCGCATGTGCACATAACTGCAGTTGATATGCCACACTGGTAATGTGAACAATTTGAGATTAGTGTTGTTCACCACAGGTTCTGCATAAATCAAAGTAAACCCATTTTCAAACGTACATATCCAATCCTCTTAATACAGTACTGTTATGCGTTCTCTACAAGCCTTATTTGACCGTTACGACCAAATTAAAAAAAACGTAGGAACGATTCAGATCAAAAATACGAAGACATGCTTTGACTGTAACATGAACAATATGAATGAATAGATGAATACTGCATTTGACGAGATAGCTATAGTTGACAGTGCTAGTTTGTTGTCTTCTTGGCTCATCAGTCTACATTCTATGTTGAATGTAAGCACCCCGTCACAAATAGTTCTAGAATCTTCTAAACCGACGTCCTGAATCTTCACGTAAGTCACGAACCAAAACAAAACAAGTTCATAAAGAGAAAAGTAAAAAGGAAACGATATTAAATTGCAGTAGCGGCGATACAGCGTTAAATGACAGTAAGTTTGATAAGAATGCCTGTACTTTTTGACGTTTGATGGCACAAATTACTTATTTCTTGAGCATAAACGAATCAAGAGGCGCTGTTTTGCATAAAACGGGAATTCCATAGAGGCAAATGAAGAGTCAAAAGACGAAATAAAGGGGCAAGGTCGAGAGACTAACTTTATCAATTTCATCGGTTTGGCGAAAAGTTCGCAAAGGTGCAAATTAGGTCACGGACAGTGAGTAGAACGCGTTCTAATATCTTGCTCATCAAGGAGGGCTGCTTTTTATAACGATGTACTGATCACAAGAATGATATCTCGTACGAGCAGCTGCAATTCAAAACAGTTAACACATGCAGAGTCTATAGAGTTGACTCGCAAATTAAGGAATACAAACTAAACGGTCCAGCGTCCGCACTGGTGCTAATTTGCCGTGTCCGATTGGAAGTCTAGCATGGTCACCTTTATACTTTAAACATTGTGTATAGATCAAACGGTGTCAAAGACATAGAGCAACGGGTAGTAAGGACGAAGGCATTTTTACAGTGAACACGGACAGTACCAACGAAGTCGTCCGTGACGTAACATCATTGATTCTGATGGAAACAGAGGAGCAAAGTCAAATCTTCCTGTCAGAGCAAAACAAAAACAAAAACAAGAACAAAACAAAACAAAACAAAACAAAACAAAACAAAACAAACAGAACATAATATAAACAGGACCGGAGCAACTCAAACACATACCAACATGCGCACAAAGAAAGCGACACAAGCCAAAACACAATAACAGCAAACGGGGAGTATTCATTATTACATATTTATACAGTTTGGGATTCTAGGTGGGAATCACTTTATGGAAGGATGATGTACGCGACACAATATTGCCAATAACAATATAGCATTCACATGACGGGCACTTCTGGAATATTTCGTGATAGTCATAGGAATAAGCCAAAACCCAGATCACACAAGCGATGATTTATCCCTTTTCAGCGGAGTGAAACCAGACTTTTATCTATTTTGGCAAAGAACATAATCGACACCACGTTTGTGTGTTTGCTTATTTCTTTGTCTGTTTCTTTATATACGAACTTTGTAATGATGTCACCATATCCATGGCAGCGTCCCTCATCACAATGAAAATAAAACGAAGAAGGAAATGCGTTATAAAAAATGTCTCGCGAGAAATAACAATATTGATGACATCTGCTAAAATCCAACCGCGGGGACATTATGGTGGATTAAGAATTAAAGTTTCTCTATCTCGATGAAAACATTGTTCGGTGGCGATCAAAAGCAGAACCACATCATGACGATAGCATTTGATAAAATAATTGCCATCACTATAAAAAAAATGATAGAACTTTCGATGAGAACAATGACAATGGCAAATGCAGATGACAATTTATAAGCGTCATCAAAGTGAGTAAGATTACAATAATAAAGAGTGTTACCATCTTTACAGAAATTGTCAACCCTCCATATGCCTTAATTTTCTTTCCATAATATTTCTGTCTGGCGTAAATACTTCATTTCTAATCCAAAACAACAAAGTTCAATGTATTTTGAAGGTCTTTTTGCACGATATTACGACTCAATATGCAATTGACATTAAATTCTAATTGCACGGAAGACGGGTTCTGATGCCCAGTCGATGTGACATAAACTAAGTACACTTTGAATTATTCGCCACAGAATTAAACACTTGCTTTAACTACGGATCACGATTACAAAATAATAATGGACTCCTATTGCATTCTCACTGGAACACACAGACGTACACCATACAAACACACAAGCACACACAAAAATATACAAACACACAATCACACTCATGGTTCGAGGGGGAGTTTGTTCTCTGCGTTTTTACTGAGACATGTAGTGTCTGCATATTTATTTTATACATCGTAACAGAATTCCCAAAGGCTTAATTCTTGGGCAGGATTCTAAAAACGTCTCACAATATCCCTCAAATTCTCTTTGATCGACAATTTCTGACTACTCAAACTACTTTCTATTTTTCCCCACCTTTTTCTTTACTTTTATGAATGCTAGTTTAACGAGAAAAGGTTCGTGATTGATATGAATTACAATAAAATTTGGTCTTGACCTCACGTCTGATATTGTTGAGATTTGGCCGATTTGAATAATCGTATGAAAAGAAACAACTGAGAAAACACTGCAAGGTTTCCCTCCATCAAAGAAAAGAAAACACATGGTTTGTTTGCAAACCAGAGTTAAGGCATTTTCTGCAAAAGACCGCTGACCGTTACTTTCTTACCTGTGCAAATCATTAATCGTTGGATATCGTGTATCGTTTTGTTTATGAAAAATCGTTGGTTCCTCGGTTTATGACAATACATGCCGAGCAATCGAGAACGACATATCGCCACCAACAAGACCCTTAAGGTCCACATCGATTAATATCGTGAGAGGAAGTTATCGCTCGTGAAAAGTGTCCAATGTGCGAATAATAAAGGGGAGGAAAGCATTCTTAACCCGATTTCCGCATGCAGCCCGTTCGATCAGACTGCGGCACTCGCGTCCAGGTGTGCGCCTCGACAAAGTAGCGTAATGTGATTCATTTGCGATTCGGCAGCGATACTCACAAATTCCAACCGGTATAGACGTCTACCTGGGCCATATTTCCTGCTTGAACACTTTCCAACTATCGACTCCTGCCTCGTGATAAGCATTCTCTCCCTCCCCCCCCCCCCTCTCTCTCTCTCTCTCTTCTACACGCAGGTATGTATGTATATAATATATATATATATATATATATATATATATATATATATATATATATATATATATATATATATTATATATTCCTTTTTTATTCATAATACACACACAATTTCACCTACCCAATTCACACATGCGCACATCATCATCATTACACACCTAATATACACCTCTCTTTTTTTCTTTCCCTGATGTGTTAAGTACCGTGGTGTTTCTGGAATTTTTGCCAACTTTGTTTACGACGACACTAATGTATGTTATCAAACAACAGCAGCAGCAGCAGCAGCAGCAGCAACAACAACATCACAACAACAACATGTAGGCTATTCAGCATAGGAGACATTCCATAACACCACTTTTTATAGCAACCACTGAAGTTATGAAGCTTTGTTTCTTCAGGTATCTTCCATTAGTGTTTCGTTACTTTAACTTGTTTTTTTTTTTTTTTTGGTGTGTGTGTGTATGTGTGTGCTTTATATTTGACTTCATTAATCATTGTTGACATAGCGTGGCCAGGTTGCTGTAAGCGTTTGAGAAACATTTTATCCCGAAGCAAGCTACTTTCCCCACCTTAACCAGAAAAGATATACATCATCAATATTGTCACTTATTTTATGCTGTACACGCGTTACTCTCCTTGTTTCAATCAATGTTCAAAATGTTCTATATTTGATATGATTATCACGTAAAAAAAAAATGAAAACAAAAATCAAATTTAAGTCTCGCCTGTGGACCACACATTCCCCTATACAATACTAACAACAACAACAAATCATTACGAAATCACTTTTATGAAACCCAGCTGTGTTCGGGAGAAAGAATGCATTTTTCTACTGATCCCCTAAATTTCAGTAGGGCTTTTGACGGAACCTTTTCGGGGTAAGAGGGAGCGGGAACTGCAAAGCGTGACGGAGAATATCCGTAATGCCATCTGATCAAGCCGTGAGGTATCCATAAAACTCCATCTCGTTTGTCTAACGAGGCACGTGGGATTTCTTTTTCCTAATATATCTCGTGGTTGGTTCCTATATGTTCAGTTTATGATAAGCATTCATGAGACTTTGCCAGTGGGTTTTGTCTTGTTTTTTATGTAGCCGCCACGTCATCGAAATTGAGCATGGCGTTCGGAGACCCCTTTCAACGTCACGTTTTACGGCACGTGCAGGACGCATTTCAATTGTGATTTTTGAAATTTCGTCATGGAATCAAAACCAATTTGCGCGCGCCATCTTGCGCGGTCGTTGGATTGCACTAAAGGTTGATTTTGGAGAAACATATAGGGAGCAAATCTTCAACAATCTTCATTTGATGTCGTACTTCAGGTAGTAATACTAATGAATGGTGAAATTCTTGCTACCTTTTGGGAGTGATGCTTTGGACAAATTTGATACCAAATGAAGTACATGTGCTGCTGTCGTTCGTCATAATGATTGAAATACGCAAATAGGCATGCACACACACACACAAGACATACTTATGACATACACCTGTATGCCTTTACAAAAAAAAAAAAAAAAATGCTATCAACTACACCCCATACCTTGTTTAAAGGAATCGATATAAGGTTATTACGACACCGCAATAATGTTTTGTTACAGGAAACCTAAGTAGATATGATTGATTTTATCTAAGAAACAGGAAATTTCACGAAAATTCAACTAGGCAAGATACAGCTACAATATGGTGATACAAAGACTTTTTCCCCACCGCCGCCCTTAGAACAGACAAAACTCTCTTAAGTCATGGGCTACTGTTATTTAGGGTCACTAGTGTGTTATTTTTAGTATATATATTTGATCTAAAGATTAAACAATTGACATATAAGTCTCCTTTTATTTTTGTCCACGGACAGTTTATATCAATTATTGTTCATGAAGGCAACTTCTGACATGATTTTTGGCCGCATTGATAGTCATAATGAAAATACCGTTAGATGCAGCACACTTTCTGTCACATTTGATTAAAATCTCCCTCAACTGCTCAAGGTGCGACCAGTTCGCTAGATCACCATTCTTTGATCCACCCACAGAAGACTCTGGATGCCCCCAATCACGGCACTCCGTCCTCCATCACCCGCCGAAAGCCGTCCGCCGACCAGCTCTCATCAGAAGGATGCAACAGGCGGAAGGGAGGAAGCTTTCCTCGGTTCTTCGTCCGGCTGACACGCCGGGGGCCACCCCGTCTTGTCTCTCGGGCTAATCTTGGCGTCGAGGTGTCCGCGACATACAATCATACAGACAAGGCCCTCGATCAAAATTTGGGTCATCCTGACTCGCAAGTCGGACCTTGAATTGCGGTGATAATATTAAGAGCACTCGTCACGTTACATGCTCGATATATAACCTTATCACTTTATTGAAATCAAGTCACCTTGGCGAACTAGTAACACGATAAAAGACCCTGTCATACATTCATAAGTTCAGATTACTTCAAGAATTACAAGATTTACTACAACCTAGAGCCCAGTTCTATATTCTCCTTTCACCTCTGCAGAATGCAAATATACCAACAGTGGATTATTATCCACTAATGGAGTGCACAATGTCAGGAGCGCAAGATACAATAATACGATATCATTTCATTGAATGAATGAACATTAAATCTACCTACTTTACTATGGAATCCAATAGGTGACTGCAACACTGTTCAACCCCAATTCGAATGTTTTGTGATGTGATGAAAATCTAGCCATTAAGAAAGTATCTACTGTTATATTACATGCATATATACGTCAAATAACGTAAAAACATACATATCAATTATGCTTATCTGTAATATGTGTGTTTATGTTTCGTATCACAAGATGAAATTGCAATTGCAATTATCATGATGATCTTCATTAGAGCAACCAAAACAAGCAAAACTGTATCTTTAGTATTTGTGTTACTGAACTGTTGTAGTATATATGACTCAGTTTATAGACAGATCGTGATTGCCTATTGTAAACTGATGATCCATACTAGTGATGCAGAAAGTTGCGAATTTTTCGGCTGAAAGATTGACGTCTGCATGTACCTTGCCTCATCATGGATGTATTTTCCTTTACTGTAGAGACACAGGATATCTCAACACTTTATTTTCAGTATAGGTGATATCCCATGAGATAGCATTGTCTCGCTAGCAGAAAGAGAGAAGGGAGCCGTCTCATCTAAAAGCGTCGCCACTGATCTCAAAATGTGGCTTGGTTAATTGTCCACTTGCCCCCTTCCTATGCCCATCCCCCTTCCCCCTCCCCCTTCCCCCTCCCCCTTCCCCCTCCCCCTCCTCCTTCCCTTCTATATACCTACTACAGCCATGAAAGGTGCCCCATTCCAACGTTCTGGTTTTCCAACACAATATGCTGTCGTGATACTGCGCATGCGCACATACGAACTCGAATCGGTATAGAGGTAAACATTACATGCACAGGGGGAACTTCTGACGCAGAAGGGACGAATGAACAGTAGCATCGTCACCCTGTCAACGAGAGGAGGTACCTTCTGAAGGACTAAGTTCTTAACACTTTAACGATAAATTTGGCGTCGCACGTGGTCCATCTCCGAGGCTACATGCAGTCCATCCTTTCTTGTCTTCTCAAGGACGATTCGTTTTTACAAGAAGGCCAAGAAAGTTTAGGTCTAGTCTCCGTTCTGAGATACCACTTTCAGGGCAAAGTCGTCATTCAGAAAGTTTCTTTCGCTCTTAACCTCTGAGCAGGAACGCGTAGGGAAGGAATCCACTTGTTTAAGATGTAGCAATGGGTACTACGTGATGAAGTAGTCGCCGAAGTAATGCGTCCATTTGCGTCTCCATTGCTTATCTGTTATGTTTTGTTCTATTGCGAACATTGCACAGCTGATGTAATTCTTTTACCCAACGTTTAGGAGTGAGGGAGGATCTTACCTAGCTGATTCTCTCAGAAACTGTTGCTGTGGAAAAATACGAGAGACAAAAATGCAGAACGGAGAGAGATCGTGAGCATCAAACTGCTCGACTTTCGGGATCGGACACATTTGTCAAAATTCTCGGCAGGTGTGAAAGGTCCTGGGATCGGAAAACAACAAACACAGGAGATTTCTGGAGAAATTTCTATAGGAGAGATGAAAATTATGATGATGGTGATGGGACACTTGTCTGGGTCCGACTTGTTGAGGACTATGAGATGGGGCCTGGTCTTGGTCCTTCTGGCGACCCATGTATCCGTGATGGGACAAAACGAGTTGGACCCAGTCGGCAGTGGCGTTTGTACACACATGGTCAGGTAAGAATCTCTATTTCGATGCAAGATATCATTTGATATCTCATGAAAAAAAAAAAGAATTAACTCTAACCTTGCGTCCTCGTGTGGCCCTCAGATATGTAACATCCTGCCGTCCATGTTCCATGTATCATGATATGCTTGTCATTTTCCTCCAGAAATAAGAACAGGAGGCGGAAATGCTCGATTTGGATTCCCTATTTACTCTTTTAACTTTAATGACGAATAGAATTAGATATCATTCAGACGAATGGTACTCCTTGAAGAAATTATAGTTATAATTACGATGAAAAGTTGATTTTGATGTCACTCTTCTCTTTTTTAACCCGCTTCTGTCGGCACCCGCACCAAATGTTACGAGAACCATGGACTGAGGTGGATGATGTTTTCTCGTTTCTTCTATAACTTCGTTGAGTTCAAGAACTTCAAACGATTACTTCTACTAGACTCAACTAACAAACTCCAATCAGCAGTTTCATGATAGAAGATGATCGAAGGCGATGATGATAGTGATATGTCAATCTGACGGACAAAGGCATTTTGCGATAATAGATATATTTTGTAAGTGATGACAGTTTAAACGGTGATTCCATGCCCAAGAGTGAAGAAAAAAAAGGAGAAGGAAGAAAACAAGATACTAGTAACAATGTTGTTCAGATCACCAATTTCCCGTTTCAATTTTTCCGCTTTTTTCTTCTCTTTATCACACTTCCTGATTTTTTTTTCTCTTTTGCATACTGTGCAGGTGAAATACTATTGTTATGTAATATTTGTATGATACAATCTCAAATTCTTGATATCTCTTGTAATACCATCGATTTGAACGGAGAAGAAGAAAAACTTATGCAACGCAAGATTGTCATAATATTCATGTGACACACACGCACACATACACAGCAGGAAACAAGCGCACACACAAACTTGAATATTAACCCATGCGTCCATATGTCCACGGCACGAGCAATATTTTATCGCTTGTGTCGGAATAATATCTGTATCTATAAATACGACGGCGATTACAGCGTAATCACGAGGCATTTAGTGGGGCTTTTTACGGGTTAGCTGATTCTGCGATATGTCATCACTCAAAATGGTTTTTGATGACGAAAATCGGCGTAAAACAAATTTTCGACAACACTGTATTTGCTGCAAGCTATTGTATGTCTCTAATCTATCTATCTGTCTATCTAAAATACACACACATCTATACATACATATCTATGCATATATGCTTATATATATATATAATATATATATATATATATATATATATATGTGTGTGTGTGTGTGTGTGTGTGTGTGTGTGTGTGTGTGTGTGTGTGTGTGTGTGTGTAGTGGAACATTTTTGTGTCTCTGTATACTTGCAATCTCCTCTTTGCAAGGGATTTATCATCATCAAAATGATATCAACCCCATGTTCATCCTTACCTTGAAAATAAGAATTTATTCTTAAGTACAGTTTATCTTATTCCATACGATTTGTGTTTTTTTTTCAAGTCCCTACACTTGTAAGGAGAGAGAGAGAGAGAGAGAAAAGCAATGTATATAATCACTACCAACCACCAACTACCACCACTATTATGGTGTATATTTTGAAGCAAAGGTAATTATCGATATGAAAAAAGGCAAAAAATAATCAACATATCCTAGAAGAGTCGGCGTGTGTGTGTGTGGGTGTGTGTGTGTGTGTGTGTGGGGGGGGGGGGGTGTTAAAGCACTCACAGATAAACTTCCACAAGCAGACAAATTGCAGTAGTTTTTTTGATATTCAAAATCAATTTCTTCAGTATAGAAGTCATGCAAGAACACTCGAAGAGCGACATTAACTACCACAAGCAGGTGATTTTTAAAAAGTTCATCGGTACGATGCCATTTGCAGGTGACTCTTTGCCATGAACGTCGTCCAAAAAAGAGAGATAAGAACGCAGCTGGAGCATTTGTTCTGACACTTGCTAGAAAAATTGGCGAGAAATATCATTCGTCGCAGCCAAATGTTGATTACCAGGTTTAACCGCAAAAACACTAACGAAGTCACGTGTTTAATGCTCTGCTTTCTATACTATACATGTTATAGTCTTTGAAACGTTTTACAGAGTTTCAATGACTTAAAAGGTGAACTCCGCAAATAAAAAACATACTTGTGTATAATCTTGTTTGGAAAGTTTCAATAGGTAGAACTTTTCACTTAATAATCTCTAACGAACTTGACTCGCTGGGGTCACATGCTCAGTTCTCTTAAATTGGGCTTGCCAATTAACATTATTATATGTTGAATCCACAAGCGTGAAAAAAACAAACAAACTTGAAGCAGAGACAGAGAGGGAGGAAGAGAGGAGAGAATGGGAGGAAGAGAAACGGAGGGAGAGAAGAAGAAAGAAAGAAAGAAAGAAAGAAAGAAAGAAAGAAAGAAAGAAAGAAAGAAAGAAAGAAAGAAGGGGGAAGAGAGCAATACTTGTGTGGCTCTTGTATGACATATCCCAGAACTTGTCGCTGTCACAAGCCTTCAGTCTCACCCGCTCGTGTTTCATGCCGTGGTAAAAAACATCGATGTTCGATAGTGGCGATTGCAATGCTCTTCCTCTCATTTTGGCGGTCTTTTCAGATGACATCTTGATGGACAGGTTGCGTTGCCATGGCAACGCCGATAAGACAGTGCGAGCATTCAAACCACTCTTTCAGCTTTCTGTCAGAGCTGTGGTCATTTTGGTTAATAGTTTCTTGTTCGCATTTTTGATAAACATTAACAGCTAGGTTATCACGCTGCGCTGCTTTGATAATTTCAAAACTTGAATAAGCTTTGCTTTTTTTTATCGTATTTTCACCTTCAAATCTAAAACCGCTGTTGAAAAACACATGTTCATTTTTTAACGGTTTTGCTAAAAATATAATCACCATTTAGCACTCCGTACACCAAAGTCAGCTCCATGTGTTAGGTAAGGTTGTCAAACTCAAGATAATTTTTGTGACAAGATATCCGTCTTAATTTGTACCGTCTTTCGTTCTGTACTTCAAAGTCGACAAATCGTTGCTTGTCACATGTGGAAGTCTTGGAATTCCCTTGAATTGTTGAGAATACGTTACAGCAGTTTCATTATTGTAATCAAATGTTGATATAGTACATTATGTAAAACCTTGTTTTAGTTCTGCATGATAAAAATATCATAGATATGCAACCTTAACGCAGATCATGAATAGAGATATGTGTAATCTGTGCTTGCCAATCCCCATGCGTCTAGTTTTCACTTGGGTCATCATTGTATTAACCCGTTCCATATGGGAACCTGCTGGTCTGTGTATTAAGTCTATGGGGGTTGCAAAATTAAGTATGGAACGGCTTAAGTACATGTACTAGGTCATTGTATGCGATGGCCGAAACGGAAAACACTATGACCTTATTTTAGGGTGTATGCGTTGAAGACTGCCCTTTGTAGCAACGGAAGTCGGCGCGGATAGTTCAAAGGGGCCCTCGTTAAATTTCAACTTCCGACGGTACACTGTTGAGTTTGGAATGAAGAACAAGACAGTGTGGATGAATAAGAATTTAAAAAGGGAAAAGAATAACGGGGGTAGGGGCAGCAAGCGCGTTGACTTAACGCTGTGTCATTCGCCTCGAATAGAGTACGTGAATCAGATCGACCTGAACCTTTAAATGGGCGATCATCCATTGAACAGATATTGAAATTATTGTTCGACTGTTCTCGATCATGTGATGCCCTTGCCCATGAAACTAGAATATAAAAAGAACAAGTGTAATTAGCTACAAAACAAAACAAAACACTATGTCTTTAAGAGGAATGAAGTAATCTACATGTTGGAAATTCTTTCACTTGATTTGTTTTTTCAAAATTTACTGCTGAAATCTGATGCGATCGTAATCTTACCAAAATACCGACTTAATGCTGTGAAATCATGTTTCGTTTCACAAAAAAAAAATCATTGTTAGGATTAAAAGAAATCAACATTTTGTATAAAATATTCACCCTTCGGTGAGAATGGCTGACCTACGGTGGAAAACGGAATGCCGTCATTATCACGCGCCCAGTGTTTCTCGTTATATCGAAACTGTCTCGCGAGCAGTTTTAATGGACGGGAAGCGTTTGCGTTGTGTTTATAGGAAGGCTGCGAAGTTTGGAGAGGATATTGTTAATCTCCCCGAGAATTTTACACAGACAGGGCCAGATACTATTTTCTTGTTCTTTCCATTTTCAGCCTAACAAAGACACACTTCATCGACTTAATATAGATAAAGCAGCTTTTTTTTTTTTCTCGTAAAACGTAGAGTTGTTGACATGACAAAGTGGGTGGAGAAAATAATTGCGAAAGGATATTCGAATCTCTCAGGACGAAAGTAATAGATGGAATCGAAATCTCCCCTGATTTGATCTAACGTGGCAACATCGAAAATAAAGGAAACAAAACCAAATACATCTATTATGGATACACATACAGCTTGACTAATTTATGACAGATATATAGGAATATACAATTCAGAATTAGGCGTGAGGTAACTGAGTAACTATAGCAACTCAGTGAAGTGTGAAAAAAAAGGTCCTTGAAGAAACTGCAACTATCAACTTCTTCTTTCTTAATATAGTGTTATTATCTGTAAGCATTTTACTCATAAAAAGAACTAAACTAGAAACTATTCAATCATCCGATGGCATAAACTTTAATGTTTGAAAAGATACAAAAAACAACAACCAGCGGTCAAATTTTTTTTTAAAGATATATAATAAGAAAGGGTGTAAAAGTTTATGTGCAGTTTTTCTTCGTTATCTGACCAGCCCATTGTCAAGATGTCTCTTAACTTGTGAGTTTTTGTTTCGGTTAACTTAAACTTCTCGTGGCAACGATTTCTCCCTAGGAATTGAGCCCACATCTTTTTTTATTCTTTTTTTTTTAAGTTCAAAGATTTAGTGATAAGTCTAGACACAACCTTCTTTCATGCTCCTTTAACCCGTCATTATCGACATCATCCTGAATATTATCTTCTCACATTGCTGTTAATGATCGATAACGACCATCATCTGAAAATTCAAGCAGAAACAAGGAAAAAAGACATAATCTCTTCTTCTTCTTCTTCTTCTTCTTCTTCTTCTTCTTCTTCTTCTTCTTCTTCTTCTCTTCTTCTATTTTTCAAATTTAAGAGCCAGGGCGAGGTGGACACGTTCCAATCATGTTAGCGCAAAAAGCCAGGGGGATATCCCAAAATTTGAGGGGCGCACGGAGAGGGGAAATCCTAACAAAATCCACTGGGCTCGAGAGGCTTACAAAGGGGGATTTACCGGTAGATTATCGGAGAAAGTATTGTTACCTTGTTATCATCGCGTCTGCTCGTCTAACGGAAAGAAGATGAACATGGGGTGTAAGTATGCTGACAGTCGGTGGGTCTTCTGGCGAGCAAGGTTTGGGCGTGGTTTGAAGAGTCTGCTGGGAAAGGGGGTGCGGGCATAGCTAGAAGAGTCAGTGCGGAGAGGGTGTGGGCGTTGTCATTTTCTCTTCCCTCCACAGGTGTTGGTATGCCACAGGGGAGTTCCCTAGAGAGAGAGAGAAGCGTGAAGACTCGATGATTTGTATGTGTGTGTTACACTCATGGAAAGTTAGCTCTCGAAAGGAAAAAAAAAAAAAACGTTTGCGGGAGTGTACGTTAGGGCGGGGTGATGGATGGATACGGACGTGCAGTAAAGTCATGAATTGAGACCATCATAGAAACAAAGCTAGAAGCACATAGAATTGTTTCTTGATTTTATATGGCAGTGCGGAGTAACAAAGACGATCAAATTATTATATAAGTACTAGTAATTCATGACATTCGGAAAACTGCCGAAACTTTTCTATCGCTGTCAGTTCTAGTACTCATAACTGTAAATCTAGTAATAATTTTAAATGGCAAATGTCGAGTTTGTTTGTAGAGCAGACAGACGCAATGTCAACGTATTGCGAGGGAGTATTCCTACAGACTGTGAGTGTTAGTGGGACAGAGAATCTTATTGTCGAATCACGGCTAGACGAATGTCGGCTTTATTGAATTTAACTTTCCCTCGTATTATTTCGCTCCTCGTTTCTGTAGTGGAAAAAGTGTTTGACGCATTTCGTGACATACAGTATATTAGTCAATATCAATTATAGTGTATCGCCAGGGTCTTGAATAGAAAAAGAACTGAATGTGAAAAAAAAAAATAAATGTAAATAAATGTGTACATAAGCAGATAAAATGAATGTAAATTACCAATGAATCTATCCCACTAGATATAAGATCTTTACATTACTTTTCTTTAAGACTCATATATAAAGAGTATTTAATGTTGGTTACTCGGCAAGTAAATTTAATAAAGTACATCAGGAACAGCTCCCCAAAATTGTCAAAATTCCACGATATTAACAATTACCAGGAAACGGGAAATATCAAACTAAGCAAAATGAGGAAAACTACTAAAAAATGTGCATAATAAAAGGGCAGTCGTAGAGATACAGCCATCTCGTCACTTTAGTTCTTCCGTCGGAATATAAGAATAAGTTCTACCAACGTAGGGCTACTGTGGAGTTATATGTCAAGAACTACATGTCACTCGAATGTAATGTAGTCGAGATATATGTATAGAGTGCTGGCGTGTTCATTGTATACGAACGTTGTATGTTATGTTCAAGAGGGACCCATCTAGCTTCATTTCCCTTCCACGTGTTAACTATTAATAGATGACTATTTCAGTCCCGTGCTTGTTAAATTGTCACATTGTTTATCCCTTTGACTGACGAACGGGTCTCTGCAACGCAGCAAACCCGACTGTCAGCTTTCCGCATCGTGTATATCTGATACATTATTCTGACATGGAAAGATGGTGTTGCTCAGCGTCTATCGGGATTAATTCGGTTCTGTCATGTTCCGTCAAAATGTCATCTTCCAAGCCCACGTGCAGGAAATTATCTGTAAGAGCGGGGGTTGAGGGGGCCGGGGAAGGGGGGGGGGGGGGGAGGTAAAGTTCACCCCCTTGCGCCATTTACCAATTCTTGCATTTTCAACTTTTTTTGTGTTTGAATGCCAAAATAGTATTTCAACTATTAAAGAAAACATTGTGATAGACTTCTAAGAGTGAACAGTACCGGTGTCATCATACAAATATACAAATTCTGAGATTTTTTTGTTTGTTTGTTTTTTCTGAAAAGAGTGCTTTCTGTAACCATAGCAACGAATAATGGAGCATGATACAAGGCTACTTACAAAGTTTGTTTTCGCCTGTTTCAAGAACCTAAATTACAAGCGGCGGTATATTGGCAGTTTAGAGCATCTAATCCTCTCCAAAGAGGCGGAGAACTTATTAAGCGGTCCACCTCACCCGTGTCGACCAGGCACTAACAGCTTTCACTCGGTCGAGCGCTGCTGGGGTGATGTGGATCGACACCGATTGGGTGAGACGAAGAAATATTAAGCATGCATGGATTGGGACGAGATTTTTTAGACCAATCGGAGGAAATACGTTGAGACGGCGCGCTGACTGACAGATCCATGCACGATTGACAAATCTCGAAGTGAGAGAAAACCTACACACACACACACACACACACACGCGCACACACACACACACACACGCACACACACACACACACACAAGTTGCAAAACTATTGATATTCTGATTTAGGAACGTTGTTGCTTTGTTTGTTTGTTTTCCAGCAATATTGATGCAAACGTTTAAAACATGAATATACCTATTTAGGGCCATGTTTAGATTTCTATAACACTATTTCACAAAATACAATTTGAATACGTTTGCTACATTGATTTCGTCTCAAGGCGCATCTTTGAAAATGGACATTAACATAATACATACTTGAACGGAACCTGAGTACTATTCGATAAAGTGCAACATGACATCTTGAAATTTAGTGTTTTGATAAATGTAGTTGTACATACCATAATCATTTCATGCCAAGATTATCATAACGTATATACTATGATAAGAAATAGTGTGTCTTGTATTGAAAGGACATGTTCTTAAGAGGCTACTCCTGATAAAGAAGACATTATTATAATCATTATTATCATTATTATTACTATTATTATTATTATTATTATTATTATTATTATTATTATTATTATTGTTATTGTTATTATCATTATCATTATTATTATGCTCATCATCATCATCGTTATCATTGTTAAGTTATACGTTCAAATAAATATGGAAAACCCCACTATAGACTGTCACAATAACCATCGTAGTGAGCGGATTCTCTGCATCACGTATTCTCGTACTGCCGTTCCAGGGTGTGAAGGCATTCGTAATGTTGAATTACGTTGGACGTCGCAGGAAATTTGATCATGGGCGAGACTGACTGTACTTCTTTTTTGTTTCAGGGCGGATAACATTTATCCCAATTTCCTGCCAAATAGAGCGGCGCATTTCGGGAATACTGCTAATTAAGTTTATCCATTTATCCATGCTTTATGGTTTATAGCTTTGATATATATATATATATATATATATATATATATATATATATATATATATATATATACATATATATACATATATATATATATATATATACATGTGCGTACATGTGTGCGTGTGTGTGTGTGTGTGTGTGTGTGGATACCATTTATGTGCGACAGCAATTAAATCGACCAAGATTTATTGAATATCATAACTTCGATATTTGAACATTTTAGATATTTCATACCAAACATTTTTCGTTTTTATCTTCAATTTTTTTATTTTCTTTCTGAATAAGGGACTCTGCTACATCCATGTGCCTTAAAGGGATAATTTACCATTTACAGATGAAACAAAAATCCAGCAGTAGTGCTTTAACATAGTTCTAAAATGTGAGTTAGGGATAGAAACAACCACCGTAAAAATTTGAATCTGTATAATCAATGTTAAGTATTGTTCAATACACAAAATGTGAACAATAGTTATAATAAGAATTCTTCCAGATTAAACCGTCTACAGTTATGCTTTATTGAGAAAAATACTGATATCTCCTTATATTTTAGGCTTTACTGCAAAAATTTTATATGGTAGGATGTTTTGTGATACAACAGACCTACACATATTGATGAAATTTGATATCTTGCACAATTTTAAAATCACTGCTCCCAAAGGTAAACTGGACCTTTAAAGGGACTGTACAGTACTGGTTGAGGTGGGGATTCATGTTTTGAACATTCCTAAGTGAGATAATGAAAAGCCTCTTATGAAATATGAAAGAGCATGTAATTTCAAGAAGGATTCAACGTTTATTTGATGAAAATTGGTTTTCAAATGGCTGAGATATCCCAAAAAGTGCTGATAATAAAAGGCGACATGCCACAACTTTATTAGGATCTCTTTGCTTCACCTTGTTTTTGGATATCTCAGCCATTTCAAAACCGATTTTCATCGAATAAACTTTTGATACCCCTTAGAACTGCATGCTCTTTGACATCTCATAGAGTGGTTTTTGAATATCTCGCAAAACGTTAAAAGCTAAATCCTCACCTTGACCAGAACTGTACACACCCTTTAAAATTGCCACAGCATGATAACCTAGGTGTGTAAATAGAGTAAAGTATTCTTCTTCTTTCACTTTTCTTCTTCTTCTCCTCTTTTCTTCTTTGTGTGACACAAGTGATAGAGTTTGCTGATTATTCAATTTAATTCAGTTCAATTTCTTTATTTCCCGGGATGATATTATCCGCACTTTTTGTTTCAAGGCTAAGGTTCTATTTTAAAACATGTCCATGCAATTTCCTACTTCACTATAATTGGTGCGTGACTAAGTTGCAATTTAGATCGCTTTTTTATTCTTTTCTTTTTTTTGGGGGGGGGGGGCTCACGATACAACTGCTAAAAGATGTCTTAAATTGCCAACAATTACGTGAAGGCGCATCTCAATCTACTACAGATACTGTTTGTGTAAGCTAGTTTCTCGCATTCCCACTCTACAACATCCTTGAAAAAAAAATTTGCTCCGTAGGTTTTAGTTTTTGTAAATGGATGAAATCAGGCACAAGCTGAAGTGAAAATTCACGAGTTTTTTTATTTTTATTTTTTATTTTAGAGATAGAATTAGCGATGAGGTCGTCTTTTGAAACTGTGGAATTATTTCATAAGGTTACTTGGAATTATCATGCCGAGGCACACACACAAAGGCCTATGCAAAGTTTTGTTTGCCGGTTTATTTTCATTATTCTCTATAAAATGCAGGTCCATAATTATGCAGGAACGTTATAAACAAGAACACTTGTGTCCGTCATCTCCTCTGTAACCCAGGGTGAATACAATGGCAAAAGTCTACAAACAGTGACAAAGGGAACCTAAAAAGCGTCCACACACAAACACAAACAGAACATGTACATACATTAAAGTATACAAAAGAAGAACACACACATGGTATTACATCCATACGCACGTCCATGAAGGCAACTGTTTAGTGTCTGTTTCTTCCCGTTTTCTATAATGATGTCACTGCGAGTCATTATTGACAGTGACTCAGAGCGATTAGCGACTAATTCACTGCTAAGCTGCCTTCATTTTTAGTGTCTCCTCAGCATACACACTGCTTCTTTGTCTTGGCCGAACTGTGTCAAATCTAGTGTACTAGCTTACATTGGTGAATACTGCATGTAGTGTTTGTTTGTTTGTTTGTGCCATTTTCCATCTGAGAAGATGGCTGGATTGCCCATATTCAGCTGCAATAGCTCGTCTTCTATAGGATCCAATTGGATTTATATCCATCGTCATTTCACTTCAATCCCTTCGACATAAAAAATGAAACGAGTAAGAACATGAATCGCAAACACACACACACACACACACACACACACACACTTTGCTAAAGCACACACACACTCACACAAACACACACACAGGTATACGCACATATACAAATTTGGTACAAAATTCGGTACAAAAGGCTTGTACCGAAACGCCAATACAAGTGACCAAGGCAATAGACATTTCCAGAACACTTGACAATTTTAGGGGGCAGCAGAGAAGAAAAGGGGTGAAAGCTTGGGGCAGGGAGAAAGGGTAGAGGGGTGAGGATGGACGAACGAGCAAAGGTACAGAATGCAAGTGGAGGGAGAGTAATATCTATTCTATGTCGAGCTCAAAATTCATTAACCTTTGGCAATATGTTTGGTATGGCTTCAAAACATAAATTACAAACATCTTTCTAAGTTTGTCCGTGTTTTTTTTTTCTCTCTCTCACGTATGAATTACAACATTCAACGCTTTTGTTCCTTCACTGATGAAATTCAACATTCAACGCTTCAGGAACAGTTTTGTTGAGGTAATATACATTTGTTCATCAGTCGATCAATACCCAGCAATCTTCAGGACGTTGTGTCACGTTGAATTCAGCGGAAACCATACATCAATTAGCACCAAGCGAAAGAATTAATTAGCACAGGCTTTAGTTTGTGTGTTGTGTGTGCGTGTTTGTATGCGAGTTTAAACCTGCGTGTATGTGTTCATGTTTTCACATGAGGGAGTCATCGTGCAGCGAATATTGTGTGGGATGAGATAGTTCCAGATGTGACCCTGCTGTTCACAGCAAGTGCGAGTACAGTGTATTGTTGAATGATTGGTCGTGAGGCATCGAGTTCGTCGGGCTTATTAAGCAGCTCATTTTGGAATTCGAATGGAGTTAGTCATACAGGGGTAATTAACCGCATTTCCAAAGCTTTGTGAGGGAATCTACATGAACAAATACAACAAGAACATTTCATATCTTGTAACAATAACATTCTCTCCCCCTCCTCTTGTTACTATTACTGCCATCGGTCTGTTGCTGAAAGTTTGCACGCAGTCAGCTATATCATGCTGCAAACTTTAAACGTCTCTTTTTGAACGTGAAATCCTTTCGGAAGACTTTATTAAAGATCCCAGATTGTTCAAGATGACACTTTTTGAAGATGTAAAATGCTCTGTCACGCCATGTTACGCTTATTCCACCATTTCACGCTGAGATTGCTTGCGTCAGAGCGAAATTTTCGGCAGCGATAGCGCGCAGTCACATGCTGGGAACGAGTTTGATATGATCACCTCTGCCCGAGTTTGATCCAATTTCACTTTTTTTTTTTCTCATCTTAATGAAAAGAGCGAGACAGAGATAAGAAGAAGTAAAGTAGAAGCAGCTTAGCTCAAGCAAACTACATCTGCGTGCAATTTCCCGGTTGCATATATATTATGATGTGAAGAGCAAGCAAAGGGAAGTATTAAAGTCATTAAACTGTCACCGAGATAATAATCGCTCCAACGCGATATTGGACGTTTCTTCAAGTTTCAGCAAGTCATCTTCAAATCAAAATCTCAATGCTTGTATAGGCATATTCATCTGCTGAATTCGCGCGAAATCTTACAGTAGTTCGCGTGAGTTTCATCACCGTGATTAAGATTGAAATATATCACTATATTTTGTGAAAGTACAATTCTTGTTTGTAGGGGAAATGGAAGAAATTTGATTTATTCTTACCTTTTTCATCATATTTTTCTTTCGCTAGTCTATGTCATCTCACGTACTTTTTAAAGTTTGATTTGACGTAGTGACATGGGCTCGTGTTCTGACACTTTTAAGACGCGGAAATATTGGTACGTTTTATGGTTTTTTTTTCTCTCTTTTTGTAATTTTGAATCGAATTGATGCATGTACCATAAAACTCTTACATGCAGCCTGTTCAAATGTTCAGGATAAAAAAAAAAAAAAAAATTGCCCAACCCTTTTTGTTTGCTTGGTGAAAACGGGGAATCTTTTGCCATTTCATCTATATTTGGATATTTCTCAAGTAAATATGCAACAAAATAGATAAAAAGTACAACTGAGTGTTCTTGGTGAGAAGGAAAACAAAAACACATTGAGTGGAGGAAATGGAGGAAACTCAAAAAATTATCATAGGGTGTGATGTAGTGCGAAGTCCGACATAGATTCTCGCATGATTGTGAGAGGAGAAATTTGTGAAAGAAATCAAACTACAAATTGCAAGAGCGCAAGATGAATTATTCAAATTTACTGTACGTGGTTTACTCTTTATTTAGAAGCGCCGTAGATGTAAACAAACAGAACTGGCATACATGGCGTAGCAAGAGAAGAACGCCGACAATAGGTTGCGACTTTTTGACAGAGGCGTGAGATTACTTTCACTGTTCGCTAGAAGAATATAGAGCATTTGCACTTTTCTCTCCTGGAAACTCACGTTCAGTGTTTTCAACCAGGTATATCTCTGCCACCCTCCCCCGTACCTCGTCTTATGTAATGTAAACTTTGTGAACCTGATGATGTTGCATCGATATTTTTGTCATGAAACTATAGAGCCGTGTGCAAAGTGATAACTTTCCTATTTCACACTTTATTTTTCAAGTAGACATTTATAGCATGCTTTTGTGGAAATGGATAAATAAATAAATGTCATATTCAGAAGCACAACAAAGCTCCCTTGGAAACACACACACACACATACGCCTACGCACACACACAAACAGGGAGAGAGAGAGAGAGAGAGAGAGATATGACAAGATATGAAAAGGAACATATGGGACACATAATAATATAAATAATATTTTACGGGGAAATAATCACTGCCGTTATTTTAGACACACATTATAATCATTAACATTCTATTCTCTCTATACATATTATTATGTCATACAGAGCTTGAACATTTTTTAGGCGCAGATGTGATCTCGTGGGCATTAAACAATTTTGATTTTATCGGCGGAGAGCCTCAGTACTGGCGCCAGATTAGTAGGTATGATAGCGTGGTGGAGGAAATTTGATTGGGGTAACTTTCGGAAATTTCGATGCGCTGAATCTAAATGCTTCCCTTTTCGAATCGTGACCGAGGTTATCATCGTAACATGAAATCGCACTCCTGAATAACAAACAAAGCGAAAACCTCGAGGGAGATTAAAGAAAAGAGAAGACAAAGTTGATTTTAATGAGATGAAGGTGGCCGTGGTCAATCAGCGGAATTTCCACGGAACATTGTTCCAAGATGGCGACCTAAATTAACAGAGTGGGAGAGAAAAGAATTCATGTTTGCGGTTTGGCATTTCGGAGTTTATCTCTGCGGCGAGGGATACGGTTGGTTTCGATTTTTTTTCATTAAAAACGGCGCAGAGTTATTGCGGGAAAATATTTTCTTGATTAAATAAACCCCTGTAATCGTTTTTCTTAATTTTACCTTGCTTTATTACTTGATTATTCCATTATTATTGATTCTGATTCAGGAAACGGATGCCATATACACGCACAGTCTTTAAAATGAAGTCACGGTGTCGAGATTAAACTACAATTGTATGACATTTATTATTTTGATATACGTGGACAGGCCCCTGGGATTCATCACCCAACGAAGAGTGAGCGAACTTTACGTCAATGACTTTCTCTACATCTGCTGTGATGCACTGCCAAATTCTACACTTGCCCTGATTAGGCCCTTTACATGACTCAATATTATGTATGATCATGTCATGGGTGGAAGGTTGAACTATAAAAAAAAGTGAGGCCATGCGTGTGATTAGTAAATGAAGCGAAATTACGGAACAAAATATCAATTCCTCAACTCCATTAATCTGACTAGTTGTAAATACCATTCTCTCGAATTTAAACTATAAAAAAATGAAGAAAAACAAAAATATTATTCAAGGGGGGGGGGGGTTGTTAAAATGTGTATGCTTCTAGATACAAATTACGATTTTATTTGTTTCTTTGTATGTTTTGGGTGTTGTTTCACGGCATATTACAAACGTTTTTATACTATATAGTCTATTCTCTTCATTTTAAAATTCTTTCTTTATTTCCTTTTCTCGACCTATTTAAACACTTGAAATCAATCATTGATACATACTATCAAATGATATACAAGGAAATGCTTACATGAACAAACCAATGACAAATAAGAAATTATAACTTACTTGCTAACCTATTGTTATTGATTGATTTACTGATCAATGATTTATTTCATAAAATGTACTTCACAACTATTCAAGTGATAAAAGAGATTAATCAAATACTCAGTCAATTGCACTTTTTTTTTAATGCACCAATGTTTCATTAACATTTAATCAACATGTTAATATTGATAACTAATAAATTTCAACAACGCTTCATTAACAGAATTCAAATTCATATGTTTATATTTTCAGATGTAAATGCTGCACAAACTATTCGTTGATCGAACTTCCGATGAAATCGGAGTTTAGACAATATATAGGACATAAATCTGGTAGCTAGTATCTCGAGGAACTTGCCACGCGGGGAAGAGAGAACAATATTCAAAAGGCGAGATGCAAGTTAGCTTATGTTTTCACTGAGAGAAAGAATATAAGGCTTAGAACAGGGAGGTCTCACCTCCCTGCTTAGAAAGATCTACATGGTCAAATCTTCAATCTAACGGGCCATATCTAAAGCTTGTTGCCACCACAAAACTTTGAGAAGGGTTCCCATCCCTTCGTCTAGACAGGAAGAGCGTGACCCCGAGGGTTGGGGTGGAAAGGGAGGGGGCTCTCCATGCCCCCCTTTTTCTTCCCGTTCATTCCTTTTGAGGTAACAAACGTGTTATTTTTGGCATCTGCGGCGGTATTCGTTTCCGAGGTCACAACACCTCTCATCACACACATTACACACATTGCACACAAAATTAAAATGCACAAGCATCTCCAGCAAAAATCTGTATTTGTTTATTATGCAAACCATATCCAGGCCCGTTATACACGTACAGTCGAAGAAATTTGTTTGAAACTTAAATTCTCCTGACATGTCATGAAACAGGGACAAAGGTTGTGTGTATGTATAGCCCCATGAGGAATGTTATGACCTCACAACCTAGAAAGAATTCTGTGTGATTAATCAACAAACGACCATCGTGCCAAAGAATGCCCTTCATCTAATCATTTAGAGGTTACATCATAAGCTACTAGTCTTGTCAAACGGAGTAAAGTTTTACATTCACAAGTCTCTTACCAAAATATGATTTCAGTTTCCAAAGATACATTGTTTGTAGTGAAGGCTAAATTGTAAGGCAATGATATCATTATTTCGCTGGCATGCATACAGCCTGTATACGATTAGTTTCAGTGCCAAAAGGAATTGAAAAGAATGCATTAAAACAAAATTTTAATAAGTTTGTTTCTTCGTTTCTCGTATTGAAAATGACTTGAATATGAACCGATTTTGGGCGACTTTTTCAAAATCTAGATTTAAGATTTCAAATCTAAGATTACGCATAAAGATGTTGGTAAATGAATGTGGTCGACAACCTTTTCTGTACATTTACATATACCACTAATTTATGTCTTAAATCTACGCGCTTATATGCAAGTCATTTTATGTGAACTCTGTACATACCGCAATGATACAATACAAAAAGACGATTCCGGTATCGACACAACGAACCGATTAAGACATTATATTAACATACAAATGCACAAATGCATATTTGCAGAAAATGAATGAAAAACATGAAACATAAGATAGCGCTATCGAGACTACACTCTCTCAGTTTTAATCCAAGTGTCATATTACAATCATCATCACCCAACAGCTCAAAACCAAATCACTTGAAAATCTTCATTAGATATTAATATTGCCGATGTCCGAAGTCACCAGATTCATCGCACAAGGACTCAGTATGATTATAGCCGCCCGGGTTGTTTCGGCAAGTAGGTCGACTGTAATATGATCACATCTATAGGAATCTTTCAATTTCGTTATCGAATTCCATAAACGGCCCACACATTTTGAAATGCTTTCATATTTATAGTCACGTATCCTCCTTTAATATCCTTCGTGCTACGTAAGTTGCGTGTGCTCAATAGCTCTCCTATCTTTTCCCGCTCTCTGTTTGTTGTTATTTTCCTAGCCACGAGAATTTGCTGGATAATTCCAATAAAACAAAAAGAAAATGGGGGAGGGTGAGCCATGGCTGTTTTTATCTTGAAGGTCAGTAGCCTGTGTACAATCATCCTTCCCGCCGTTCCTGTTGGTTGACTAAAAATAAGCGAGTTGCGACGTTGCGGATGCCCACTATATTCATGAATTACATGACCATAGTCGTCGGGCTATAGCCGTTGCAGTCGGTAATCTATTCTTGTTTGTGCCTTCGATAACTTTCTGGAGAATCGTGTAGCATATAGGTGTTCCTATTCATCGAGAAATATCTCGAAAAATGTGTGGGGATAGGGGGTATACTGCAGTCATATATAGTATTCATAATCAGTTTCCATTAAAAAAAAGAAATAGTTCTTAACATGTAGGATCTTTGAAGTAATGGGGCTTTAAAAAGGAAGAGGTGAGTGTTGCTGAGTTGGACGAATGCCCATGCACTCCAAATTTATTAGATGAGCCACATGATGAAAGCATGGGGTACGAAGAAAAAAAAATGAATAAAGATATCAAAATATTATACCTTGGGTCTTCTTAACATGATTTATAGCTGAGAGTTTGTGCTAGAAAACACGTGATTTACTTAACTATAAGGATAAATTACATCTATAATAAAACGCAGGACGTTATAAATATTAACTGCAACACCATACGACTACACGTCTGTCATTATAAATGGTGTATCAAATTTTGGCTGACAGTGATTTATCTTATTTTCGTGTCCTCTTGCCGTAAACATATAGGCCTATATCATCACGAATACATATTTTGTGTACAGTAGCGCTCTTCTTGAATTTATGTATCGAGTTAGAAAAAAGAACAAGATGATATCCATTTAAAGTGCGAGGTATTTCGCGGCATGGTCACCATGGAGACACATCGTTGAATTTCGAGTGGCATCGCAACGACTATAGTTCTCAGAACTTTCTGCTCGCAATTTACGCCAGGGCGGTACTTAGGGCCTACGTCCTTTTTAGTTATCATCTCTTGTTCACTAGTTAAACAATAGAGCAATCAAGACACTTCTACACTTGAAAAAAGAAAAGAAAAAAGTGCACAGTCACGACAGTGACATCATCAAGACACATGTGACCACTCATCTATTACAGTTTCTCCCAAAGATATAAATCTATCGGTTAGAGTAATAGAGAACCATTTTGAACCTTGACATGCTTGCATATAGGCGCCAGTACCGCTCGATTTTGACATACCAGTAGATTTTTTTTTTAGCCTAAAAAAAATAGATTTCATAACTTATTGTACACCCTTGTACATCCTGCAGTTCTCATTATAAAGCCTATTGCAAAATGTCACATTGTGTATAACGGGAAATAATAATTGTGAGGCCACATTATAGGACTTACATATTGGTCGCGAATTCGGTGAACTATTCAAAGACAAGAGTTTGCTTTACAAATCATGGAATCATGATTTAATTGTAAGCATCGCAAGTATCATTGTCGTTTCAATATCAATTTTAATCCGTCTGAATCTTTAAGACACTATCAATTTTAAGCAATAAAATTATCATTAAAATCTTAATAAGTACAATTCAAGTCTCCCGTCGTTTCAATGGCTGAATGATTCTGATCTTTTTTTTTTTTGTCGCACGGTGTATCTTTATCGTTTTGTTTACAGTAATTTTGATATGATAGGTTAACCAAGCGGAAATGAAGTCCATCCAAGCTAAGCATTCTAATTAGACCTGGGGTATAATAAGAAGCGTTATTTTACGACACATGCAGCGGCAGAGCTGCGTCTTTTGTCGATCTTATCGTAGTTTTTATTCACTTTCATATCTGCTTTGATGAAGAGTGAGCACGATGTATCCCTTTAAAGTCGGATCTCTTACATGGAAATATCTCTGTCTTTTCTCTAGATCAGAATTGTCGTTTTCTCAGACAAGGAAATAATACGACAGTATTTTCTTCGTCAGACAAGGCATACAATGATTATTTTCTTGAAGTCCTGTGACGGATCTTGCATCGCTCATCTCCACTCGTCTATACATAAGCCCCTGCAAATTTCCGTACAAACTGTCTGGTGCTCAACGGCTGTTTGAACAAAATTAAAATGGCTGAGTTTTCTCTTGTGATCTCTTTTCGGATCTTCTTCTTCTTCTTCACCACCTCACCCCTCACTCTCCCTCCCTCCCGCTCTCTCTCTCTCTCTCTCTCTCTCTCTCTTTCTCTTTTTCTCTCTCCTTTCGGAGATAGTCCGTTGGGAGCCGAGGTAAACCTCAATTTAGAAGACACAGGTAGGTTAGTAGGAAGCGGGAAATTAGCCACCAAACAGTATAATCCAACTTGCTGAAAGTACGCTGGTGGTCCAGTATAAGTGCCCTGTGACTATTATAATTATTGTAGATCAGTTCAGTTTGGTGGGAACCCCCTAGTATGTTTGTGTGCAGAATGAGGATATTCAAGTTTGGAAAGAAAGGAAAAAATAAGGCGTGGCCATCCGATAATTACGTCTAATTCTTTTCAATTCACTGCACAGAGGAAAGTTGTTGTTATTGTTTTTTAAACTCAGACAAAGATAGGGGTAGACAGGAATAGTTATTGATGTTGTTTCTGTCTTGACTTGCGAGTGCCACAATACTTTTAAGGTGACCTATAGATCTGACAAGGAAATTGAAATGTTCGATGCATAACTTTATGAAATGTACCACTGCATTCAATAAACGAAAGACGACCGACCATGATTCGTGTAGCACACCGGATGTTCCCTCGTCTATACTCTCCTATGGCAGTCCCTTTTGAAAGTAGTAGTTAGTTGAATCTGAAAAAGCAATTGATTTTTTAGTTAGTGCTCTAACTTATATTTAGTGCAGAAATGAATGCTGGAGCATTTCACATTTGTCTCCATTATAGCCAACGAATGTTAGAGTATATCGACAGAAATAATATGTAGAATCCTGGATGTAAAAGCTTGTCTAGCGTTCTCAACAGCAGATGGAAATCATTACAGAGGTTGAACTTAGCAACCGCAGATGAGGTGGACGATTTGTTCAAGAAATACATTGCCAAAAAAAAAAAAAAAAATGACCATTTGACATACAAATCTTTTATCTACATGCAAAATCAATATAAACTAGAACCGGAATTTGTCAACACTGACAAATTAGGTGATCCGATCTCTTCGAAAATCAATGATTTGAGTCCTGATCCAAATATTCATGGCCATACAGGTTTCATCTGTGTTGACGGGACATTGGCCGTGTGATGTTTGGATTCTCTTTTAGAAAAGGGAGTGAGACCTGCCATCTTTGGTACCGAATTCCGTATACACTAACGGAAATACAGAATGAAGTATATTTGACCTTTGACCTAACTTTGCACACCCAAGATGGCGTCTAAGCAAAAAGTGATGATTTTATGAAATGATTCTTGTAACATGGTCTTTGCGTGTGCAAAATATGGGAAAGATAGGACATGTATTCACCAAGATACAGGATGAAACATTTATGACCTTTGACCCTAATTTACATACCCAAGATGGTGTCCGATCAAGTAGTTGTTATTTTATGAAATAATGTACGTGACATGTACTAAACATGTGCAAAATATGGGATTGATAGCCGTTGTTGTTGTTCATCTATTGCACAGAAAGTAGTAGAAAGAAAGAAAAATAAAGAAAAACTATGTTATTTTATAGAAATTTCAAGGAGAAGCATAAAAAAATCAGGAAAGGATAAAGTAAGGAAAGGGAGATTAAGATTAACTAAAGAAAAAGAAGGAAAAAAGTGTTTAAAAAATTTTAAAAAAATATTGGCAGGGGTGAGCCTCGAACCAGGGACCTTAGGGTTACGAGTCGGATGCGCTACGCAATGACCTATTTCATTCTCCATAGGCCCTGTGTATTAAGCAAAATGACGCTGCATCAAAGCCTCGTGCCATTTTCAACCAAGTTTTTCGACGTGATGCCGACATCGTATGAAAAAATGGAGGGCACACTTACGATAGCCCGAAGTCTCAGCTACAACATACTAAAATATGGGAGAAATTCACCGAAGCATAAGTGAGCTAGTGGTCGATAAAGTAGTCATGTCAGTTTTCATTTCCAGAAAAACTGCACTCCCATAGAGATAACACGTAAACTGGTCAAATTTGATAATGTTACTTTCAATCCATTTTTACGAGGTGATGCCGTCATCCAATCAAAATGTTGTTATTATATGACTGAAAGACCATGCAATAAGCTACAACATATTGAATTTTGGACGAAAATCAACAAAAGAATAAGTGAGATACGCTTGAATGAACTTAAAATTTGATGACGTCATTTTGAAAATTTACTTTTTTTACTTTATTAAGAAATTTGATATCTTTTAATCATTTTTCCAGCATCGCCAACCCATGAAATGACATTTACAACTCATCAGCTTTCAGAATATGTAAAGAAAATGGGGGGTCACCGTCCATCCTGGCGAGTAAAATCGGATTCAAAATTGGCGGTTTTTTGGCATAGTTGCACTGTATATCGCCATTGCCGCGCGCGCGGAATTTCAACTTTGACGTTCCCGTGTGACGTCATAATGAGTCGGATTGACTTGAAACTTGGTAGAAATATTCCTTGACAATTCAGGCATCCGATCAGTGTAAAAAAACGGGAAATTTCTATTGCATATGAGCTGTGCGTGCGTATATGTGCGCGCGCGTACGCGTCCGTCCGATTTTTTCAATTTTTCAAAAAATGCTCCAAATGGTCTGAAACGTGTGCAAAAAAAATTTGAGCTCGATTTGAGCATACAAATATTTCAACGCGCGCGTACGCGCATTTTTTAAGGGAAAATATGGATTCTGAAAATATGAGTAGAATGCGCATAATTTGAAATATATGTGACGTAAATTTCATTGAAAAATTCCATTCCATTAATGACATATGATTGAGAATGTGTTTTCATATAATGACGTCATAGTGACGTCACGGTCGACTGATCACTTTGATTTTAGTTCGATTGCCGTCTTTGGGACATGATACATATATGGTATGATTTTGACATTGATAAGAAGAGGACTTTCTGAGCTAATCCATACACAACTTTTGAGGAGAAAGAAGAAAAAGAAGAAGAAAGAATCAGTACAGATACAGAAGGTGATCCGAGAGGATACTCGGATCACCTAACTAGACTTGGAATTTGTCAAGACTGACAAATTAGGTGATCCGATTTTTTTTAAATCATTGATTCGAGTCCTGATCGCAATAGACATGACCATATACGTTTCATCTGTGTTTAGAGACATTGGCCGTGTGATGTTTGGATTCTCATTTAGAAAAGAGAGTCAGGTCTGAAATCTTTGGTACCAAATTCTGTATACACTATAACGAAGATACAGAATGAAGTATTTTGACCATTGACCCAACTTTGCACAGCCAAGATGGCATCTGAGCAAAAAGTGGTTATTTTGTGAAATGATTCTTGTAACATGGTCTTTACGTGTGCAAAATATGGGAAAGATAGGACATGTATTCACCAAGATACAGGTTGAAACATTTATGACCTTTGACCCTAATTTACATACCCAAGATGGTGTCTGATCAAGTAGTTGTTATTTAATGAAATAATGTACGTGACATGAACTAAACATGTGCAAAATATGGGGATGAAAGGGGCTGTTTTTCTCGAGTTATTGCAAAGAAAGTTGCAGAAAGAAAGAAATATCTCAATACATCGAAGATAAGTTTGATTTCAACCAAGTTTTTTGACGTGATGTCGGCGTCGTATGAAAAATTGGAGAGAGTTATGACGATAGCGCATAGTCTCAGCTACAACATATTAAAATCTGGGAGAAATTCACCGAAGAGTAAGTGAACTAGTGCTCGATAAAGACCGCCATGTCAATTTTCATTTCCAGAAAAATTCCCTCCCATAGAGATAACACGTAAACTGGTTAAATTTGACAAGGTTACATTTATCCATTTTCACGAGGTGAAGACATCATCCGATTAAATCTTTGATAGAAGAGAACTTAAAGAGTATTAAATTGGCTACAACATACTAAAATCTGGAAGAAATTCACCGAAGGGTAAGTGAGCTAGTCGTAGATAAAGACAATCATATCAATTTTCACATCTAGAAAAATTCCCTCCCATAGAGATAACACGTGATAATGAAGATAAAGAAAGAAGTACATATGACCTTTGACCCTACTTTGCACAGACAAGATGGCGTCTGAGCAAAAAGTGGTTATTTTGTGAAATGATTCTTGTAACATGGTCTTTACGTATGCAAAATATGGGAAAGATAAGACATGTATTCACCAAGATACAGGATGAAACATTTTTGACCTTTGACCCTAATTTACTTACCCAAGAAGGTGCCCGATCAAGTAGTTGTTATTTTATGAAATAATGTACGTGACATAAACTAAACATGTGCAAAATATTGGGCTGATAGAGCTTGTTTTTCTTGAGTTATTGCAAAGAAAGTTGCAGAAAGAAAGGAATATGAAAATACATGGAAGATAAGCTTTAATTTCAACCAAGTTTTTGGGCATGATGCCGACTCTGTATGAAAAAACGAAGGGCACAGTCACGATAGCCCAAAGTCTCAGCTACAACATACTAAAATATGGGAGAAATTCACCGAAGCATAAGTGAGCTAGTGCTCGATAAAGATAGTCATGTCAGTTTTCATTTCCAGAAAAACTGCACTCCCATAGAGATAACACGTAAACTGGTCAAATTTAACAATGTTACATTTAATCCCTTTTTACGAGGTGATGCCGTCATCCAATCAAATTGTTGTTATTATATATCTGAAAGACCATTTAATAAGCTACAACATATTGAAATTTGGACGAAAATCAACTAAAGACTAAGTGAGATATGCTTGAATGAACTTGAAATTTGATGACGTCATTTTGAAAATTTACTTTTTTAACTTTATTAAGAAATTTGATATATTTTCATCATTTTTCCAGCATTGCCAACCCATGAAATGACATGTACAACTCATCAGCTTTCAGAATATGTAAAGAAAATGGGGGGTCACCGTCCATCCTGACGAGTAAAATCGGATTTAAAATTGGCGGTCTTTTGGCATAGTTGCACTGTATATCGCCATTGACGCGCGCGCGGAATTTCAAATTTGACGGGCCCGTATGACGTCATATTGAGTGGGATTGACTTGAAACTTGGTAGAAATATTCCTTGACATTTCAGACATCCGATTTGTGTGAAAAAACGGGAAATTTCTATTGCATATGAGCTGTGCGTGCGTATATGTGCGCGCGCGTACGCGTCCGTCCGATTTTTTCAATTTTTCAAAAAATGCTCCAAATTGTCTGAAACGTGTGCAAAAAAAAATTTGAGCTCGATTTGAGCATACAAATATTTCAACGCGCGCGTACGCGCACGTTTGAAGTATATAGATGAATTTTGAAAACATGAGTAGAATCACGTTGACTTGAACTATATGTGACGTAAATTTCATTGAAAAATTCCATTCCATAATTGAGATATAATTGAGAATGTGTTTTCATATAATGACGTCATAGTGACGTCACGGTCGACTGATCACTATGATTTTACTTGATGGGTCGTCTTTGGGACGTGATACATATATGGTATGATTTTGACATTGATAGGAAGAGGACTTTCTGAGCTAACCTCTACACAACATTTAAGGAGAAAGAACTTTTTTTGTGACAACGGGAAGTTTAACACTAGAACCGGAATTTGTCAACACTGACAAATTAGGTGATCCGATCTCTTCGAAAATCAATGATTTGAGTCCTGATCCAAATATTCATGGCCATACAGGTTTCATCTGTGTTGACGGGACATTGGCCGTGTGATGTTTGGATTCTCTTTTAGAAAAGGGAGTGAGACCTGCCATCTTTGGTACCGAATTCCGTATACACTAACGGAAATACAGAATGAAGTATATTTGACCTTTGACCTAACTTTGCACACCCAAGATGGCGTCTAAGCAAAAAGTGATGATTTTATGAAATGATTCTTGTAACATGGTCTTTGCGTGTGCAAAATATGGGAAAGATAGGACATGTATTCACCAAGATACAGGATGAAACATTTATGACCTTTGACCCTAATTTACATACCCAAGATGGTGTCCGATCAAGTAGTTGTTATTTTATGAAATAATGTACGTGACATGTACTAAACATGTGCAAAATATGGGATTGATAGCCGTTGTTGTTGTTCATCTATAGCACAGAAAGTAGTAGAAAGAAAGAAAAATAAAGAAAAACTATGTTATTTTATAGAAATTTGAAGGAGAAGCATAAAAAAATCAGGAAAAGATAAAGTAAGGAAAGGGAGATTAAGATTAACTAAAGAAAAAGAAGGAAAAAAGTGTTTAAAAAAATTTAAAAAAATATTGGCAGGGGTGAGCCTCGAACCAGGGACCTTAGGGTTACGAGTCGGATGCGCTACGCGATGACCTATTTCATTCTCCATAGGCCCTGTGTATTAAGCAAAATGACGCTGCATCAAAGCCTCGTGCCATTTTCAACCAAGTTTTTCGACGTGATGCCGACATCGTATGAAAAAATGGAGGGCACACTTACGATAGCCCAAAGTCTCAGCTACAACATACTAAAATCTGGGAGAAATTCACCGACGCGTAAGTGAGCTAGTGCTCGAAAAAGAGAGTCATGTCAATTTTCACTGCCAGGAAAACTGCTCTCCCATAGAGATAACACGTAAACTGGTCAAATTTGACAATGTTACTTTCAATCCATTTTTACGAGGTGATGCCGTCATCCAATCAAAATGTTGTAATAATATTACTGAAAGATCATTTAATAAGCTACAACATACTGAAATCTGGGTGTAAATTGGCAAAGGATAAGTGAGATACGCTCGAGTGAACTTGAAATTTGATGACGTCATTTTGAAAATTTACTTTTTTTACTTTATTAAGAAATTTGATATCTTTTAATTATTTTGCCAGCATCGCCAACCCATGAAATAACATGTCCAACTCATCAGCTTTCAGAATATGTAAAGAAAATGGGGGGTCACCGTCCATCCTGACGAGTAAAATCGGATTTAAAATTGGCGTTTTTTTGGCATCGTTGCACTGTATATCGCCATTGACGCGCGCGCGGAATTTCAACTTTGATTGGCCCGTATGACGTCATATTGAGTCGGATTGACTTGAAACTTGGTAGAAATATTCATTGACATTTTAGGCATCCGATAAGTTTAAAAAAACGGGAAATTTCCATTGCATATGAGCTGTGTGTGCGAATATGTGCGCGCGCGTACGCGTCCGTCCAATTTTTTCAATTTTTCAAAAAATACTCCAAATGGTCTGAAACGTGTGCAAAAAAAATTTGAGCTCGATTTGAGCATACAAATATTTCAACGCGCGCGTACGCGCACGTTTTAAGAGAATATATGAATTTTGAGAATATGAGTAAAATGCGCATAACTTGAAATGTATGTGACGTAAATTTCATTGCAAAATTCTATTCCATTAATGAGATATGAATGAAAATGTGTTTTCATATAATGACGTCATAGTGACGTCACGGTCGACTGATCACTACGATTTTACTTGACCCGTCGTCTTTGGGACATGATACATATATGGTATAAGTTTGACATTGATAGGAAGAGGAATTTCTGAGCTAATCGATACACAAATTTTGTCCAGAAATAAAGAAGAAGAAGAAGAACTAGACTCGGAATTTGTCAAGACTGACAAATTAGGTGATCCGATTTTTTTTTTTAATCAATGATTCGAGTCCTGATCGCAATAGGCATGACCATATAGATTTTATCTGTGTTTAGAGACATTGGCCGTGTGATATTTGGATTCTCATTTAGAAAAGAGAGTGAGGTCTACCATCTTTGGTACCAAATTCGGTATAAACCAGGGAGGTACCTCCCTGGTATAAACTATAACGAAGATACAGAATGAAGTACATTTGACCATTGACCCAACTTTGCACAGCCAAGATGGCATCTGAGCAAAAAGTGGTTATTTTGTGAAATGATTCTTGTAACATGGTCTTTACGTGTGCAAAATATGGGAAAGATAGGACATGTATTCACCAAGATACAGGTTGAAACATTTATGACCTTTGACCCTAATTTACATACCCAAGATGGTGTCTGATCAAGTAGTTGTTATTTTATGAAATAATGTACGTGACATGAACTAAACATGTGCAAAATATGGGCGTGATAGGGGCTGTTTTTCTTGAGTTATTGCAAAGAAAGTTGTAGAAAGAAAGAAATATCTCAATACATCGAAGATAAGTTTGATTTCAACCAAGTTTCTTGACGTGATCTCGGCGTCGTATGAAAAAATGGAGGGTATAGTCACGATAGCCCAAAGTCTGAGCTACAACATATTAAAATCTGGGAGAAATTCACAGAAGAGTAAGTGAGCTAGTGTTCGATAAAGACCGTCATGTCAATTTTCATTTCCAGAAAAATTCCCTCCCATAGAGATAACACGTAAACTGGTTAAATTTGACAAGGTTACATTATATCTATTTTCACGAGGTGAAGACATCATCCGATTAAAACTTTGATTGAACAAAACTTAAAGAGTATTACATTGGCTACAACATACTAAAATCTGGAAGAAATTCACCAAAGGGTAATTGAGTTAGTCGTCGATAAAGACAATCATGTCAATTTTCACATCTAGAAAAATTCCCTCCCATAGAGATAACACGTGATAATGAAGATAAAGAAAGAAGTACATATGACCTTTGACCCTACTTTGCACAGACAAGATGGCGTCTGAGCAAAAAGTGGTTATTTTGTGAAATGATTCTTGTAACATGTTCTTTACGTATGCAAAATATGGGAAAGATAAGACATGTATTCACCAAGATACAGGATGAAACATTTTTGACCTTTGACCCTAATTTACATACCCAAGAAGGTGTCCGATCAAGTAGTTGTTATTTTATGAAATAATGTACGTGACATAAACTAAACATGTGCAAAATATTTGGCTGATAGAGCTTGTTTTACTTGAGTTATTGCAAAGAAAGTTGCAGAAAGAAAGGAATATGAAAATACATGGAAGATAAGCTTTAATTTCAACCAAGTTTTTGGGCATGATGCCGACTCCGTATGAAAAAACGAAGGGCACACTTACGATAGCCCAAAGTCTCAGCTACAACATACTAAAATATGGGAGAAATTCACCGAAGCATAAGTGAGCTAGTGCTCGATAAAGATAGTCATGTCAGTTTTCATTTCCAGAAAAACTGCACTCCCATAGAGATAACACGTAAACTGGTCAAATTTAACAGTGTTACTTTTAATCCATTTTTACGAGATGATGCCGTCATCCAATCAAAATGTTGTTATTATATTACCGAAAGAGCATTTAATAAGCTACAACATACTGAAATCTAGGTGAAAATTGGCAAAGGATTAGTGAGATACGCTCGAATGAACTTAAAATTTGATGACGTCATTTTGAAAATTTACTTTTTTTACTTTATTAAGAAATTTGATATCTTTTAATCATTTTTTCAGCATCGTCAACCCATGAAATGACATGTACAACTCATCAGCTTTCAGAATATGTAAAGAAAATGGGGGGTCACCGTCCATCCTGACGAGTAAAATCGGATTTGAAATTGGCGGTTTTTTGGCATTGTTGGACTGTATATCGCCATTGACGCGCGCGCGGAATTTCAACTTTGACGGGTCTGTATGACGTCATATTGAGTCGGATTGACTTGAAACTTGGTAGAAATATTCCTTGACATTTCAGGCATCCGATAAGTGTGAAAAAACGGGAAATTTCTATTGCATATGAGCTGTGCGTGCGTATATATGCGCGCGCGTACGCGTCCGTCCAATTTTTTCAATTTTTCAAAAAATGCTCCAAATGGTCTGAAACGTGTGCAAAAAAATTTTGAGCTCGATTTGAGCATACAAATATTTCTACGCGCGCGTACGCGCACGTTTTAAGAGAAAATATGAATTTTGAGAATATGAGTAGAATCCGCATAACTTGAAATATATGTGACGTAAATTTCATTGAAAAACTCCATTCCATTAATGAGATATGAATGAAAATGTGTTTTCACATAATGACGTCATAGTGACGTCACGGTCGACTGATCACTATGATTTTATTTGACCCGTCGTCTTTGGGACATGATACATATATGGTATAATTTTGACATTGATAGGAAGAACACTTTCTGAGCTAATCGATACACAAATTTTGTCCAGAAATAAAGAAAGAAGAAGACCCAACAAAGAATCCGTACAGATACAGAAGGTGATCCGAGAGGATACTCGGATCACCTAGCTAGACTTGGAATTTGTCAAGACTGACAAATTAGGTGATCCGATTTTTTTTTAATCAATGATTTGAGTCCTGATCGCAATAGACATGACCATATACGTTTCATCTGTGTTTAGAGACATTGGCCGTGTGATGTTTGGATTCTCACTTAGAAAAGAGAGTCAGGTCTGCCATCTTTGGTACCAAATTCTGTATACACTATAACGAAGATACAGAATGAAGTATTTTGACCATTGACCCAACTTTGCACAGCCAAGATGGCATCTGAGCAAAAAGTGGTTATTTTGTGAAATGATTCTTGTAACATGGTCTTTACGTGTGCAAAATATGGGAAAGATAGGACATGTATTCACCAAGATACAGGTTGAAACATTTATGACCTTTGACCCTAATTTACATACCCAAGATGGTGTCTGATCAAGTAATTGTTATTTTATGAAATAATGTACGTGACATGAACTAAACATGTGCAAAATATGGGGATGAAAGGGGCTGTTTTTCTCGAGTTATTGCAAAGAAAGTTGCAGAAAGAAAGAAATATCTCAATACATCGAAGATAAGTTTGATTTCAACCAAGTTTTTTGACGTGATCTCGGCGTCGTATGAAAAATTGGAGAGAACAGTGACGATAGCCCATAGTCTCAGCTACAACATATTAAAATCTGGGAGAAATTCACCGAAGAGTAAGTGAACTCGTGCTCGATAAAGACCGCCATGTCAATTTTCATTTCCAGAAAAATTCCCTCCCATAGAGATAACACGTAAACTGGTTAAATTTGACAAGGTTACATTATATCCATTTTCACGAGGTGAAGACATCATCCGATTAAAACTTTGATTGAACAAAACTTAAAGAGTATTACATTGGCTACAACATACTAAAATCTGGAAGAAATTCACCAAAGGGTAATTGAGTTAGTCGTCGATAAAGACAATCATGTCAATTTTCACATCTAGAAAAATTCCCTCCCATAGAGATAACACGTGATAATGAAGATAAAGAAAGAAGTACATATGACCTTTGACCCTACTTTGCACAGACAAGATGGCGTCTGAGCAAAAAGTGGTTATTTTGTGAAATGATTCTTGTAACATGTTCTTTACGTATGCAAAATATGGGAAAGATAAGACATGTATTCACCAAGATACAGGATGAAACATTTTTGACCTTTGACCCTAATTTACATACCCAAGAAGGTGTCCGATCAAGTAGTTGTTATTTTATGAAATAATGTACGTGACATAAACTAAACATGTGCAAAATATTGGGCTGATAGAGCTTGTTTTTCTTGAGTTATTGCAAAGAAAGTTGCAGAAAGAAAGGAATATGAAAATACATGGAAGATAAGCTTTAATTTCAACCAAGTTTTTGGGCATGATGCCGACTCCGTATGAAAAAACGAAGGGCACATTTACGATAGCCCAAAGTCTCAGCTACAACATACTAAAATATGAAAGAAATTCACCGAAGCATAAGTGAGCTAGTGCTCGATAAAGATAGTCATGTCAGTTTTCATTTCCAGAAAACCTGCACTCCCATAGAGATAACACGTAAACTGGTCAAATTTAACAATGTTACTTTTAATCCCTTTTTACGAGGTGATGCCGTCATCCAATCAAATTGTTGTTATTATATATCTGAAAGACCATTTAATAAGCTACAACATATTGAAATTTGGACGAAAATCAACTAAAGAATAAGTGAAATATGCTTGAATGAACGTGAAATTTGATGACGTCATTTTGAAAATTTACTTTTTAAAATTCATTAAGAAATTTGATATCTTTTTATCATTTTTTCAGCATCGCCAACCCATGAAATGACATGTACAACTCATCAGCTTTCAGAATATGTAAAGAAAATGGGGGGTCACCGTCCATCCTGACGAGTAAAATCGGATTCAAAATTGGCGGTTTTTTTGCATTGTTGCACTGTATATCGCCATTGACGCGCGCGCGGAATTTCAACTTTGACGGGCCCGTATGACGTCATATTGAGTCGGATCGACTTGAAACTTGGTAGAAATATTCCTTGACATTTTACGCATCCGATAAGTGTGAAAAAACGGGGAATTTCTATTGCGTATGAGCTGTACGTGCGTATATGTGCGCGCGCGTACGCGTCCGTCCAATTTTTTCAATTTTTCAAAAAATGCTCCAAATGGTCTGAAACGTGTGCAAAAAAAATTTGAGCTCGATTTGAGCATACAAATATTTTAACGCGCGCGTACGCGCACGTTTTAAGAGAAAATATGAATTTTGAGAATATGAGTAAAATGCGCATAACTTGAAATGTATGTGACGTAAATTTCATTGAAAAATTCCATTCCATTAATGAGATATGAATGAAAATGTGTTTTCATATAATGACGTCATAGTGACGTCACGGTCGACTGATCACAGTGATACATAAAATTTGTCGTCTTTGGGACATGATACATATATGGTATGAGTTTGAAATTGATACTGTGAGAACTTTTTGAGTAAGTAGATACACAACTTTTGTCCAGAAATAAGAAGAAGAACCAACAAAGAATCCGTACAAATACAGAAGGTGATCCGAGAGGATACTCGGATCACCTAAAAACAAAGAATCAGTACAGATACAGAAGGTGATCCGAGAGGATACTCGGATCACCTAACTAGACTCGGAATTTGTCAAGACTGACAAATTAGGTGATCCGATTTTTTTTTTTAATCAATGATTCGAGTCCTGATCGCAATAGGCATGACCATATAGATTTTATCTGTGTTTAGAGACATTGGCCGTGTGATATTTGGATTCTCATTTAGAAAAGAGAGTGAGGTCTACCATCTTTGGTACCAAATTCGGTATAAACCAGGGAGGTACCTCCCTGGTATAAACTATAACGAAGATACAGAATGAAGTACATTTGACCATTGACCCAACTTTGCACAGCCAAGATGGCATCTGAGCAAAAAGTGGTTATTTTGTGAAATGATCCTTGTAACATGGTCTTTACGTGTGCAAAATATGGGAAAGATAGGACATGTATTCACCAAGATACAGGTTGAAACATTTATGACCTTTGACCCTAATTTACATACCCAAGATGGTGTCTGATCAAGTAGTTGTTATTTTATGAAATAATATACGTGACATGAACTAAACATGTGCAAAATATGGGCGTGATAGGGGCTGTTTTTCTTGAGTTATTGCAAAGAAAGTTGTAGAAAGAAAGAAATATCTCAATACATCGAAGATAAGTTTGATTTCAACCAAGTTTCTTGACGTGATCTCGGCGTCGTATGAAAAAATGGAGGGTATAATCACGATAGCCCAAAGTCTGAGCTACAACATATTAAAATCTGGGAGAAATTCACAGAAGAGTAAGTGAGCTAGTGTTCGATAAAGACCGTCATGTCAATTTTCATTTCCAGAAAAATTCCCTCCCATAGAGATAACACGTAAACTGGTTAAATTTGACAAGGTTACATTATATCTAATTTCACGAGGTGAAGACATCATCCGATTAAAACTTTGATTGAACAAAACTTAAAGAGTATTACATTGGCTACAACATACTAAAATCTGGAAGAAATTCACCAAAGGGTAATTGAGTTAGTCGTCGATAAAGACAATCATGTCAATTTTCACATCTAGAAAAATTCCCTCCCATAGAGATAACACGTGATAATGAAGATAAAGAAAGAAGTACATATGACCTTTGACCCTACTTTGCACAGACAAGATGGCGTCTGAGCAAAAAGTGGTTATTTTGTGAAATGATTCTTGTAACATGTTCTTTACGTATGCAAAATATGGGAAAGATAAGACATGTATTCACCAAGATACAGGATGAAACATTTTTGACCTTTGACCCTAATTTACATACCCAAGAAGGTGTCCGATCAAGTAGTTGTTATTTTATGAAATAATGTACGTGACATAAACTAAACATGTGCAAAATATTGGGCTGATAGAGCTTGTTTTTCTTGAGTTATTGCAAAGAAAGTTGCAGAAAGAAAGGAATATGAAAATACATGGAAGATAAGCTTTAATTTCAACCAAGTTTTTGGGCATGATGCCGACTCCGTATGAAAAAACGAAGGGCACACTTACGATAGCCCAAAGTCTCAGCTACAACATACTAAAATATGGGAGAAATTCACCGAAGCATAAGTGAGCTAGTGCTCGATAAAGATAGTCATGTCAGTTTTCATTTCCAGAAAAACTGCACTCCCATAGAGATAACACGTAAACTGGTCAAATTTAACAATGTTACTTTTAATCCATTTTTACGAGATGATGCCGTCATCCAATCAAAATGTTGTTATTATATTACCGAAAGAGCATTTAATAAGCTACAACATACTGAAATCTAGGTGAAAATTGGCAAAGGATTAGTGAGATACGCTCGAATGAACTTAAAATTTGATGACGTCATTTTGAAAATTTACTTTTTTTACTTTATTAAGAAATTTGATATCTTTTAATCATTTTTTCAGCATCGTCAACCCATGAAATGACATGTACAACTCATCAGCTTTCAGAATATGTAAAGAAAATGGGGGGTCACCGTCCATCCTGACGAGTAAAATCGGATTTGAAATTGGCGGTTTTTTGGCATTGTTGGACTGTATATCGCCATTGACGCGCGCGCGGAATTTCAACTTTGACGGGTCTGTATGACGTCATATTGAGTCGGATTGACTTGAAACTTGGTAGAAATATTCCTTGACATTTCAGGCATCCGATAAGTGTGAAAAAACGGGAAATTTCTATTGCATATGAGCTGTGCGTGCGTATATATGCGCGCGCGTACGCGTCCGTCCAATTTTTTCAATTTTTCAAAAAATGCTCCAAATGGTCTGAAACGTGTGCAAAAAAATTTTGAGCTCGATTTGAGCATACAAATATTTCTACGCGCGCGTACGCGCACGTTTTAAGAGAAAATATGAATTTTGAGAATATGAGTAGAATCCGCATAACTTGAAATATATGTGACGTAAATTTCATTGAAAAACTCCATTCCATTAATGAGATATGAATGAAAATGTGTTTTCATATAATGACGTCATAGTGACGTCACGGTCGACTGATCACTATGATTTTATTTGACCCGTCGTCTTTGGGACATGATACATATATGGTATAATTTTGACATTGATAGGAAGAACACTTTCTGAGCTAATCGATACACAAATTTTGTCCAGAAATAAAGAAAGAAGAAGAAGACCCAACAAAGAATCCGTACAGATACAGAAGGTGATCCGAGAGGATACTCGGATCACCTAAATATTTATGCAACGTTTACGGGGGCAAGTTTGTTACGAAACCTTTGTGGAAAGGTTCAAAAGTTCATTCAGGACGCCTATAACTGAAGTGTTTTTGAAGGTAAAGGTCGGGTGCTACCCAGCGCGGCGTGGGTATTATACAGGCGATTAAGATTAAGACAATAAAGTCGGCATTGTCATAGCCAATTACCGGTTAAGGAAATAGGGCTAACGAAGTCATAAATGACAACAATTTAAAGTGCTTCCTTGGAGGCCCCTGGAACGGTGATGAAAAAGCATTGCATAATTCATGTGTGTGTGTGTGTGTGTGTGTGTGTGTGTGTGTGTGCGTGTATGTTTCCCTGTGTGTGTGCACAATAAGGGATCATGCGTGTGGAATATGTATATTTGATTATGTGTGGTACTGATTTTGATATTTAATTAGGTGATCCGAGTATCCTCTCGGATCACCTTCTGTATCTGTACTGATTCTTTATTCTTCTTTCTTTGTTTCTTTCTTTATTTCTCCTCAAAAGTTGTGCAGAGGTTAGCTCAGAAAGTGCTATGCCTATCAAGTTCAAACTCATACCATGTATGTATCGTGTCGCAAAGACGACAGATCAAGTAAAATCATTGTGATCAGTCGACCGTGACGTCACTATGACGTCATTATATAAAAACACATTCTCAATCATATCTCATTAATGGAATGGAGTTTTTAAATGAAATTTACGTCACATACATTTCAAGTCAAGCGAATTCTATTCATATTGTCAAAATTCATATTTTCTCTTAAAACGTGCGCGTACGCGCGCGTTGAAATATTTGTATGCTCCAATCAAGCCCAAAATTTTTTTGCACACGTTTCAGACCATTTAGAGCATTTTTTGAAAAATTGAAAAAATCGGACGGACGCGTACGCGCGCGCGCATATGCGCACGCACAGGTCATATGCAATAGAAATTTCCCATTTTTTCACTGTGATCAGATGTCTGAAATGTCAAGGAATATTTCTACCAAGTTTCAAGTCAATCCGACTCAATATGACGTCATACGGGCCCGTCAAAGTTGAAATTCCGCGCGCGCGTCAATGGCGATAGACAGTGCAACTATGCCAAAAAACCGCAAATCTTAAATCCGATTTTACTCGTCAGGATGGACGGTGACCCCCCATTTCCTTTACATATTCTGAAAGCTGATGAGTTGTATATGTCATTTCATGGGTTGGCGATGCTGAAAAAATTACTAAAAGATATCAAATTTCTTAATAAAATAAAAAAAGGAAATTTTCAAAATGACGTCATCTAATTTCAAGTTCATTCGAGCGTATCTCACTTATCCTTTGCCAATTTTCACCGTGATTTCAGTATGTTGTAGCTTATTCAATGTTCTTTCAAAAATATATTTAAAAAATTTTGATTGGATGACGTTATCACCTCGTAAAAATGGATTAAAAGTCATCTTGTCAAATTTGACTAGTTTACGTGTTATCTCTATGGGAGTGCAGTTTTTCTGGAAATGAAAATTTACATGACTATCTTTATCGAGAATTAGCTCACTTATGCTTCGGTGAATTTCTCCTAGATTTTAATATGTTGTAGCTAAGACTTTGGGCTATCGTAAGTGTGCCCTTTATTTTTTCATACGTTGTCGGGATCACGTGAAAAAACTTGGTTGAAATTAAAGCTTATCTTAGATGTATTGAAATATTTCTTTCTTTCTGCAACTTTCTTTGCAATAACTCAAGAAAAACATACCCTATCACCACCATATTTTGCATATGTTAAGTTCATGTCACGAACATTATTTCACAAAATAACAACTACTTGATCAGATGCCATCTTGGGTGTGTAAATTAGGGTCAAAGGTCATAAATATTTTATCCTGTATCTTGGTAAATGTATGTCCTATCTTTCCCATATTTTGCACACGTAAAGACCATGTTACAAGAATCATTTCACAAAAAAACTACTAATTGCTCAGATGCCATCTTGGGTGTGTAAAGTGGGGTCAAAGGTCGTATGTACTTCTTTCTCAATCTTCGCTATTACGTGTTATCTCTGTGGGAGGGAGTTTTTCTAGATGTGAAAATTGACATTACTATCTTTATCAAGCACTAGCTCACTTATGCTTCAGTGATTTTCTCCCAGATTTTAATATGTTGTAGCTGAGACTTTGTGCTATCATATAAGTGCCCTTTGTTTTTCACACGATGTCGGTCTCACGTCAAAATACTTGGTTGAAATTAAAGCTCATCAACGATGTATTTAAATATTTCTTTCTTTTTGCAACTTTATGTGCAACAACTCAAGAAAAACATACCCTATCACCACCATACTTTGCACATGTTTAGTTCATGTCACGAACATTATTTCATAAAATAACAACTACTTGATCAGACGCCATCTTGGGTATGTAAATTAGGGTCAAAGGTCATAGATGTTTCATCCTGTATCTTGGTGAATACATGTCCTATCTTTGAACACCTGTACTATCTTTCCCATATTTTGCACACGTATCGACGATGTCGCAAGAACCATTTCACAAAATAACAACTATTTCCTCAGATGCCATCTTGGGAGTGTATATGTGGGTCAAAGGTCATATGTTCTTCTTTCTGTATCTGCGTTATAGTGTCTACGGAATTTGGTAACAAAGAAGGCAGATATGACTCAATTTTCTAAATGAGAATCGAAACATCACGCGACCAATGTCTCTAAACGCAGTGTGCAAAGTGGGGTCAAAGGTCATGTACTCCTTTCTTTATCGCTGTTAAGGCGTGTTATCTCTATCGGAGGGAATTTTTATTGACTTGAAAATTGAAATGATTGTCTTTATCGAGCACTAGCTCACTTACCCTTGGGTGAATTTCTCCCAGACTATGTTCTAGCTGAGTCTGCGCGCTATCGTAAGTCTGCCCTTTGTTTTGTTTTGTTTTTTTTTTTTTATGCGGTGTCGGGAACACGTCAAAAAAGTGGATGAAATTAAAGCTTAACTTCGATGTATTGAGATATCTCTCTTTTTTTAGCAACTGTCTTTGCAATAACTAAGAAAATACGTATCGTATCAGCCCCATATTTGGCACATATTTAGTTCATGTCACGACCATTATTTCATAAAATAACAACTACTTGATCGGACCCCATCTTGTGTATTGTAAAGTAGGGTGAAGAGTCATAAATGTTTTATTCTGTATCTTGGTAAATACATGTCCTATCTTTCCCATAATTTGCCCACGTAAAGACCATGTTATAAGGACCATTTCACAAAATAACAACTTTTTGCTCAGATGCTATCTTGTCTGTGCAAAGTGGGGTCAAAGGTCATATGTATTTCTTTCTGTATCTTCGTTATGACGTTTTATCTCTATGGGAAGGGTGTTTTCCAGATGTGAAAATTGTCATGATTGTCTTTATCGAGCACTAGCTCATTTACCCTTCGGTGAATTTCTCCCAGAGACAATATTACAAGCATATCATAGGGAATATAATAACATGTGTGTGTGTGTATGTGTGTGTGTTTGTGCATGAACACATGGAAATGTGTGTATAATTCATTTGGTGTAAACATGTGTAGCTTTCAAAGCTATATACAAAAAAAAACTTTCAACCAAAAAGCGCTTAATTCATTTTGACTACTTTCGAGTTTGTTTTAAATTGCACATTATTGTTTTTTTCTTTTCTCACCAGGTTTATGCTACTGGCAGACGAGTTTTCTAATAAGTAGTAAAATTCACATTAAAGGGATCATGTAGTTTTGGTTGAGACCTAATATCAGGTTTCCGACATTTTTTTTTTTTTTTTTGTGCGTGTGTGTGTGTGTTAATGAAAAACCTTGTGTGAAATATGAACGAGCATGTAATTCTATGAGAAATTCAGCATTTATTTGATGAAAATTGGTTTAGAAATGGCTGAGATATCCAAAAAATGGCGATCCTAATAAATTGTGAGACCCACACTTTACGGCTATGATCCCTTTGTTTTACTTTGGTGTGTGGTTTTTTTTTTTTTTTTTGGATGTTTCAGTCATTCTAAACCCAATTCTTATTAAATAGAATTTGAATTCCTCTTAAAATAATATGCTCTGTGTAACATAATAAGTGTTTACTTAATTTCTCACAAAAAAATAAAAGCCAAATTCTCATCTCCACCAATAACACTGTTCCATTCCTTCAAAATAGAAACACATTAAACTCATTATATCAAAATACAAGCAGTATCATAAGCTGGACAATATAGCCATATCATGTGCATAATAATGTGTGTGTGTGTGTGTGTGTGTGTGTGCGCGCGCAGTGTAGGCTCTACGTCTGAGTGTTTGAATATTGACACATCTAAAGTTTCATCGCACATGTGATGTATCCATTATGATATGAGTGATTATACCAAATTTGAAATGATGTTTTATTACTGTAGAAGAATTTTGCTCCACAGGACTTTTTGAGAATTGCGATTACTAAAGCAACATCTTTTGTGACAAACACACACACACACACATACACGTACAAAAAAACCCCCACAAAAGTAACTGTCTTGCGCATCTACACCTCTGAATGGCCTAAAAACAAAGTAGACTCTTGTCAAAATTTGACTGTTGTGGTGTGTTTCTTTACTGCATTCTTAAAAGATTCACAAAGGGTCAGCTACTCTGGTTACTCTCATGGTCATGGTCACGATTAATCTTATCTTAGTAGGTGAAAAATAGAAATATACAAATTCCATAAATAAATGTGCTTTTGTGTTACACAGTTTCTGTTGTGTGCGTATTCTTTTAACACCTGCCTGAATAACAATGTATACCTCATTCAAGTGTACTTTGCTATTTCCACATACTGCATATTTCTTTTTATCCACCCACATACCTGTAGTTAGCACAATCATCATTGTATGCTTAATGCATGCTCTTATATATGTATGATATTGAACCGGCTACTCTAATCATCTGAAAATTATCCTACTATTCCTATTTGATACACCATATATTTGTTGTCACATAAAAAAGGCATAGTTTACTTTCTAACCACACTTTCCAGCTCTTATGTGCATGTGCAAGCTTTTTTGCTCTTCAACTTACACTTAATGAATGCATGCACTGACTCATAACAGTAAAGTTTTGTTTTTGAAAATTGCTTTTGAAATGGCTAAAATATCCAAATTGGCGATTCTACTAAATGTGGGACCCACACATTATAACAATCGCTTTTTTTTTTACTTTATTTAAGCATGTTTCGTCATTTCAAACCTGATTTTTTTCCATTAAACTTTGATTTCCTCTAAAAATGGTATGCCATGTGCTATTTCATAAAAGTTACTTGGTATCTCGCAAAACGTTAACAGCACAATCCTCGTCTCCACCAATACAGTACCATCCCTTTATGTTGTCACATACAATGGTTGGGAATTACTAGCCAATGCACTTTTTGTATGTGTTGTTGTATCTATAGATAAATTGGCACAGGTACAGGTATGTTTTACTCGGTTGCTACATCACTGCCTGCCTTGTATGTAATGAACAAAATGAATTAATCAAGAATTTGATCTCAGGACAAAATATCAACACTAAATACATAATTTACGCACTGTGTCTCTCCTCAAATCATGAAACTAATCCAATTTTTATTAAAATAAGACTGCAAGTATACAATAACACTGTACAGTAGCTGCAACTTTTGCATACATGTATTAATAATTTTACCACAATCTGAAGTGCATGTCAGCTTCAAACTGATTCAAAGTTTGTATGTTACAGTTCCGTTTACATAACACCTTCAGCCTTGCTCAAAAGAAATATTTATCCATCATTTTCACCACTGTATGAATAAACCTAGAACTCTGACATCTGAACTTTAACTGACACAATGCAGTTGTATCAACTACAGCAGTGCTTTAAATTGATCTCTGCAATTATACTCAACTTTCATCAAATCATTTATTATTTATGTCTGCATGACCGGAAGTCTTGTTTTTTCCTTTCCCATGTCTACAAAACATTCAATGTACATGCCCTAATCTCTGTGTGATGTAGCTTGACATTCTTTCATGTTAGTTGCAAACATGGTCAATTTGCATCAACTCAACTTTGACATTTATATTTACATGTACTAATTCCAGCAATTATGGTTATACCCTGTACATATGTAATATGAAATTGTGCTTTAGATCGCAATCTTATGGTCAAATAAATGAATAAATAAATAAGTAAACGTATGAATGTAACATTTACATACCAACATCAAACAAAAGACCCTTAATTTATCACTTCCTTTAGCATATTTGGGGACTTTCCTTCTGTGACAGGAACTTTCAACTTCCTTTCTCATCTGGACTGACACACATCCATCATCTATACGTCTGTTGAGAATGAGAAGGGCATTAAGTTGTCTCGAAGACTATGCATTTAGTGGCAACTTAACACCTTTATCATTCTCAAGTGACGCAGACGTGGATTCCTATATAAAAAATGGTGGTAAAAAAAAACCCATCAGCTTTCCTACAGACAACAACACTCAATATTTTCCGATGAGGCACACATTTTTCGCCCAAGTAACATTAACCTCTATTGTATCTTTCAATATTATAAAGTGAAAAACACAGCAAATAGTAACAAGAAAATTATGACACCCTTTAAGTTTTGCCCAGCCAAGCAGCCTCAATTTCATGATGTATCCCAATTTCCATAATAATTGCTTCAAAACTGTCAAAAGTCTCTATTTAACAATTACAACAGACGGTCCAATTGATCACACACTGTAGGACCTATCTACTGTATAATACCCTCTTAATACACTTCATGTGATCTTCTCATTTGCAAAATAACCATACATGAAGATACTAGCTTAAATACATATATAGAGCTAGACAAATTTGATTTTGACAAAAAAGGTGACCATTATGTAAATGGCTATACATCTTAATTAGCAAGGTTTTCGGGTGCATATGTTTTCCTGTGATATTTTCAGCCAAACATCAGTAATTTCTTGTGTGCATAACATTTCAGATTTGACCTGTGACAAAAATAGCTACTTTTAAAGATGCTTGCCAGCACTTTTCTTTTTGTGGGTACATTGTATAAAACTCAGACCAATTCCCCCTGCACAAAACAAAAAACAACACCAACAACAACAACAAACAAACAACAAAAAACAACAAAAACAAACAAAAAACAACAAAAACAAATAAACAAATAAACAAATAAAATTAGGGCTGTACACTGCAAAGTCACATTCTGGCATTGTCAACATCCTCTGCATCTATTTATCTTTCAGCCATACTCCAACAAACTACAGATTGCTCCATTAACAGCATCTACTCCTCAATGGTACGGAAGTCTGCATAGCATAGAAGGCGCTGGATATGGTTGTGATTTCTTCATAGGTAGTCCAGGTACCCATGCAATCTTTTTGCCTTGTTACAAAAACAGGTCGCTAAGTCACAGCCACTAAAAACATGAAACAGTGGCATGGCAACACTTCAGCCAGGTCCAAAAGCTCTGATGATCCCATGAGAAGCAATAGAACCTGAAGCTCTTCCCAGCTCTAAAGGCAATCCAGTGGTCACAGATTTTCTGATGATGGCTGATGCTAGGACAAGCTTGAAGGGTACAATACTTGTATCAACAATGCGTATTGATACTTTGCTAATTTGCTATTGTACGGCATCCTACAGGTGCACAAGAACACAATGCACCAGTGTCTACCTCCTCACATGTCCATGGTGCTATCATCTGGCATGTCCGGACAATTGCAGCAAAGAATGTCACTACCTTGTGTGGTGATGAGATCTTTGTTGGTGGTAATATCTCTTCCATAAGAAACCAAGAAGTACAGCAGAGTCGTCTGGTTTTAATTACGTAGTGAAAAAAAGTTTTGCCATTTTTAGTAACCATAGTTAGTAGCTCAAATTGTCTCCTGCTTAGTTTGCTCTCATGCTGCAAGTATCTGTCTGCAACCTGTCTGCTGTGGTTAAATCTGACACAATGTGTAGTGTGTCAGGATATCCTCACAACGTATAGTCAAACAAAAATCGCTATGGAATGAGTGCTGTAATAACTTGTAGGGCTGCTCCATTGGATCTGCTTTGCCAGAGTGTCGAGTGTGTGATTACATGTAAGGACTGGAATCTGACCAGGATTCAGGACATCAACTACAGTCTTCATGTTGTTCATCGCATGGCGGATTATGGCAAAAAAAAAGGGCCTTGTCACAATATCAACTCAATTATTTGCCATTTTAACAACAACATGGACAATGAAATTCCTGATTCACACACACACACACAAACACACACACACACACACACAGAGACACAAATAGTCCCAACCCTTAAATTGATTTGACAATGTCAAAGAATTTAAAATAAACAATGGTGATTTGTAATTTATAATACAAAAGAGAAACATTTCTTCCCTTCAACTTGATTTAACCTCTATATACAAAATCAAAGAATATTAATTAGTAATGGCAGCTTTCTTGAAGAAAGCAAGCAGCTAAAAAAATTACACCACTTTTGTCACAGGTCATATCTGATATGATAAGAAATAGCTATTAAAACATATAACTAAAACATCAATACTGCTGGAATTGATTACACTTATAATGAAACAAACTATTGAATAAGCGATGAGAGCTACCTTCAACATGGCCATCATTTTGTTTCAAGTCACATTGACAATATGTTATATGGACACTAAATTTCCTAATTTTCAATTTATGATACAAAAGAATTTATGCTTTCTCCGTTATTTGATTCAATACAAATGACAATGTTCAACAATTCTACATAAGACAAAGCAACCTTTTCAAATATTTTTTTTTTCAGAAAAACCCAGCATCTACAATTACCACTGAAACATATTCTACATACAAAATTCCATTCTTCTTTCATGAAAACCTTGAGATGGTTTAAAATTTTACATTTTCTGCAGTTGGTGAAGGTGAGGTATAATGGGTCAATTTTCGTTTTTTGCATGATGCATCAGAATGTGTGTTTTGCAGAAATTTGTAACATGCCATTTCATTTAAGCTTTTGTTAAATTTTGAAGTAGCTACATGTAGTGGTTACTTGCTATTCCCACACATTCTTTGGAAAAATTTGAAGTAGCTACATGCAGTGCTTACTTGCTATTCCCACACAGAGAAGCAGTGTAACTTTTGAAAACCTCTTTAAAAAAACATTATTTTTTTCCTTTCCAACATAAATCAAATGGACTTCTTTTTTTTTTAGTATCATATCTCAGAAATATTTAAAGGTATGAAGTGATTATACACATTGTATTTACTGAGATGTGCTAACGTTTAGAGCATAAATTCACGGAGGTGGTACAATTGAAATCATGGACAATTTGTGTGGAGCGCTAAATATTGCATGGCGTATTTCATTCCAAAATTAGTCTCTTTGTAATGTTTCAAAATGTTAAATGAAATGAACGTTTTTAAAGAAATGGTCATTACATTGATAAATGACTAATTTCCTAACGAAATAGGCCACACCACACCTAGTGCTCCATACAAATTGTCCATGGTTTAAACTATGTTTTCAATTGTACCATTGTCATGAATGCAGGTCTTTAGGGCAAGTTAAGCCTTGGCTCAATTTGCCAAATAGACCCCATTTACAGTGCGAGGTTCGGCCAAAGCTCGGCCATGGCCAAGCCTACCTCCATTTCAGTGTAAATGTGCAAAAGGCCAAATGCGAGGCCAAAATTGGCCTCGCATTTGGCCTCGCTCTCGAGGTGGCCGAGCTGCGGCCGAGCCGCGGCCGAGCTCAGGCTTTCCCCAATGCAAACGTAAAGTGGGCCAAATGCAAGGCCAATTTTAGTCTGGCTTCCACACCCTCTACCTGTACTATTTCGCTTATCAGGATATTAACCGCCTCAACCTCGAAAACTAGTATACACTGTAGTTTAAGGTAGTTTTGTCCTGCAAAGGGTTTTTTCCTTTGGCAAAGGCCTTTGTCCTAACGGCGATTTTCTGGCCACGAAATTCAGTTGACAAAGGGTCTGAAAACCAGACAATACTGAATTGCGTTTGTTTACGAGCAGAGCGCCACTACGACAAAATATTGAAAGTTTGAATAAAAAGCGCGGCTGAGCCGGGCATTGTAAACAAACAAAATTGCGCAGCTCGGCCTTGCAATTGAAGTTAGGCTCAACCGCAGCTTGGCCATGGCTTGGCCCAGCTCCACAATGTAAACAGAGTCATAGAGTCTTGCTCAACTAACCCCAGACCTACTGTAGCATTACTGAAGGTTTACATATATCAACATACACAAAACACAGTTGAACCTCTCTTATCCGGCCTCCCTTTACCCGGATCTCTCTATTATACGGACGCAATCTCGCCGTGATTTTTTTTTTAAATAGTTACGGGAGGAAAGGGGGATTCCCAACTCCTTGAGAACTTGAACTCCTACACAAACACACATGAATTACATAATACTTCCAACATAATTAACATACATTACATCAAATTTCCTTCTAAATTGCTTACCTTCAGACATTTTAACATCCCCAAACATCCCCAAATATAACAATGAAAAGGTTGCAGCATACATATTATTACATGTGGTACTACAATGGGCTACATCAGTACATGTGTACCTGTGTATATGTACATGTATAAAGCATTGAATCTCCCGTATTCGGCCAAATCCCTTATCCGGATGAGCCCCAGTCCCGACTTGTCCGGATACGAGAGGTTCAACTGTATGTATGCATCAATTACAGACCAACGAAATCTCATGCATTATGCGTGAGACTGATGCTTTTAGGGTCTGCATCACAATTTCACACATAGCACTTATTTTTCTCACACGTCAAGTGAAATTGTGATTTGAGGCAAAAATGAGGAATATAGCCTAAAGGATCTAAGTGATGCTTGCAATTGAAGGTATGTTTCCCTTTATCATGTTAAAATTAGTAAACAAATAGTCATTTAGTTATGCACCAGATCCTCTAACAACAACAAATTTTAAAAAAAAAGCTCCCTACCGTGGGAGGGGGAATACCCCTACCATTTGCGCGCACATGCGCGAGAGCGCCGCGACATCAAGTCATGAAAATCTTGCTGTTAATTTTTTTTGGTTTAACTTTACATCTTTGTAATTATTCACAAGGATAGAACAGAAAAAAAAGACCAACTCCTGCTTCTCACAATCACTATCTAATATCTATGTCATAGCTTTGATCCATATGGAAAAATGTAAAAAATAGTGCACACTTGCATTTCACACATTCCTACTTATATGGTCTACATTTCGGTTTTGCCCTTTATCAAAGAAATTTCTTTATCGATCTGGAAAACAATATGGTGGTGTAAATGATTATGCTATGGGTCATTAACATGTTACCACTTGAGTGTTTTCAGGGATGGTGGCTTAACGTGCCACTATGGTTAACCTACTGTATACCTTTCAGTACTACACATGATCTACTTACTACCATATAAACATGAAATTAATAATTATTCAGGTATTTTATATTGCATGATTTATTTCACAATACTTCAAATAGATTTATACCCTTTGCTTTTGCATCAATCATGCATACTGTTCACTGTGCTTAATTGGAATTACTGTAGATGGAAGGAAGTGGAAGTCCTGAGAAACTATGAAGTTGCTCATCTGTTATCATCTGATATGAAGGGTCTTGCATGCTAACCAAGTTTGATCCAAGATTGACTGTTGTCCACACAGTTGAAACAGATGAAATCCATATCTGATCCACTTGACTGGTTTGAGCCTTTAACCAGAAGAGTTCTACACCCTGTGCTGTATCAATGCTGCAAAGTAACGCTGGTGTGTCCGCTCTGTTGGGCAAGACCCTGCTTTGAAAGACATGAACAACATGCTATTACAAATGAAGGACACTGCATATCTTTAAACATCCCTAAAATGAAAGGACTAAAATGTATGTTGTTAGAATGAGAGAATATACATGACATTATCACAAATGCTATGGAGAAAGTTAAATAATGTTTTACATGTTTTAAACAAATACAACCAAACCAATCTCTTGTAATCATAACTTGCGAAAACAACTGTACTGAAACATTCTCAACATCACATCACTCTTCATTTCATGAATATATACCAATTTCTCTCACAGCAGTACAGCGTATACATCAAAGTTCTTTGGATGTATATCAGGTTATGTAGGTACTATGTAAATTGGACAGAAAAAAAAAACTATACTTGTACAGTCACATTTATAAGAATAACGAATATGTGAATAAAATTCCACAAATGCAATATGGAATTAAACTGTTTCAGATCAAAGACTATCGATGATAGAAAATATGATTACAAACATTTCAGAGGAAAAAATTAATTCGAAGGAAATACCTGTGTGTGCATTATTCTACAGATTATGCTAATACATTTTAAAAACACACAGCTTGGAGAGATTATAATATGTTTAATCTGATCACTGAGAGTGATTGAGCCTCATTTTGTCCAAAAGTTGCGAGAGAAGTTAAGTGCATATAAATGTTACAAAATGTAGAAAAAAAAAAGAAAGAAGAAATGGAAACTTACCAGTGAAAACACTTGGGATACAAGGATGGACATGTTTGGGGCACAAGCACAGACCAGTTCATCATTCACCAGGCTAATGTGAAGACATGAAAGATGTTAGCCATAAATACCAAGACGCAACAGACCTAATTGATGCTCTTTTTTTTTCTTCTTTTGCCAGTGCTTTACTCTCACTACCATGGTTGGCAAAGACAAATAAATGATAGCAATCAATGAAAGCAAATGTTTGAGAAACAGAGGTTTGAAAATTTAAAATATTTTCTATAAATTTGCATGATACCAATCAAATCTTCTGCTATATAGCTTATAATGTATACATGATAAACACAATTCCTGCACGATACACACGATCACTCATGAATTTCACTCTATCTTGTCAAGTGAAATATTCATTTCTATCAATTACAACACATACCTACTGAACAGGTTTAGCACATGTAGATGCAACTCCTACTTTTAAGATTTATTTTAAAGCACTTTCATCACTGTTTACAATTTGATTTTCGTCTGCTCTAAACACCCATCACACAGAAAAACCAAGTTATCATTACCAGCGTTTAATTCTCTGAGTAGAAACATTTTTCAAAATGATTATTTTGCTAAATCTACCTTTATACACTGTCATTTTATGGGCTATATTCTATTTCTGTTGTGCCTGTTCTATTTTATTCTTCGTCTTTTCTATTTCAATTCCATTTCCTGTCTTTAATTTTATTTCTCTTTCACATTGTGCTTGTATCCCCTTCTTTCTTTTTCCCCCCTTTTTTTTTGGTAACATTTCCAAATGCTGATGTGTAGAGAAGAACAACTGCCAGCAGCTATTGCTTTGTGAAAAGAGTTGATAAATCTCACCTAGATTCTGCATTACCACTTTAGATATGTCATCACTATTGCTGACACACATGTAACATTTTAATTACAGTCCTTTATATCAGTTTTGCAATTATGCATTTATGTGTTTTTCCTTCCTCTTGACATACATGCCCACATTTCTTTCAACAAGCAATCAAAGATCATTGTTTCTGTTGTGTGCTCTTGTTGTTGCATAGTCATTTTTTTTTTTATTTATAATCTTAATGTTTTTTTGTAGTACAGTCTTATTGTTGCCCAAGTTTTGTTTCCTGTGCCCAATCAAGGTCTTTTCCGTGGGTCTCTCCACACTTTGCACATTTTGCTCTTGTACACTGTTTTTTTTTCTTCTATCACTTCAGTATTCATTTCAATTTATTATTACTGTAAGGTTTCACTATTGTTGTACATTCTGTTCATTTCACTTCATCATATTAACTCTATCCTCTATAACATCATGAAATATATATATAATGAAAAATGAAAATATATTTCATTTGATTTCAGTATTGTAAAAAAAAACCTTGAATAAACATCTAATGCTACTAGTAAAAACAAGTTCAGTTAAAGTGTATTCAAATAGCTTCATGATAACTGTAGAACAGAATAATTTCGATGAGTTCATTAATACCTACTGTAAACATCATCAATCAATGTGCCATCATCTCTTGTAGCATCATTTACATGTTGTTGATATCCGTAAGAACACATCAATGTATGCCAAGCGAACTACTTAACCTTGTCTGAGATTTTCATTAAAATCACCAAGAACTATATATTTTGTACTTATTTGGTGCAAATCAACAACTAATTTCCTTAATTTCTCACAATTTTTTGTCATATTTAGGAAGTCTCTATATCACTGAATTGTCACTTTGTCTCATAATGTCGCTGTTTTTCCTAGTACTAGTAGTCATACTTTTGTTGAAGTCTTGTTTCATATTCACAAGCATACTCTCTCCAGTGGATCCCTCAATACTCTGTATGTTTTACTCATTGCATTTTTTTTTAAACATGCAAACACCTCAGTATTGATTACACTAAATCATTTCTACAAAGTTGTTTTTTTTTTTATTGTTGTACACTCTCTTTTATTCACACTTTTCTATTTACCTCATTCTGTATCACAAAAGGAAATATGGTGACAAATGAAAATGAATATTAATTGATTTGATATAACATCATTACTTTGCATAAACTCACGACACCACTGATCAAAATTGTATTCTGATAGCCTCATGGTAACTGTAGTAAAGTGGAATAACTTCAACATGAAGTGAATCTATACCTGTGCTATATACATGATCAATCAATGTATTACCTTCTGTTGTAGCATCAAGTACATGTTGTTGATATCCATAAGAACACATCAATTTATGCACACATGAATCACTTGAACCTTGTCTCAGATTTTCATTGAAGTCGCCAATAACTATACATTTTGTACATCTTTGCTGCAACTCTATGAGTAGTCTCTTCAGTTTCTCACAAAATTGTTTCTTGTCATATCTAGGAGGTCTGTATATCACTGAAATGAGACATGAAGGACAAGTTACTGCAAATGTGATATATTCTAGATTATTGACATGTAAATCCAGCCTACTAATAAATTTGATTTTACTGTACACTGCAACTCCACCATGTGCTTGATATTTCAGTGCAGAAAATAAGGGACTTTCATCTGAATAAGATTTTGACCGAGGTTGATTGTACATTTTAAACTGATCTAAATTCACATCAAAAATGTCATCATTAAGCCAAGTTTCAGTTAAACAAATAATATCAGAATTTCTAAACAGGAAGTTTGATTGGATATCTTTGAAATGTGCTTTAAGACCTTGAATGTTATGTAACATTATACTCAGAGTCGCAATGGAGACATCATTAGCAATGCTCTTTTCATCAACAAATGTTGGCATGTTTTCTAAACTTTCTTTAACAGTTGGATTGCAATACATAACTTTAGGATCAAAATCTTCAATAGTTAGTCCACGTAATGAAGTAACACGGCTCAGAGCTACATATGCTTGTCCAGGCAAAAATATATTTTTCAGAGAAACAACAGCTTTTTCCATTGTCATGCCTTGAACCTTATGTATTGTGCACGCATATGCTAATTTCAAGGGGAACTGTTTCCTGGTATATTTTTTCCCAATTGATTCCTGTTGCATTTCTATTGACTGAGTTCCTACTTTTTCATTGTCAAATTTTACCAGCACACTTGTGGGTCTTGCATTTTCATTTACTCTTATTATGTCAGTTACAGTGCCAATGCAGCCATTTGATAAACCTTTGGTCACACTCACATTTTTGATAAGCATCACTCTAGAATTTTCAGCAATCCAAAGGTATGCTGGCAAAGAAGCTTTAGTACATCTCCGTGGCTTGTCACATGCTTTGATTTTACCCTTATCACCAAGTTCAGAATCTTCTGCATCAATACAGATGATATTTGTGCATTTCTTGTGAAGCATTATTTTATTCCAGTCATTTACTTGCTTGTTTGAAGAATATATGTGCAATGCATCATCACATTGTTCTCCAGTTTGGCATGATTGAAGAACTGCTATATCATCACCAGATAATTCATCTTTCTTTTCTTTTATCCTTAATTTGTTCAAAAGAACAGCAAACTCTGCATCATCCTTTTGTCTCATTATTTCATCCAAGTTAATTACAGAGAAGTTGTCTGTCCATAAAGAATTTTGCAGTGTATCTTTATACAAAGGAGTACCTTTTACTGGGGGTAATTGATAAAAATCTCCTACTGCAATAACTGAAACCTTTCCAAATGGTGCATCATCACGTGTCTGCTTTATTTGCCTTAAACGTCCATGTATATACCACAATAGCTTCTGATCAACCATGGATATTTCATCAATTATTAGCATCTGTAATTGACACAGCTGACTACGTAAATGACTTATCTTTTCTTCTCCAAGGGGTTGATAAGGTAGAGAAGCAGAAATGGGTATGGACAGAGCATTATGAATAGTACTACCATCAATATTGTAGGCTGCAATTCCAGTTGGAGCTACTTTCATAATTGAAATATCATCTGGATTATGCATCATTCTGCTAAGAATTCTTGTCCCTTCATTACATATGCATTTCACTAGATGACTTTTTCCTGTTCCAGCACCACCTGTCACAAATATATGAAATGGTGTGGGTTCTTTTCCATTAACTCTGTCAAGACACCATTGTCGTATTTTGTAGAACACTCTTTGCTGCTTGCTGTTTAAAGTTCTTAATAACACATTACTGTCTTCTCTCGAAATGCTACATGATCGAAACTCTATGCCATAGGACTCTTTCTCCTGAGATTTGGACTCAAGATCTGGGATTCTAAACTCATTATCAGCATCTTCAACTTCCACATGGGTTTTAGCTGTTTCGTGTCTTTCAATTTCTGTTTCTGGACAGAGTAATCCCCATGCATCTTCTTGTGGACCAAATTTCTCAAGATATTCTTGCGCCTGATCAATTGTATCACCATTTTTTTCATACTGCCTGAGATTTTCATTGACAATACTTTTGACACTTTCCAGATTCTTATTAAACATTCGCACAGATCCACTTTCATAAAATTCCTGATATGTCAAAAATTGGTCAGGTTTTAACTGCTTATCAATACGAAATGGCAAATAAAGTTGCAGTATACTCTGATAATACTTTTCTGGGGTTACAGTCGGTGAAAAACGAGGGTATCTCACTACAGCATCATTGGTTCTTGTTCTTTTTTGTATGTAGCCCAGCTGATCTCTCAATTTAAACACATTTTGTTTCTGTTTCTTACCCTTCATATCAGATTGACTGAGTAGTCTATACTTTGAACAAAATGTGGCTAAACACATATTTTCAAATTCAAAACCATCAGGTCGGGCTTTATATTTATCAATTCTGTTTGGCATCCATGGACTCCTATCATCATCGTCTCGTCTGCTTTGAATTACGCTCAATGGTAAACTCATTCTCACAGGGTTTGGTCCAACTGGTATAAACTCCACTTTTCTTGAGCACTCTTTCAATCTCAGGCTACAAACACGATACACACTTTCTTGTGCTGAAACTTCACGGTTTTGCATATAAACATGTCCTATTTCTTTCATACTTTTTCTAGCATCTTCATTACCTTCTTTCATTTCACTTTCTGCATTTTTCAAGAGCAAACCCATCTCTCTTTCTGCTTTTGACATGTATGACACAACATAAACAATGCATGCATACTCATTTGTTATATACTGCAAATCCATATTGGCATTCCAAGCTCTGAGTAAGAATGAATTATATTGATTCACCCATACATCTTTTGGATCTCTTTTCATGACTATATCTTCTTTTGTAGCTACAGCATTATAGGCATCCTCAAATTCCTTTTGGGACATCCAAAGAACTTCAAAGAGCTGTCTAGCATCATCACATTTCCCTTCCATACATGATGAATTCTTTACTGCAGACATAATATCATGGGCTTCATCAGTAAATTCTGGATTATCAACAGGCTTCACAATAAATGTTTTCTCAGAAGGTGGTCTTGGAAAATTAAATCTACAGGAAGTTCCCTTTTTCTTGCATGATTTTGAATGTTTCTTTGAGTGAAGCTGAACATTCTTCACTATTTCATACAGTTCTTCATCTTCATCCTCACATGGAATGTTGCATGAAATGTACTTATCAACAAAATCTATGACACTTTCATCTTTATCGATACCCAAATTAGGTGCATTTTCGACCCAGAATAAACAGTGTGTGTGTGGAGATCCTCTCTGTTGAAATTCAATCCTGTAGAAGTAGTCAATTATCTTGCCAATAGGTTCTGCCTCAGAAAGAATCACTTTGTTCAAAAATGCATGAAAGCGTTTATCAAACATACGAGCTACTGTCACTGGATTTGATTTTAATAAATTACACTTATCTGTCCAATCCAGATCATTTGCTTTTCTTCTATCACCTTGTTGATTTAGCAATGTATTAATAACTTCGGGCCATCTCATTTCAGCTGATGAAAATGATGCAAACCATGTAGGCTTTCCAAGTTGTCTAACCATTGCTAACACATCTTTCTGTGTACATTGCCAGTATGGAGGTGTTCCTCGGATTTGTTTCAGAAATTTATATCCTTTATTCGAATCCAGTATCTCATGAAGTTTTCTTGCATCCTTTAGATCTGAACATCGCATCGATACTGAATTATCTACTTCCTGTGAGCTTTTTCTGACAGCTATAGAAACACTAGAAAGTATTTGTTGCAGTTCATAAATACACTGAGCATAGAAGATATATTCTGTATTTTTTGCAAACCTGTTGTCTACATGCATCAAACGATTATGTAAATAACGACCAAGTGTTATTTTAATGAACCTTGTATCATGAAATGTTGGTTGGCCTGTTGGAAACAGAGCAGGAAAACATTTTGCCTCATTACTCTTATCCATCAACAGTGATACAGGACTATTCTTTTCACAAGGTGCGCAGCATATAATATCATCAAAAAACTGATCAAGCACTTCTTGCCTCATATCAACCTTTTGCAAACATGTGTCCAATTGAATGCCTCGTAATTGTCCATCTTGATCACCCTCTATATCATCATCACCATCATCATCATCATCATCATTAGTTTCACATGCACCCAATGGTTTAACACAAGCTGCTTGATTATTTTTCTCTGATAAATCAGAACTCCATTCATTATCTATAACAATATCAGAATACCACTTATTATTTTTCTTCAAATATTCCAATGCTGCCAGCACATTGTTCTTCTTGACAAACTGATATTCATAATGTCCTTTATAGGACAGTTTCCTCTTCAGCTTTACACGAATTAATTGATCGTCAGACTCTGGTCGAGGTAATATCTTTACAGTTTCATCTGTACGTGAAGGTACACAAACTGTTGGGCCATGTACTCCATATTGTCCTCCTTTAGGCAAATTCAAAATTTTCATAAATGGAATGTTTAGTGCAATCAAATGAATTTCCAACTGATTTAGATTTCCAAGTTCCGCAGGAATAGCATGTAATTCTAAATTATTTCTGCTAGCTTCCGCAGGCATATTACCAGTTAATAACTTCCTGTGGCAAGTGTAACAAATCCATAAAGAATTTCTTGATGACTTCACTATTTGGCAGTCAACATCACAGTCGTCACTACATGTATGTAAATACTCCCCCTTACAGCATTTTGAATCGTTATATTTTGCTTTTGTGCACTTCAATACTTGATTCTTGAATAATAATTTCAAACATACACAACATACATATTCAGGGCCATGTGAAACAGTTTCCCTAAACTTTTTCAAAACATGGTCACAATTTCTCATATTAATTTTTTCTTGCTTTCTTCGTTTCACATTTTTCATCACAACCTGCTGTCTGTGCAAAGAATTTGTCTTGTACTTAATGTTTGAAACTTTTCTCATAATTTTCTTTAGCCTTTCTCTGAATAAAGCATTGTTTTGATACCTAGCTTTCCTCATTGTCTTAAGCCTTTCTCTATGTAGAACATTGCATCCATAGTTTACTTTCCTCATTGTCTTCAGCCTTCCTCTGAATGAAGCATTGTTTTGATATTTGGCTTTCATCTTTGTTCTCATACTTTTCTTGATTTTTTCTCTTAATAAAGCATTGCGTTGATATCTAGATTTCATCTTTGTCCTCATCCTTTCCTTGATTTCCTCTCGAAATGAAGCATCATTTTGATATTTAGCTTTCCTCTTTGCCCTCATCCTCATCTTGATCTTTTCTCGAAATGAAGCAATTTTTTGATATTTGGCTTTCATCATCGCCCTCATCCTTTTCTTGATCTTTTCTCTTAATAAAGCACTACGTTGATATCTAGCTTTCATCTTTGTGCTCATTGCTTTCTTGACATTATCTCTATAAGTAGGATCCAACAAGTACCTGTTTCTTTGTCTTTCCTTAACTTCTTTTCTCTTTTCTAACCTGTAACGTTCATCTGTTTGGTATTTTACTTTCTTTGCAGCTGCATTTTTTAGTTTGCGGAATAGAAAAGAATGATTATCTGATGAAAATTCTATTTCTAACTGCCTTTGTTCATTTTTCTCCTTATCTCTCAATGCTCTCATTCGCTCTCTATTCTTTTGCCTGGTAACATTAGCATTACTTTTTTTTCTTTGTTTTTTCCTTTTTTTAGTTTGCCTAATAGTTTTAACTTCTTCAGATTCTTCAGTATGCCTACTCATTTTAACCGCACGTTCAGTGTCACCCTCTAATACTCCATCGTTCAACACACTGATTTGACCATCATCCACTTGTTTTGTAACTTTCCTCTTTGTTGTGTGTTTTCTCTTTCTTGTCACAGCTGTTTCCATATCAGTACTGTTTTGTGGTCTTGGCAAGTTTTGGGATGAAATTGATGTTTGGATCCTACTTGGACACACAGATTCTACAACATCATAATGATTGCCATTTGTGTGTTGCAAGTAAATACCTCTTTGTGATGTAACAATTCCAAACTGAAGTTTGCTTGCCCCAAATAACATCCACCTTGAACAGTTTTCTTCATATATATAAATATCAGTATCTAGTAGATTAGATAAGGCCATTATTTCTAATTCTGTAGCCCATGTGCCATTGTTGAATACTCTTTCCTTCGCAATGTATTTTACAATATCTGTGTATCCTGATCTTAAAAAGCTTACATAATCTCCCTTGTTTTGTAAAATATGCATAACTATTGCTTTTCGTACATCACGGTGCGACTCTTCCTTGCCACATGTGGCATATGATATAGCTCTGTAAAAGCAATTTCCATCACCAGTAATTCTATAGATAGTCAATGGTTGTGACAGAATAGTAATATCATCATTTTCTACCATATCTTTTTGCATAGCATTACTGCTACACTTGCCATTAACCTTTATACCTAATTGGCAACAAAGCTTCTCTCTATCAGATTTATTCACAGGTCTGTACAGGAGATCAATCATTTTTATTTCTCCAACTTGTTTCACCTCAGATGAATCAATGTCAGCATTTACTGTTTGCTCACACATCTTTTGTAATGGGATTTGTGTCTCTTGCTGGTTTGACATCATTGTTTGTTTTGATGACATTTTCCTCATTTTAACACTACATTTCTTTAATGTTAGAGTTTTAGTAATCTTAGATGATAAATCATAACTTTCCTTCTTGTTTCCTATACTTGTATCTGAATTCACATGAAACAAAGGTAATTTCTCATCCATAGTACTAGACAAAGCAGTAGTTACACTTTCCACTGCATCAAAATGATTGCCTCCAGTAAACAGAATATATATGCCCCTCTCAGTTGTTACTTTGTTGTAGTATCCAGGTTCCCTTGCAGACAGTATTTGCCAATTTTCTGTTCGATCATCATAAACATATATATCACGATCTAGCATGTGTGCCATTGAACTAATATCAGTGTGACCAGCCCATGTTCCTAAATCCATCAATTTCTCTTGAAGAACAAAGTCCCTGACACTCTGATATTTCACTGTGTCTATTACATTTTTAAATAAATCACCTGTTTCCAGTAAATGAGCCACATTGGATTTCCTGAGCATGAAATGGTTTCTTTCGCTGCCAGTAACTACATGAGCAATACTTCTGTAAAAGCAGTTGCCATCACCAATAACTCTCTTGATATTTACAGGTTTCCCAATACACAAACTTTCATTTCTATCCTCCATTGATTCATTGGCAGCACCACTGTAACTGATATTCAAGTTATTGCACAAAGACTGCTTCTCTATGTGTGTAATTGGCACAAATTTGAAATTTTGATCTCTTCTTTCTGTTGTCTTCTCAACTGAAACAAATTCAACTTCATTGTCATTTCCATACTCATCACTGTTTACATTTACTCTGTTTTTCTTTGTTTCATTTTGAGTCTTACAGCTATCACTGTTAATTCCTTTATCATGATCACAATATTTTGAAATGTTGCTATTTTGATCATTTGTGTTCGTACATGCAGTACTTACTGGGTTTGATCTCTTGAAGCCACTAGTTGTCAATGCCTTTTTCCTAGAATTGGAGTCTAATGCCATACCAGTTAGTTCAAACTGAGTAGTACGTAAATCACATGCCATTGATTTCGCCAAATTCAAACAGTGTACCTGTATTCCTTGCCATGATGAAATGCTAATCAAGACACTGCATCCATCTTGTACCAAGTATCCATCCTGACTTCTGGAATGAGAATCAAACACATAATAACCGTTGTCATGTCTAATAATTGCAAATGTACTCTCAGCAAAATTCATAAGACATGCATCATATCTGCACAGTTCTTGTTCTAATGCTTGGCTCAAAGACAAAGCACCAAAATTTGACAAATTGTTTTGATTTCCATCCAACATTCCATATTTTGATTCAGCATAGGTTATTTCAAAGTTTTCATCCAAAATATGAAGTTCCTTGGGTAATTCATCTATCATTACAAGCTCTTCATTCAGTGGTGAATCCTTCTTTAAGTAATAATACAACTCATTCCCAAGAGTCAGAATCTGATCAAGATCACGAGGTCTCATTTCAATTCCACTCTTTGTTTGGGTGTAGAGAACTGCCACAAGGGAATTACATGCACATTGTTTGCCAGCAGTATAACCAAATCGTTGATCACCTTGATTAAAATTTCCTTGTGCAATTGTTTTGGTCATAGAATATGATTCCCTTCTACCACATACAGAACTCGAAAGAGAAACAGGCTTACAGACACGTTCTTCAGTCTCTAAATCGTTTGCAGGTGGTTCATCATCTAATATAAATACTGTAGATTCCTGAACATCATATGAATGATGATGGTCAGCACTTTTTGCAGAATCATCATTCGTTACTATGCAATCAGATGGATTAGTAGTTTTTTCACGTTCAGGCAGGAATATTGATTCATTACAAACTTGAACACACATGTTTTGTTTACCTGAAACAGGTCTGTGACATGGAGAGTGAACATTCACATTTGTAGTAGAATTCACAGAGAACAATTCCTTCACTGATGTTTGACTGTCACCTTCAACATCTTTTGTTTCACTGTAACATGGGTTTAGTTCATGCACATTGTGGATTCTGTCACATTTTGCTTTGGACATATCATTCGAGTCTGTGTTATCTCTACTTGTGGAATCACTGTCCTCGTGGTCAGATATTTCATTCTTACACAAATCTTCATTCTTTGCTGGATGTTCTTCTTCAGGAATGTCATGTTTCACCTTTTCATTATTACGCACCTGTGAGTCAGCATTTTTTACCGTTGGCACACTTTGTTTCCTGCGGATCTTCATGAAACGACCTTTCTTTCTTGGTTGCCGTGCATTTCCACCACCATAGATCATGGTCACATTCCAAACTTCTTTTTCAATGTCTGTGGAAGGGACAGAGGCACATGTAGTCTGATCACCATTCAGCACACAACATTCATTGGTCATATTCGAAGTGCTTTTAGCCACATCAGCCCAACTTCTCTGTGTTTTTGCACACATTTGCTCAGAGTATTTTGCCATAATGTGAGGTGACTGAACACACTTTGAATATACATTCAACACAGATTCAGTATATACCTGCAGACAATCATTTCGTTCTGTGGCCAAGTTTGCATTCACATTTCGCTTCACTAGTTCACCAGGTTCTTTTTGCCTTGTTTCTACTTTTGATTTCTTGCCCTTGCTGGTGTTGGCTCTTTTCTGTTTTTCAAGATAGTAGTGTTTCATTGCTTTGCCAATGTAGGTCACACCAGGTTGGAGAATCACACCATTTACAGATCTCACTGTGCTCTTGTTATTGGTCTTGGTCTTAGGATTGTCAGTCATTGTTTGGGATGTTGTCAGTTTGGCCTTCTCAATCACTTTTGTCTTCCTTGATTTTACAGTTGTCCAACCATCATCAACTGCAGTTTCTAATGGTTGAAATTGCCTCCTAGTGAAATTTGAGATGAATGTCAGATCTGATTCATCTCTGTCACAATTTGCTCTTTCCTCCACACACACATTTGTCATTTCTAGAACACCACGTTTGTTCTTTCTTTTCACATACCTCTTTTTCAGACTCTTCGTTGGTTTCCTTCTCTGGTTGCTCTTGCATGATGAAAGTGAAACATCAACATGAAAATCTTCATCACCAAGGTCTTCGAGAAGCTCGTATCTATTGAAATGACAGGGAATGCCAAGTTTGTCAAAGATGCGATGGGCAATATTATTGCTTCCACATGCTGAACATATCCAAATCAACCTTGCATCACACATTCTAGCCTCATGAGAAATAGTTCCTGTACACATTACATGAAACTGCTTGCCACAATCCTCGCATGGTACTCTGCTTTCATTTTCATTGATCACATTGCAACATGCATCACATTCACTGACCTCTACATTTCTCATCAAGTCACAACTATGGAGGATATCTAGGATATCACCAATAACAATCTTGAATTCACTTGCTTCCATTGTCAAACTACAGGGCTTTCGAATCTTTGAAAGAATATGGTACCTATTACTAAATAAATGTACATCAATCAACTGCCAATCAAGTTATATTCCTTGAATCACTATATACTTTTAGGAATCACACCTACTCCACTAGTACTGCGATTGGTAACAAAATTGTCGGATTGAACAGCTTTGAAAGATGCACTAACACATGTGTACAGCAAATGTACTATATATCACTGCAATACAAATTCCAGCAGTAAGCTGCGACACCAACCCATATAATGTTTCTACCAACAGGTGGGGATATTTCTACAATGTTTGCTTGTTTCCAGCAACAGATGGCACTCTTTGTCTGTTACGTGCTCCAATTCCTACTTTATGGAAAAGCTATGCCAATTTACGATATCTGCCAACAGAAATTTCAGCTTCAAATCTCTAACATTTGATTTGACCAAATTATGCCTTTATCTCGAGATTATGCTCTTTGCAATAAATGTTTCAATTTTACCAATTATGCTTTTGCCTTAACAGCACAATAATCAGCCTCCCTTGTATGTTCTTCTCTTAGGGTAGGGCTTTTTGCAACAAAAATTTCAATTTCACCAATTATTCTGTCTTCACTGACAATTAAAGAAACAATAATGTTTCTGTTTTGAGATGACTCCTTTTGCAATAAAGGTATGTTTTTTACTGATTGTGCTTTTGTTTTCACAGCCCAATAATTATAAATAGCCCTTGAAGGTGCAATATTAATGTCTCTCCCTTCCTTTACTATGACTAAAATGCGTTTTATCTGAAGATGGCACTCTTCAATTATTCTTTTATCCTATTAACAATTAACAAAAATTCAAGACTCAAGATACCAAACAATATTTTTACATAAAATTTTTGGTATGCTTCTCGCCTCACCACATAAATTGTTTCTCACACTCTTAACAATTCCTTCAAAATTTCACCTCCGAGCTATTAGCTTTTGCCAACTGTAGTTTAATTATTTGCAGCAACTTTCAATGCAGAATACTGTATATCAAATATCAAATAATCCTTGAAGGTGCGAATATTGTCTACCCCAATTACGTTTACGACACTATAATGCTTTCGTGTTAAGACGGCACTCTTTAATAATCTTTCAGTGTAATCTGGACTCATAAACACCTTTTCTCAAATTAAGTGTTTCCATTTCCAAGTTTTCAGCAAACTTCTCGCCTTCTCTACAACAATTCTCTTTTCACAGTTTTTAACTATCCTTTTAAAGAATGCACTCTTCCATTCAAACACTCCTTAAAATTCTGTTATTCTGTTTAATTTTTACTCTTTTTTCGCCAACTCTCACTCTTCCTCTCTTTGATTTTACTCTTTTTCTCTTTGACTCTTTCTCTTTCTGCCTCTGATTCTGAAACTTTCTCTCCTTCTAATACTGTCTTATTCTCAAGCACTCAGAAGTTTTCTTTTCTCAGCTTTCCTCAAGTTCAAGTTCAGGTATTTCAGGTAAAGTTCAAGTTAAGGTATTTCAGGTAAAGTTCAGGTATTTCAGGTATATTTCAGATATTTCAGGGATGAGTTCGTGAATTCCAGGATGAATTTCCAGATGTGATCTCAGTGAATATTCAGAGAATATTCAAGGATGAAGGTGAAATGGTATGATATGAAATGTAGGATGAAGATGATTCAACAAATAACAAACACAAACACAAACATACTTTCAACAAGACCAACATAAATCTGCTTCCAAGGAAACCAGTACCTGCAGAAAGAAAAGAAAGAAAAAATACAAATATTACAACAATACCTGTACAGTGAACACTCATTAATATGAGCACTGATGTAACAAAGTTCACTATAACAAGGTAATTTTTTGTGTGTGTGATCCCAGATTGTAATTTTCATTTGCATAGTATTATTTTTGTAACCCTGATATAACAAGGTTTCATTATAACAAGCACATTTTTCTGGTCCTGAGGACCTTGTGTTAAGGTGAGACCACTAATTATGAATCTACATTCTGAAAACACATACTTGAGAGAAATATAACTTATGAGGCACAACACCCAAATTTTTTATACAAATCTTTGTAAAATGATTTTACTGCTCCTGCAAACTAAACAATTCTTTTAACAAAGGAAAACCATCTTTTAAACTTATAATCTTGCTTAAAAACAAATGTTCCACTGTGCACACATATTCAAGGAAACCCTATTGTTATAACACGGTCAGTAACTCAGTGAAATTAGCTCAAAGTCAAGCTTGTGATGTGTAAATGTCGGACTGCATATCGGAAAATAAATGACTTTTCTTCAATTACATTTCATGATTTTAACAAGAATGACACTTCGGTATGACAAAACAAGGTCCAGGCTAAGTAACGTTATATTTCTTCCCCTGCATGCCCCCTAAAAAAAGGTGAAATGAAAGGGGTACAGGAATCACCGCTACTCAGCACTGTAAAATACGCCCTCTATTGGTCGTGGTGTTAGCTACGCATTAAAGTAATGGCGTCCGCATCTCGCCTTGAAGCGATTCACGAGAGTAAGCCCCATCAGGAAGCCCTCTTAGTCAACGTCAACTCTTAACGTAGGTTCTTTGGAACTCATTCCTAGTAATTACATAGGTATGGCTCACACCTCGCCCATTCAAGAAACGTGGACTAACGTTAAAAACTACGTGACTTCCTTCCTGCTACTCCAGACATTTAAACGCACGGCGTACGCACTACAATAGCTTAGCACACGTATTAGGGCCTGAGGTGTGGTGGATACGCTATACGATGGGCATGATGAGGCCAGACACTACTGAACACATAAGACTCAATGATAATACTGATAGACTCTAACGTTTACAGATCTAGTCACTAACACTAACACAGAAACAGCACCACGACCACACACATGAAATTTTGTTCTAAAAACCACCATCTATGTTAAGGCATGCCTGCGTTTACTGACTAATACCCACCTGGTACTCGAACTCCAAACTAATCAAACCGTCAGTCTCAAGCAAAGGTCTTCAGAAGCCGTATTTGTGAGCCTGTCGCTGCGCTGTCCCGCCAATGCAATAGCTCAGCTATACACGTAGAATGATGACAGACCATGGAGTTACCACACGCATGCATGCACTGTGTGGATCACGGAGGGAGCTGCACCGCGAGACGCGATACCACCATGGAAAGCCCGGCGCACACGCCCGAGAACTCGGGGGCGTTTCATAAAGCTTTTCGTAAAGACACCAACAACTTTCGACCGACTGGTGATCAGTTCTTGTGCTGAATTATTGAAATTCTGATAACTATAGCAATTCAGAACTGATCACTAGTCGCTCGTAAGTTGTTCGTAATTTTATATACGAACAGCTTCATGAAACAAGTTATGCACAACTTTGTCTTCACATATATGTATTCTCAAAGCTGCGGCTATGAATGTTGTTGTTTGTTGTTGTTGCTTGTTGTTGTTGTTTGTTGTTTGTTGTTGTAGCAACAACAACAACGCTATGAATGGTACATTTCCCCCTAGTCTGGCTTCCAGACCCTCTGCCCATCCTATTTCGCTATCCATGATATTGACGCCCTCAACGTCGAAAACTAGTATAGCTTAAGTTGATTCGGCAAAGGCGGCGACTTCGTCGCCGCGGAGTCCAGTTGGCAGAGGGTCTGGAAACCAGACTAATTTCCCCCTTTCATGGGTAGCCGTTGACCGAAAAATCGCTCTGCAGAATTATTTCTTTCTGCAAATTTCTTTGCAGAAACGCATGAAAAACAGCCCCATCACCCCAATATTTTGCACATGTTTAATTCATGTCACGTACACTATTTCACAAGATAACAACTACTTGATCGGAGACCATCTTGGGTAGGGGAGAGCGGGGAGAAGTGGGACATTATTTCAAGTTCGCCGATTTTCTTCTTATATCTTTTTATAGAAGAGATGATTACATTTCCTTTCGGGCATGCATGAAGGTTCATATGGTAGGTAACATAAAGAGCTATAAACTGGGGGTGGCACTGTTTTCAATTTTCTGCAGTTAATAAAAAGAAAAAACCTTATTTTGGGGGAGAAGTTGACCCACCCGTGGGTCAAGTGGGACAACGGCAAGGGAGAAATGGGACGGTGTTGGTAAAGTGTGACATCCTATAGAAATGTCGGAAATGCCAAAGTTGGAAGGCGTAATGAAACATTGGTAATGAAAACAGTCAAACATGCTTTAAAATGATCTTTATTTTAACAAAACAAGTTTGAACAACATGTTTGAAAATCTGAACTGTTTTACATGTAATGCTATTATTAGGGACAAATGGGACACGTTGTCCCAACTGTCCCTCACATGGCATATACATGAATATGTACGACTGCTCAGTAACCACGCAGGCATTTGTCAAAAAAAAGTTATATTAGTTGCATATCAATAAGGCTCACCACCAGCTTCAATTGTGCCCTTGAAATCATGAATACAAAGACAACAGGTTAATTAGCCTGATTTTAAAAAAATGTCATATTTTGGGGGAAATTTTCAATAGCAATCTATACATACTTAGAATTTGCCGAGCTGCATGGCTTTCTTAGTGTGATGTATGGTTGCTAGGGGCTTATTTTAGATATAAGCCAATCGCTGATTGGTTGAACAGTTTTTGATTCAGAGAACGTGTCCCACTTGACCCGCGTCCCAACTCACCCCGCTCTCCCCTATGTAAATTAGGGACAAAGGTCACAATTTTCTCATCCTGTATCTTGGTGAACACATGTACTATCTCTCCCGTATTTCGCACACGCAAAGACCATTTTACAAGAATCATCTCACAAAATAACAGCTTTTTGCTCAGGTGCCATCTAGCCTTTGCAAACTGGAGTCAAACGTACGCCATACGTACGGCACCAAGGACAGCGTACTTCTTTCTATATCTTCATGACGTACGTGTTATCTCTATGGGAAGGAATTTTTCCAGATTTATATGTAAATTGGCATGATTGTCTTTACATCGACCACTAGCCACTTACCCGGAATTTCTTCCACATTTTAATATGTTGAAGCTGACACTTTGAGCTGTAGTGTGAGCGTCCTCCGTTTTTTCACACGATGTCGGGATTGGAAGTGAAAATTGACATGATCCCCTTCACCAAGCACTTGCTCACTCACCCTTCAGTGAATCTCTCCCAGATTTTAATATGTTGTAGCTGAGGCTTTGCGCTATCGAATGTGTGCCCTTCGTTTTTCCATTCAATGTTGTGATTACGTTAGAAAACTTGGTTGAAATTAAACCTTATCTTCGATGTACTGAGAATTTCTTTCTGCAACTTTCTTTGCAATAACTAAAAAAAAAAAACACAGCAACTATCACCCCCATACTTAGCACATGTTTAGTTCATGTCACGAACATTATTTCATAAAATAACAACTACTTGATCAGACGCCATCTTGGGTATGTAAATTAGGGTCAAAGGTCATAGATGTTTCATCCTGTATCTTGGTGAATACCTGTCCAATCTTTTCCGTAATTTGGACACGTATAGACGATGTCGCAAGAATCATTTCACAAACTAAACACTTTTTCCTCGGATGCCATCTTGGGAGTGTAAAGGTGGGTCAAAGGTCATATGTATTTGTTACTGTGCCTTCGTTATCTAGTGCATACAGAATTTGGAACCAAAGATGGCAGATATGAATCCCTTTTCTAAATGAGAATCCAAACATCACACGGCCAATGTCTCTAAACACAGATGAAAGCTGTATGGTTACGCCTATTGCGATCAGGACTCGAATCATTGATGAAAAAAAAATCGGATCACCTTAATTTGTCAGTAATGACAAATTACAATCTCTAGTTTTCTTTTGCTGTTGAAGACGTTTTCGAATCTTCGGTCACCTACTATCACTGACTATTCTCATTATATTATATACTTATGGGCGAAGAGATCAAATTTTATGACGTTTCGTCTGCAATCATCCATAATATTATAATCAATCAAATAATCCTGGGAACAAAGGTATAGAAATTAAATGATAGTGTTTCATGAGGAAAGAAATTCAAGTAGCCGTGGGAAAAAAAAAAGTTTTTTGAACCAACTTTACCTTGACATGAATGACAGGGAGGTGATTGATGAATTAAATCGAGCTTTTTCTTGAATATAGTCACTTCCAAAGTGGTTTTGTAAAGTAGAAACACTGTCGTAAACTGTAAAGCTCATTGAAGGTGTAAATGAAATGTTAAATCGGAGAAGTATTTGTAATATTTTTATCATTTTGTGTTATACACATCGTGGTTCCGATTACTGGAGACGAGAACATACTCAATACTTGCTATGCGCCGATTTTACAAGGTTGTTGTCGTTATTGTTGTTTTGGAATATTTACAAAATATGGCCGCTTTTTCAGCGCAATCGTTTCATTAATCTGTATAATAAACATCGAAATATGAGACCAATACAAAATGACACCCGTTCGTTCGTTCGTTCGTTCGTTCGTTCGTTCGTTCGTTCGTTCGTTCGTTCGTTCGTTCGTTCGTTCGTTCAGAATCGTTAGCAGTTCACACCGTTGCCGAACCGCTGTCTGCAGACCACCTAGCCGACACAAATTGAGGATGTAAAAAGACGTTATTATGGTATCATCATGAGAAAAAACAAAGGAGAAGCGTGTTGGGCGTGGTCTGTGAATATTTCATGGCCTATAAACCGAAAGAAACAGACAGCCGCAAGTAATGTAAAGTTGATATCCAAGATGCAAATAATACCTCATAAAATTCATTGCTCGTTTTAGTCGTAGTGACAAAAAAAAAGTGTGAACACATTTCATTACTGCACCAAGATATTTTGACCATCCAAAGTGAACTCCCAAAACAAACAGATTATTCATGTTCATATTTTTTCTCCTCCTTTATTATATATATTTTTCTCTTTGCATTTCTCGACATTTTTATTTATTTTTTTTTTGTATTATTATTTATTTTTTTATTTTATTTTTTTTTTGGGGGGGGGGGGGGGGGGGTCACCTTCCAGGCCTCATATTCACTTGCTCTCCTCCTCCTCTCGCACCACGTCATCTCGTCACTCTTTCTTGTCTCCTGATCTGCTACGTTAAAACTCACTTATCCTAATCCGTATAGACACTCAAAGAGCACAGCTTCAAAGCCCACTAGCCACAGTTCTCTCTGCAAAATGCCCTTTGAGTCCTCGCGAAGCAGTCAGTGATTCAACCCAACCCTGACGGGGTAGGCTGGGGCAGCAAGACTCAATTTCGTCACGCCCGTGATTCATCTCCCTCAGAGGGCGCAATTACACCATTTCATTTCTCCAGCGTCTCGTGCAAAACTCCCCACAGGCGCAGTCTCATCTTCTATATAACAGATATCACATGGGGGAAGAAGACACTAGTTTCCTGTTTACGTACGGCTGGAACATCGCATGGGATATGGTTATCTCGTACGCGGTCAGGTCTTCACGAGTTATCTCAGACAAGCTATCAATATGATGCATGCATGCTGCGCACTTGCCAATGCTCACGAACGATGTTTCTTCATGTATTTTTGCCTTGTGAAGGCATGTTTCCATAACCCATTAGTCAAACCGTAAATCATGAAATGTAACATTAATTTGGAAATATGACATCTTGGTCTTCAGGGAGAAAAATACCATCTTCAGACCTTGACTCTTTCAGCCCTGCTTTTTCCTTGGAGTGATTCATACCCATTCGCCCCACCTCTTTTGATTTGACTTTGCGGGCAGGGTGACGAAAGTTTGAGAGAGTCAACGTCATGTACTGAGTACCTGAACTTCCTGAACCTACTTTATCCTTGTTGTGTCGTAGAATATGGTAATTGTGGGCATTGTTCGTTGTGACTCAAACGAAGACGTGCCATCACCCCCAACGACAGCTACCCCCTCAGCTCAGGGTCTGCATCTTTCCCTATGGTCTAACTTGTCATCACTGCTGACAAAAATACATTGTTGACAGAAGTAGCATAACCCTCCAATTAACTCAATTCAAGATTCCAGACGTGCATTAAATGACCGAGTGTGGTTGAGTAAAATTGTCCCGACTTCTTTAGGTATTAGTCATCGTCTATTGAAATACGTAGTGGCATAAAACTCTGCAGATCTGTTTCATGTTGATTGTATTTTTGCTTAGTTTTTGTCATTACTTATTTTGTTCTCAGTTGATCTGTTTCGCTTGTAGATATGTCACGAAGCCATTGTAGCTTATGAACCGTATCTCATTTTTTGTATACAACCTACTCCCGTTATAGCGACGTTCTCGGGACTGGCAGTTTTCTTTCGTTGGATCGAAATTTCTTTAGAGTAGAACTGCGAATAAAGCAGGGTCTACCTAAAGATAACATAATATTATATAGATTATCATTTGCGGGCCTTGAATGTTTACTTCGTTGAAACGAGAATTTCGTTATAACCGTGTTCGTTATAAGGGGAGTGCGCTGTATTAGAACTGAACGATAGTCTCGCTTCATATTCCAAGCAGTCCTCTTCAAAGAGAAAGGAGGAGGAAGAGGAGGAGGAGAAAGAGGGATGATTAAAATACCTCCTCTTCTTGGTCACGTCACAACAAAGAAGGAATGATATCACAAAGTACATTGGCGGTATAAAATATTTCAGTTTAAAACTTTGTGTTTATTATCGTGTTTGTGCACCTTCTCTCTTGTATAGCCGCCTTGACACCGTGGTGACATCGGCGATACAGAGTAGGGTAGTGCCGTACAACGGGGCGTGCTCATGGCTGCACCACATCACTGGATGCCAGGTGTACAAGTAAGCTTCGTACCCCGGTGTGCGATGCCTCCACACCCGCCTCCATGACCACGCCCACCACCATGACCACACCCACCCCCCTCTATCACCACCCGTTTCCCTTCCCGTATTCCTTAACTCTCATTCATTGTAGTTTAGGTCGAAAGTTTTAAGGAAGAAGAAGCAGAAGGCGGAGGAGAGGGAGAAACGGCAAAAAAAAAAAGAAAAAAAAAGAAAAAGAAAAGAGAAGTAGAAGAAAAAAGGATAAAATGAAGAAGGAGAATGATGAAGAGTGGAAAGAAAAGGTGGAGGAAGAGGAGAAGACAAGAAGCAAAGAAGGAGGAGGAAAAGAAGAACAAGCAAGAGGAGAAGAACAAGAAGCGGGAAAAAGAATGAAGACACAGGAACACTCATGATGATTATAACAACAATAAGTACATTACTGTTGTGATCAATGCTACGATAGTACTGGAAGTGGTAAAAGTAGCAGTGATATCTCCATCATTCATTACCACATGTACGTTCATGCCAATATTTTACCAATATTTCATCACCATGCCTATTTCAGTACTAGGAGGAAAGTGGTAAAAATAGTACTATGACACAATCGTTGTGGTCGTACAGTGCATAGTGTTGGCGACAGATGCGTTGCTGTAGTAACACTAACCTCTAAGGTTGGGACTTAACGGAATCGTTCTCAATACGATGTTGCCTATTATAACTGAAATAACGCTTGGTAGTGATGTCGATAGTAATGTGTGGTAGTAGCTGATGCTAGATGTGTAATATCTGTCATTTCTCTTCTATACAGAGTAACGTTTCAACCAGTTTACAAGCGGACGACGAAGGTAAATTACCGAACGGAATATAAATGCTGCAGTGGCTGGAAAAGAAAGGGACAGAGCTGCGAAAAACGTAAGTGTTGGAATCTCCAGCGTGATTAAATATACAGTCTGCTTTAACAATGATCTATTGTAGATATTTAAGAGCGAGAATGCGAGTGAATGTGCGAGCGCACATTGTTGTCCGATGAGTAATGCAGAAAATATGTCACCTGAAGATAGTACACCTGTGTCACGTCTCACGTTATCACTATTGACTGTTCTTACACCACTAAGTTGTCCCCATGCATGAATTCAAAGGTAGTAGAGTAAAATGTGTGTTCACAATGGAACACACTATGGAATCATTTCAAGCAGCTCTGAACGTATGAAACAAGTCAAAATATACAATTCGAGAGTATGAAATACTCCGAATAGCAGGAAATCGTAATCACCAATTTCCAAAGTAATCCTTTCCTCATACAATAGACCAACAGTGTTAACAGAATTCAGTCACTTTCTTTATTTCTTCTTTCCTGGTTCTTTTTTTTTTTCGGTTTACTAATGTAGTTCCCACAGTGGCCCCACCAAATCCTCCACAAGGTCCCAATGGCTATGATCCGTCAGGACCGCATCGCCCCGGATATCCGGCTTACGGACCTGGCACTGGGGTAGGTAGACCCGGTTTGGGAGGCAGAGGACAGAGACCAAATAATCCGGGTCCCGGCTTTGGTGTCGGTGGATTTGGACCTGGTGCTGGCTTCGTTCCGCGACCAGGATTCGGCCCGGGCACACCTGCAGAGAGAACAAACTATGGCCCCGGCTACGGTCCAGGACCAGGGGCTGGAAATGGTTTCAATCCCCGGCCCGGATTCGAACCAACTGGTCAACCTGGTGGTCCAGTACCTCCCAATGGACCAAACGCGGGACCGCAACCTCCCCAGCAACCACAGGGACCGCAAGGTCCACAGGGCGGTGGACCACTTGGACCGCCTGTTGGTCCCATGGCACCTGGCTCAGGCAGACCCCACGGAGGCAACGCTGGGGGCGCTGGTGGACGAACAAATACAGGTGGAGCGGGGAGTGACGTCAGGCCGGGTTTGATTCCCGGTAGGGTCCCGGGCCAGGGACAAGGAGCAGGACCCACTGGGGAGGGCAATGGTGGAACAGATCAGCAACCCAGCAAAAACACCGGGAGTGGCAGCATAGTGACCATTATGGGGGCGCTACTTGGTGTCTTTGGAGTATTTGGTCTAGGCGCAGTACTAATGATGTATCTTAGCAGAAAGCGAGACTCGTCGGGGCGGAGGAGTGTGCGTCTACGGCGATCATCATTCCGGTGAGATACTTGGGGACAAAATAAGAGCGTCACTGTATACGATTTTATGTGCAGACACAATTTTGCACCTCCACATATCCAATTAATGGTACAGTGGAGTCCCTAACGTGATATGCCACTACTTGTTCAAATTCAACAAAGAAAACAATTCAGCTCTAAGGAAAACGTAGCAATTGAAAATTGATTCAAATCAGATAATGCCAAAATTCAGAAATCTTTACAAATGTAAACTGGTTTCAAAAACAGTTCTGTTGGTCACTATCATAATGCAAAATGATTGAGATGATGATAATAACCGGTATATAATTGCATTTATTGAAATGAAGTAGAATAGAATGAATCAAAAATATATTATAAAGAGAATTTATTGAAGAATTTAGACATTTAGACCTTTAAGGGAGGCGCTGCTGTTGTTGCTAAACCGTCAGGTATAAACATGATATTATTTTCGTGAAGATAATTATCTTACTTGGAAACCAAGTTCAATGAAACTTGTGCTTCCTCACTTTTTCAAATTCATGTTTTATTGAACACAAAGTGGTACTTTACTACAGGGTACTCAGTATTTACCTTGGGCATAATAATTGATGCCCCTTTAACCATTGTCTTTTTAAGTGCACCGCCACTTAGTGTGTTGTAAACTATCACAACAGAATTTATAAAACATGTTCATCTCTGAGTTTCATTTCAAAATGTCACTCATGATAATGACGGGTTGGACCCAATGGTTCAAGCAGACTCTCTAAATGACATTAGAACTATTCAATGAATTTCAGAAAGAAAATTATCTAATTTGTTAGTGCGTTCCATGTATATGTGTGTGTTCACCCCGGGTGCTTATTTATCAAGTTCTGCGATAACATGTCACGTTCTACGTATTTTTTTGTTATTTAATGGTTATGTTTATAAAAATACAAAATATCTCATTAAAAGAAGACATTTATCCTTTTGAAAGCTTTAATTTTGAAATATTTATTGTGGCAGGTGTTACGATGCCAAGGCAAATTTTCGATGTGGTTCTACGACCAGGGACAAACTCTTTAGTATACTATAACCCCAAACAACCGCCAAATTACTGTGAATACTCGGTTTGATGGGTGTCATTGAATGATGGGTAGTGTGGTACTTCAGTTGAAACGAATCGATCCCAGTCCTATGTAGCCGAGTCCCAGTTTCACGTTCATGTTGGGATTCCTTCCCATACAGGATAAGGATTGATGACGTGGAGAAAGGGCAGTCGGCTGCGGCCAAAGTGACCAATCCGGTCTCGCCCAGCAGTAAGTCGGTTTCCGGTTCGAACCGATCGCAAAACCGGCATCACACGTGACACGCAGCACAATGTATAACGAGACATGGGGCCAAAACGATTTTGTCGTTTTTTTTTTTTGCCTCTTTTTTCTATATTCTGGAAATTGATAAGGAAAAGCAACAAACCAAATGTAGAATGCAATCGTACCTATATTATGTTGTGCTGAACTGCAAATTTGCAATGGGAATGTCAAATACGCAGAGACATTTACGATCTTCAAAGAGAAAAAATAATTTCCAAATGCCGCATTGTTTTGACAGGCTCTGAACAAATAGCACAATGTTGACGATATCATAAGATTTGCATATTTTTCTCTTTTGTTTTAAACTGGCCAAGTAGGACCATGATATGTCTCACTTTGCACGGGACAGTCATTACACGTGTCATGTGTGAGCAGTGTTGCGAAAGATCGACTCTTCATGCAAAAGAAGCAAGACATGCACAAACAGCGAGTCTGAAAATGCTTCATTCACAAAGCTTCGGCGCATGCCATCATCGTATCCACATGACATTTCACGCTAGACGCTATAGCGCCATCATTATAGGTAACGCGTCGAACTCGGCACACAGCCTGTCTATACTTCAACCATCATGGCACGTATACCAGTAATTCAAATCTAAGAGTTGACAACAACAACTAATACGATATCGAGGACAGTTGGACGTTATGATGCAACCAAAACAAGAGAAAAAAATTGTGAAAGATCACGATTCATATCGTAAGGTTTGAATTGCATTCTTGATAGGGTTTTAACGATAACCAAAAAAAAAAAAAAAAAAAAAAGAATGAATAAAATTGTGGTATATCAAAAACATTGAAATATGGAAGTAGAAACTCTAACAACGGAGAAGGAAAATTTACACAAAGTTGTATGTATTACATATTTGAAATCGCATCCCCAATCTCTTATGTCTTATAATAGGAAAAAAAATCTAAATCGGTCATTATATCTATTTTAACACTATTGACACCAAAATAATAATAATAATAATAATAATAGTAATAATAATAACAACAATAATAATGATAATAATAATTGTGTCCACGAGAGGTTACAATTAATTTTGGTTGTCAACCACACCTACATTCCTATGTGTGTGTGTTGTTGCTGTCGTTGTATTATACATATACAAGAGAGAGAGAGAGAGAAAGACGGAAGAGAGGATGAGAAACACTGAAACAAGAATTAGCCCTTTTCATTTTTATCAGATCAAATATCAAAGATTGACGAAAAAATACAACTAGAACGCATGCTGTCCAATCCGCTATTTCTCCACGTCATCATCACTTATCCGATGGTGATCGAAATTGGATATGCAATAAATTACACCATTGTACCAGTTTCTCATGCCTGTGTACATTATATCCAGCGCATTTCATGATTGTACTTCATGCCACGTTCCATGTTTTGTTTCAATGCAAACAAGCACCATGCCTGCTACATAATTTTTGCTTTTATTTCTTTGACTCGTTTGCTTGACACAATGGATTGATGATATACTCCATGCTGCCTCATCATCATACGTATGGCGGAAAATGTGAGACTATAACCAGCATTGACCAGGCGGCTCTTTCACGCAGTATACCACACCACAGTAGATAGCACACGCATGTCTCGTGTCATCTTAGTCTAGTGTGGACGTTGTGTAACTTTGTACTCATTGTAAAACCACGTTCTTTATGATTTGTGATTTGGTCGTAAGTGAGAAAAAAATCACAGTCGACGCTGCTGTCAGCCAATCAAAATTGGTATCTTAATGGCGTGCCTAAAATTCCACACTTGCAAGTAATAGCGAACCAATTATTTCATGCTCATGGACTCCCGACCTATCTTTAGACGTTCAGACTACCTGGTTAGCCTATTCATTGTCTGTACTTCAATATCAGCACTTTCATTATATTGAAATCTTTTGATGCAATAAAGCAAGCCAAATCAAGGGGTAATTCTCGTGAGTTCTTGCAAGTTGTACGTTAACTTCGACAAACGGAAATGCAAAATAGTAGGTTGGGGTTTTGTTTGTCTTTGTTACATCTATCATATACGGCAGATTTGACAAACCAATCAACGCTGATTTATTGCTCTGCCAACAAATTAAGCATAATGAAGCATTATGAAGAGAGGGAAGAATAATAAATATTACGTAAACCTGACGTGCTCTCAGAGGAGACGATGAAACCGATTTAACCGATGAGCAGCTCACATCTAGCTCCACAATTCGTCGGACAAGGAAGCAAGCTTCGCCGGAAAGAAGAAAAAAAAAAAAAGAATACGAAATGGCGGGAGTAACTGATCTGATTTACAATATTGCGAGGGCACTGGCACTTGGTCGAATGAAAATGTGTGATCCAAATCGCCACAATGTCCGGCAACAAGAAAATGAATTATAGAGGCCATACATTATTCTCATTCTGTCCTCTCATATTATTGAAAACGAATGTTTCCTCCTCAAATCCTTGCTATGCATTTGGAGAGATGAAAAAAAAAATGCAGACCCCCTTTGCAACCTCAGATTTTGATCTAGGTCACTCTCTGACTAATAAGCAGGAAATTTAATGTTCGCGCCCAATACATGCCCGTCATTATACCTTATTTCTAATCGCAACATCCCACGGCTAATAAATCCGACCATGTCAGTATCGATTACATTTTAAACAAAAAAGGAAGAAGGAAAGCATAAGAAGTAAGAAATAGAACTAAAATGGCGTTTGCGATCAGTGGGATTATGTGAAATTGAAACAAATTCAGACTCCTCATCAGCGTCTTATCAAATATCCTGCTGGTTTTGGAAAGACGAGGGTTAGAGTGTGATTGCATGAAGAAAGATACGATCTTGATTTTTTTTTTCCGATGAATATTCTGCAGCTAGTTGATGTAAAACATCCGATCTGTTCAGATTGGCACTTAATCTTAATTGATTCGATCGAAGTCAACCAGGAGGTTCCCTATGACAGGTGGAGTCACCTGAAATTGATCGGTACAGTCCTAGACATTAAATCAGCGAGATAGGAAGTTTAATCAATTTAGATTTTGTATGCTGAGAGCGGGGTGTCTAATTCACCCAAGGCAATGAAGTTTCTCCCTCCTCACTGGTCAAAGCCTTTCTTCTACGATGTCCCCAAAACACACCTTAATCAACCCTTCGCGTAAAAATACAAACAATGGAAATGTAGATACACTATGTGGAAGAATTATGTACGGACATCTTATATTAAGTCTATAAAGGAGACAACACTAACTTATTTCGTCTCTTTATTCAAAATTCAGAGACGCAGCGGGGCGCGACGAAACAGAGTCGCGGCACAAATCGTGGAAGTTTTCGATCTACCAGTTCCGTCTGCAGTGATGACGGCGACTCGGGCATCGTCAAGGGCTCCCTCTCCGAGCAGTACGTCGACGAGGCAACGAGCATGACGTCGTCCATGTTCGAGACCACGTCGCCCTCGACCCTGGACAGCGCCTCGGTCGTTAGTGGTCATTCGGGTGGTTACAGACAAGGCGGCGTGCAATCAAAGCCGGGACCGTACACCTACACTCACTTGTGCGGTCAGGACTTTCCTGCTCGAGACGGCGGAGTCCATCCGCCTGCTCATCCAGCCCTGAAATTTGATCGGAAACACGTCGCTTACAAAGCGGAGATGGGAACTCAAGTTGTGCAGGTCGTTCCGCCCAGGAGAAATGCTGCTCACACGCGGGCCGTGACGACGAGCAAAGCCACTGATCCGCCGAGGCTTGAAGTCGGTGTTGGCATGATAAAGTCGAGGAGTGCAGAACGCATCTGCCCCGTCATTCTCGAACACAAGGTCGAAATCGACGACGCGCCCCCGAGGAAGACGCGAAGGGAACCCATTTACGAGACGCTCGACAGCGACACCGAGTCCGTACAAAGTGAGGGCGTCGGCACGTTCGACCGCAAGTACGACCATCTTGATCACAGGCAACCCCTGTGGACGTCACAGTTGTGCATCAGCGATCGAGTCGACACGGGATCGCAGACCCAAATCAACCACGTGAACTCTTTGAAGCGTGTCAATTCGCCACCGAAACCCGTCTATCACGTCCTGGAGCCAGATTCCGACATCGGGACCGACGAAGAAGAGAGTCACGACGAACCCGTCCCATTCAAATTTTCAAACAATAACCAGCCGTCCGATTGCGCGAATTTGCTCGACGTCGACAAAGGAGGAGTGCGTTTCATGTCCACGCAGTTCTTGTCGGAGTCGATGTCCAAACTGTCCACTCTGGAGAAAGAGTTCATGAAGCGATCGCGAAAATGTCAGATGCCAGCGTCCAAAGTGAGCACTCTGTGCTAGAACTAGACGTCATGGCACGTAGGGTGTGCAGATTAGTTACGAACCTTTGTCAATCAGAGCCTTGTTCGAAACAATGATTGTAGCCATATAGTGCTTTATTCGGAGAGGGATTATATTGACCGAGCTCGCATTCGAAGAGGGACACGGACCTTTAGTGGGGTGTGACAACCCCAGGATAGGTGCCTCACGTTCTAATGATTTGAGGTTTGAGCGTCATCTGTCAACAACTATTTTTCTACAATTTTTCAAGATCATCGATATTGACGGACGCCTTATTGACTAAGAAATGCTTCAACTCACAAACTGGCAAAAGTTCTGTTTGTTCGTATGTTCGTTTGTTTGTTTATTTGCACGTTGTTGCTTTGCTTGGCATTCATATGTAACTCTGACCACAAGGAGACGTCCAGTCAAGGTTTCCTCTTCGGATATTCAAATACGAATTCAATGAAATCAATCGCAAAACTGTTTGATTACTTGGCCGCGTCTTGTCACACTGCAGTATTTCATTTCATTTCCAACCAACATTTGTGACTAAATTTGTTTAAGATCTAATTCTACGTCGTTTGTTTCACAATGTCCACCGGTCAGTTGGTATACTCTTTCGCCTCACAGTGTCCACCATACTTTCTGCAATGGTCAATTTTTTTCTTGTTTTTGTTTCCAAATGTGCCTTCCAATCATGATGAAATTACGTAACTTCTCAATGACACATGACACTGACAAAAAAATGCGACAGTTCGGTCAGTCTAAGTGCATACGTTCACCACCAAGTCTAGAAATGGTATGAAACACAGTGTTCAATAGAATTTGGGGGTTGATACTATATTTTCTAATCGATATCTGGCCATTCAGTTGAAAAATAACAAATCTTCAATGGACGTTTATTATAACATACATAACGTCTAACATAAGGTTAGTACATAGATGTCAGTCCAGCGTAACGTACGTTCGTCCCAAAATTATGATTTTGGCAAAAAATTCTAATGGATTACGTATTTGAAGCAAATCTCGGGCAAAGTTGTCTCTGATTACAATGTTCTATAGAATTCAGTGAATATATGTGTGAGTACTGTTGTACTTTCAGTTTGTGATAAGAAAGGTTGCCAAATCAATCCATTAGTTACTGAAAATTTGAGATAATTAGAACACATATAATTTATGCAAATATAGGAATGGTTCAGACATGGTATTGGTCATCGAATTATATTTTTAATACCTAGTAAGAGGGTGATTCGTAATGTCAGTAACATCCTGAAATAGGGAATTAGGAGCGGTAGGATGTCCTCGCACAATTCTTGCACAACAGTGGGGAGTCAAATCTCATGCTGGCGAAATATTTTATACGCAAAGAAAAAAATGGTAATAAAGAGACTGAATACCTGTTTGTATTTGTGCATTTGAATGTGTGTGTGTGTTGTGTGTGTTGTCTGTATGTGTATATTAATATTCAGGAATACATTGCGACCAATTTTTGTGGCAAAGTTACGCAAATCGATGACTTAAGACCAGATAGTCTCGCGTACATATTTAAGAACAAATTACGTACTATATAACAGGCTGAAGAGAAAAAAAAAAGAAAACAAAAGCATAAAAGTGTCCTTTTTATTTGTGCTAATTTCAGTCGTTCATAGCAATATAAGTTTATGGAATACGTTCATAAAAGTGCCTCCCTGATGTGAGACGAAAATGATACGAAACAAGAATAAATATGATAATTTCTCATCATGTACAAACACAAAAGACGCGCAGTTGATCAATCCTTCGAATCATTTGTACGTTTGACATAATCTGCAAAGCAGCACTTTTTTATAATTCACATCAAGCCGTACGCATGAATGGAATAAAAGACGTCAATATCTGGTAACGCGTACACCGATTGTTCAAATCTTCGCATATCGTGAATCTCGTGATATGCGTCAGCTGTTACGATTATGACGTCATCATGTCGTAATAAATGTACGAAATACCACGCAAAATGGCTTCAGTGAAAATTGGAAATAAATATATTATTCCATGAACTGCTGTCTCTTCTAGTTGTGCATTATATCTTTTTATGGGTCTTATCGTCACATGAGACAAAATGTTCCAGTTTAATTAAGATTACAGTATGTCTAACTTTGCTGCTCAGTTTTGTTTGTTCTTGTTGTCGGTGGTGGGTTGTTGTTTTTTGTCTGTTCTGATGTAGTGAACAAATCCTCAAATCTCAGTCTCCATTGTCCTACACTTAAAATTGAGTAGTTTTAGACTAATTTTCACAAAGTGTACGTGCATATAGCGAACTCGCGTGTATTTTTGCTGCTACAGAAAGGACATGAGAAAGAGACGAGCTAAGCGACATCTTTCTGAAGAATTGTTGGAATATTTCTCAAATCAAATTCACATAAAAAAAAAAAGAAACAAAAACAGCGATGCCGGACAAGTGTATACAAAATGACACATTTTAGCAATTGGATTGGATGGCAATGGAAGCCATACTGGGGATTGACAAAGTCCTGATGAAGGTGCTGTTGACAGTAACAAAAAAAAAAAAAAAAAAATATCGGTAACTATGGTGATGATATATACAGATAATGATGAGAAGGAGGAGGAGAATAGTCGATGATAGTGACTATGACGGTGATAGCAACAATGAATAATTGCTACGATGAAAACGGTAATGATAATGACGGTGATTGAGACAATGGCGCATAAGATAATTATGACGTTGGTGATGATGACAAATAGTGATGATGATGATAATGATGATAATGATAATGATACTGATGATGATGATGATGATGATGATGATAATTACATCATTCAGGACTCATTGTGATGGTAATCTCAGCGATGTTGATGTCGACAATGATACCTATGTCATTAGCGCTGATTAAGATGAGAAAGATTTTGCACTAGAAGTGATACAACTGTTAACTGAGACGATGATATAGTGATTTTGACGACGGGACCACAATGTCATTAAATGAGGGAGAAAATTTCAAATATCTTAACAGGAATAAAAGTGATGACAACAACATACGCACGATTTTAAACAACGACAACAATCAGTCATTGTTTTAAAAGGCAGTCTGAAGGACTGACAAACATATCACATTATTGGTTATAAATGAATAGCAGTGTGATATCTTACCTTTCACATTCGTAAACACTCCGTATTCTTAATGCCGAATCTGGCTAGTAGAATAGAAAAGAGTCAATTAATTCGACCTTAAATATTTTTCAAAGGATTTCAAAGTGATGCAAAAAATCGTGTATTTCCCCCAAAATGTGTCGAATGACCAACATTTTGCAGCAACACGCAAAACAAAATATTTACACATTACTGGACGCTGCATCTCAACATTCTTGGATATAAAACTGGTCATATTAAGATGACATTACTGACACTAGAATCGACTTGTATTTCAGAATCTTACCTAATTCGCACTGCCATCTTTGAACTATTTTCAAAGAACATCATATGTTTTTGCTATCTTGACCAGACTCCGGATATTATATTGCAATTTTTCTGACAAAGACAATTTGTGCAGACAGTTTATGACATACTACATGAAATAAGGGAGACAAATTCAAGAAACATTGATAACCTGCTGCTCCCTCTTGAAATTCCTTCCACAAATCTTAAGCAAAGTGTAATGTTGCATGGCACCATGCATACGTGAGACTAATACGTTTCACCATAATCTATTATCACCACACCATGAATATCCACAACAATATTATAAATGACACAGAGACGCACTGGCAGTTGTTCATATCATAATTGATAAACTTTATTATCTGTTTTTTAAATCGTTTTGACATACTGTATGTGATTCCGGGAAATAGAGGGCGAAATGATGTCGTTTTTGTCAGTGATGTTTTTAATGATTGACGTTGGAGGTTCTTTTGTTCCGTATGTTGTGGCGCAGTGGCCTGTTTTAAATTCTTAGAATATCATCTCCATGCATAATGCTTTCGTCAGTATAATCCCACGGATATATTTCATTTATTCTTTGTTACATGTTTATCTGTCTCCCTATCCGCAAGAAAGTTTGATCTACCGCTTGATGACTTGATGTATGAGAGGCAAGACCAAAACGAGCCACTGAACGTGAGGGGAAAAAAAAACCAACAACAACAACAACAAATTCCTTTGAATGGAGACAGAGAATCTCAGCAGGTAGAAAACAAATATAACAATAAAGCGAAAGGGGATTATACCGCTAGGGGAAAGACGTTAGTGTAGTTCAGGATGACGCTAATCTAAAACGTCCACTCATCGTATCCTCTTGTCTTCGAGCTGCCCTTCTTTTGGTGGGTTTGCATATGTTACTAGGATTCTAACAATCGCACGGAGTTTTGGAAGGCGTACCCCATGTAGAGGTAGCGAGTGTTCCGCCCCTTCAGCGTTGCCTTGGAACCCGTGGTCCGCCCTTTCACCGTCTGGTTGGTGGTGATGTTGTACGAGTTCGGAGCGGGATGGTTGTTACCTGAGAAGAATAGAGTTAGGGAATAATTCAGTTTACAACCATTCTGTAGAAGAGAAGTACATTGTAGAAGTAGTAGAAGAGAGCGAGAGTTTTGATTTCTAAAAAGAGATTAGCAAAGGTGTGTCTGGTGCCAAAGGGTCTTGGTGAAACACAATGCTGCCAATAACACTGAATGCAAAATGATTCTGCATAACCTGGAAATTCACTTTAATAGACTATGTACAAGACAAATTCCTAATTAGAAAAAAAAAGAGTGTTATTAGAATTGTATGGGCTCGATCACTGCGATCATACAATAAAGTCGAGATGGTCTGAGACAGAGCATGCATCATATCTTATGATACTGAAATAATTACAGTAGATTCATAATATATATTCCCCAGGCAGGAATGCATGGGAGGGGCATACATTCCACGACCGTGTACTCTTAACGAATATACTGAATTTCGTCCACTGCCCATCTAACTAGGACTAAAAACTAGAAAACAGTAACCTTGATATATCTCCTTGACCATCCAAATAACCAACAAGATAATGAGCTTATTTTTTCTTCGACTATATACCTTTGATACAACAAAACTTCTGGCAGCATACACAAGATACAGAAGATGAATCTGATTAAAGATCCTTCCGCTATGTCATAGTAGTAGCCGCACATTTTAGTGTGGTGGGGTAATGTGACTCACGTATTAAAATACCAAGACTTCAGAAGACAGCCCCCCCCCCAAGAAAAAAACAACACCAACCAACTAATAAACAAACAAGCAACATAAAGACCCCATCCACAAACAGCTACCGAAGTGCACAAGTGAACTGAGAATCTGAGATCTGAGAACTGAGAATCCTGAAACCATAGAGCTGATAGGTCCGTGATATGACATAGCATCGTACAACAGGATGCAACAGACAAATGTGCGGGATAATCATGCTATAATAGGAATGTAAAAAGTGTGTCAATCCCTTTGACCTTCACTTAGCACTGTGCCTCTGTTAGCTAGCTCTTACCGCCCCAGGCCTGTAGTGGTGGTTTGTTTGTCATTGTTTTGTTGTCACGCAAAGGGGAGATCTCAATAAGCCAGTTCATAATTAGCTCATGGGCACGTTGGTACAAATGACCTTTCTTTTTTTTCAGTTGGTTAGGCACTTCAATCGTTTTCAAAGAGACATAATGGCCCGAATTCACGAAGGTGGTACAAATGAAACCATGGTTTAAACCATGGACAAAAACCATGGAGCGCCAAGTGTCGCACGGAATATTTCGTTGCGAAATTGGTCATTTCGTTGACAAAATGACCGTTTCGTTAACGAAATAATCATTTCGTGGACGAAATGTTCATTTAGATACAAAATGTTGTCATTTCATTACAAAATAATCATTTCATCGACGAAATGATTGATTTTGTAACGAAATATCCCGTACGACACTTGGCGCTCCATGGTTTTTGTCCATGGTTTAAACCATGGTTTCATTTGTACCACCTTCGTGAATTCGAGCCTATGGGTACCGGTAAGCTTGCCCGACGTAATAATTCATGGAATTCGTGCTCAAACAATGAATGAACTTGCATAGACCAGGTGACCAGAATGGTCCGTCAATCAACCGTCGGGGAAGCATCCATTTCATTGTTTTGCATTGAATGCATTAAAAAACTGTTTTATTCTTATTGCCAAATACCAGGTTTGCTGTCAGGTGGATGTACTGGCAAGCAACATTTACAAGGATTGCTTGAATAATTATTGTATGACAGATGCTTATCTCAGTGAATATAAAAACCAACTTGCCTCTTGGTATACAAATGACCTTTTTCTGCTCATGCGCAAAGTGGAACTACGAACTGGCTTATTAGAAACCCGAGAGAGAATATCTGGAAGCCAGAGAAAGACAGGTAATGGGCTACTGCACCCGACTCATCTCTGCATAATAATGCGAGCGATGTCCTGCACTCTGCATAGAAAGGGCCCTTATAATTCTGCTGAAGAAAAGGCTTTTACTTTACCAGGGAAATTCAACATGATTTTTTTAACGCCTATCTGGGAAGCCAGATAAGGGGAAGCGTCACGGTGATGAAAACATCACAGCAAAGACGAGGATATATTATAAAGAAAAGAGGATTTCACGGCAAGATTGGCAGTTTGGACGGGGTCTTGTTGGGACAATAATGTCGGGGAGAAACATATTGCAGTCGGAGCCAGGTGATTAGGAAGCGAGGTCGAAGGGTAGACAAGCGGTAGGGTGAGCGAAAGGAAAATAGAGTTTTTAAATGAAATTTGGCGCACTGTTATGCTTTCCTTGCCTCGATGACGACGGTTTGATAGTGTCTTTAGTCCTCAAAATGTCTGTTGCCCCTGTTTCCATAAAGTTTGCTGGAATTGCTTTTAAGCTCAGTTTGTTTGTTTTTTTATGCACTGCCCTTTTCCCATATAGGTCTGATTCAGGAATTTCTTTGGTATTTAGCAAAACGTTGTGTCTGTTCTTCTGTTTTGTTGGTTTTGTTGTTGTTGTTGTTGTTGTTGAGGGGGTTCCTTCATCCTGAACAACGTTATGCAAGTACACGCACTTTGATAAAAATGTATAACAGGCAAGCAAATATGGCGTACGGATTAGGCTGAATATGGAATAAAGTGTGGCATTAAAAGTCTAATGTCTTATGTCGAAAAAGTCTCGACATCCGTCGGGAGTCCGATATATTTGCCTTGCTCAATTTTGGTTCATTTCTCTTTGAAATTAATGTTTTCTCTCACAGTGATGCTCATGCTTTCTCAGGTAAAATACATGGGGTCAGCTTTTTTTTTTTTTTTTTTTTGAAGCAAACTTTGAAAAGAAAAAAAGGAAGAAGACATAAACAAAAGATACAAAAACGTCCCAACACAAACACATCGTAGAAGCAAAATATGTTTCCATTCACTGCAGAGATACATGTGTCATATTTTTTGTTTTGATTAACAAAACTACCAAAAGAAAGCTTGTCCCTCTCTTACTCATACCCGTTATGAATAACTTCGAACTTTCCTTCATTTATTTTATATTTCATGATATGAAAAAAAAAGAAATAGCTTTCATTCATAATGGGGGCGCTGTGGCATATATAGTGGATAGGACTTCCGAGTCCCAATCGGAGGGCCCGAGTTCGAATCCCACCCAGATGTTTTTACCCTCTCGACCTAGGTGTATTAAGTACCTGGCAACGCTGGGGTAATAATAATGATAATGGCAGGGCCCTCTGGTAGAGCAGTGGCAACACTGAAGAGTCTACCCTGGATAAATAAGACCTTTTCATCAAATCATCATCATTATCATAATATATGTTTGTATATATGTATGTGTTGGATACTAGCGTAAGATATTAGATGATCGTCATAAAAGAACAGTTGAATGAGAGAGAGAGAGAGAGAGAGAGAGGAGGGGGAGGGGAGGAGGGAGGGGAGATAACAAAAGCGGCACGTTAATCGATTCACTCGATCTTTCAGTAACTTAAAGGTAGGGGATACCTTTTACAGACCTCCCAAAATGCAGCAAAACATTAAATATGAACCTCAGGGGACTTGTTTAGGCCACTGCTGAGAAATTTGAAAGTCAACAGTTATCTACAATTTAAATAATGCACAAAACTCAACTACTCAGTAGTTCTGTGTGTCAGCCACACTTAAGCCTTTTTGTTGCAGTCTTCTGTATTTTTTATCTATAAACACAAATCTAAAAGTATAAGAGCTGATGTAATAACATATAGAGTGTGTGGCAAGAATGTATATAGAAATGTTTGTAAGTTTTGATGAACTTTCTTCACAAAATATACATGATGGACACACATGCAGTGCATAGGTCTGCAAAGGTAGCCTAGTAATGTACTGGAATTTACGGTGAGCCCCGAAAAAAAATTCAATTCAAAATCTAACGGTCAATAAAAATGTACTAAATGTTACCTTCCACTTTCAATACTTTATGGGAGTTTCTAAAATGATACTCTCTTCAACATACCACTGTATTTATACAACTCTTCATTTAAGGCCTGCAAATGGGATTCCCTACCTTTAAAGCGTCAGCTCACCAACGCCATGAATGGGCTTACTTTAATTGGAAGTAAATTGCCGGAATATTCCAAAAGGGGTCTTCGAAAAGCCAGGAGTTGTCTTTGTCATTCTATACTCATTTATAATTGTCCCTCGAGGAATTAGATAACCCGCAGTTATACCTCCTACTCCTTGTGTAGGTGTGTGTAATATGACATTCAAGGGTCAATTTTGCGCTGTATCCTTAGTACTAAATTGATAACTATTCGATTTAACTTTTCTATCAGGGAGGAAAGAATGTACATCATCTAATTCTGGTTTTTAGTAAAAGGTAAAGCAATTTTTGTTACGTTTCATATGACAACTTATAATTCCCTTTTAAAAAAGAAAGAAGAAAGTTTCGAGGCTTACCTATATGGCCCTGTTACAAAGCTACGTGATTTCACACGACTTGTGAAGCTCAATGAATTATTGTCCTGCAAGCACCAAGCAGTAAACATTGTTTTAAGCGTGTAATGCGCACTTTGCACATAACGAGGACTCATTCAACATTTTACAATGGTTCCTATGTTCAGTTCACCCAGCCCGTTTGACGGGGTGATGTCGGCTTTGATTTGTGATACAAAGCAAGAGGTATTGAAAAAGAGAAGGGGTAGAGAAAAAAGAGGGAATAGATAAAGAGAGAAAAAGAGAGGGAGGGAGAGATTTACCAACAATGAGCTGCTAATTCATCTACATGTTTCTCGACAATATGTGTACAGGTCAAGAAGATGTAGGTCAATATATAGAGTGACTCCAGTCTTTGTCCCTTCTTTGTATTGTCTACTCATGGCTATGAACCGTTGATGAACTGGGTTAATTACGACATGGATTGCCACTCCGGCTCCTCAAATTAGGCCGGTACAGGGAGCCAGTCGTCCTTGCCATTCATAAATCCAGCGCTCCATTATTATTCGGATTTGGTCCACTTGCAGTGTCCACTGCCCTGAGCTTGCAATTATTCGTCGTTCTTGCGAAGACAAACGAAAGTTATTTGCAGGGACGAGTCTGTGCACATAAAGGGCTTCGTTGTGACAAAGAAATTCTCTCCGGCTCCATAGTACTTTAGAGCACCCGCATAGTTTGCTCAAGAATGAATACATGGGTGAAAATCCAGTTGGCATGGGTGCTATATTGACCCGTTCAATAACGAGAGAGGAAGCACTTTACGGAGGAAATACCGAAGATAGCAGGCGGTGTGCGAACATTTCACCAGTTTCCAAATCGTCATGACATCTTAACGACATCTTTCTTGCGACAAAACAAACAGGACATGCCTGATGAAAGGCGTGCAACCGTTGAGATGATTTTTCATAAATGTGCACTCAAAGCGTTGGAGCTGAACTATCGGTGGTGACTGCGAGAAACGCGGCGGATCCGTCGCCGCGTGGATAATGATGCTGGCCAAAATCAAGCGACTATTCCTTTCCAGGCGATCCATGTACGCTCTGGCTACATTGGCGACGTTTGGGACTCTCTACTTCTTTTCAGAACTCAGCGTCGTAAAGAACGTCCGCTTCAACCGGCAGAACGGGAACCGAGACGAAAGGCATCTCGTCGACAAGGTGGTAGATAAGGCAGATGCACGGGTACGCGGTGTCGAGAAGGGAGCTACGGTTCTTGCCAATCGCACGCACGAGAACGTAGACGGTGACGACAGTAATGACTGGCAGGGACGCAACGGAAGTGAACATAAAGCGGTGAGGAAAACGGGCACTGGTGTGTCAAAGTTCACTTCGGAAAATTTCACAACAGCCAACAACTGGAAAGACTCAGTGAAAAACATCGGGCACGACGCTACTGAACACAGGACTATCACGAAAACTACGCAAAGATCTAATGTTGTCAATGGGGGAAAAACTTATGTACAGGAAAAGAAATCGCATATACATGTAGCACCTCCCCCGGTATTCATCATCATTTTGTCCCAATGGCGTTTTGGAGCCGGCGTCCTCAGCGAGATCTTTAACCAGAACCCGCGTATCTTCTTCCTCTTTGAGCCGCTGTGGGTGGTGGAAAGGATGGTGAAATTATGGCGCATCCCCGGGCCTTGTTCTCGTGAAACCCACTACTACTCGACGAAGCTCCTGCGGGATTTCGCGCACTGCAACTTCAGCGACACCTTCATGGACCCAGTGACCATCTTTAACGAATGGGGCGGGAGATCTCGAAATCGTGTTCTGTGTGAAAGGACCGAGTCGTTCGGGTGCATGATTCCAAGCGACACGTGGTTCCACGAAACGTGCTCGGAGTATGAAGGGCGACTTGCGGCCAAGTTGATCCGGGCAAACCTGGAAATGATCCGACCACTCATCACTGAGGACAGAGTCAACGTGAAGGTGATCCATTTGGTGCGCGATCCCAGGGCAGCGATCGCATCCAGGATCAACTACCTGTACCTGGTCAACAAGGTGCAGCAGGCGCATATCAACTTTTCCAAAGAAGGGCGACTTGTGCCGCTCAACTTGCTCTCAACTGAGCCCAAGAATCGCGACTCTGTGGTGAACCTTTGCCGTTGGCTGAGGGAAAATGTCATGTTACCGCGCGCGATGCCCGACTGGCTCAAGGGCCACTACCATCTCCTTCGGTTTGAGGATTTTGCGAACAACCCTCTTGGAGTGACGAAAGACCTCTACAAGTTTGTAGGATTGAGTCTCCTCGAGCGGACCAAACAGTGGGTTACTAACAATACGTTGGGTAGCAGCACTGGCGATAGCAACGCGCAGGGTGCTTCCAGCACGAGGACCTTGAAATCGGTTGCTAGGCGTTGGCTGAAAGATCTCAGCGGGACCGAGGTCCGCCAAGTGGAAAGCAAGTGCATGGATGTGATAAAAATACTCGGTTACCAATCGCATAAGGAAATGATGAGGAGAGTTTAACCCCTTAATGTAGCTGATAATATATTTATCAGCAGTATGGATGTGTATCACATTTAAATAGGTGATCCTACCACACATTACTGGAGGAGTGCAAAATAAGAATACAGTGCTTGCGTGAACGCGTTGACCATTAACAAATGATAATTTTTTATGAAAATATAAATGCAAGAACATGAAAATCGTAAGTGCTCAATATATATCGTTTTTGAATCTTTTTTTTTTTTTTTTTACTTACAAAGTCTTTTTTTTAAAAGTGGCCATAGACTTAATCAAGCTCAGCTTGATCTCACTTAACTTTCGATCACATGCCGACAAATAAAATTCAGTTCCTTTCCCCTCATGATGTTGTGTCATAACCAGTTCTTTGACCTTTAACGGGAATACAATGTTTTGTATAATGTGCAAATACAGCAGTATATAACGGTGTTATACAGGAGGAGTGTAATGAACGATTGAGTTAAGTTTGTTGAGTTCTGCATGTTTTTCGTCGAGTAGTGATTTTAGTCGTAATTACATACACGTATTATAATCAAGATGATCATGACCTACAAGAGGTGATGGTGTCATCCGCTCACAATTACTTCGCCGAAGTTTGAACAAAACATCAAAGGATCATACTTTGGTCGGTTATTTCGCATAGGACAACACTTCCCCTGTTGGAGTCATTTTTAGGCTATATCAAATCCATCAGACACACAGACACAGGCACACACACACACCACACGCACACACGTACATGATTGACGCGAAGAATGCACGCTTTTCGTTTAGATTTCATGTAAAAAGTGGACAATGAGTAAAATTTTGTGTATTTGTTTAGAGACTTGCAAGTCCATGATGTCATCAAGTCATATCATTTGCATCTCATACATATAGGTTTATGCTACTTACTGGATGTTATTATTACTGTAACGTGGTTATAGAACTCTTAAATTCCATTACTTTCTTGAATTGGGTTTGGTTTGCTCTGTATGAAAATTCCATCACTCTGCTAATTGTTCAATTTTGATTCTATTCATCTTGTTCATAAACGTGATAAAAGCCAATAAAATCTGATTTTAACTTTTTGCAAGATGATTACACACTACTTATGAAATATTAAAGAGCATACAACTCTAAGAGGAATTCAAAATCTATTTCATGAAACTCGGTTTTTAAATGGCTGAGATACATGTATAAAAAACACAGTAAAACAAACTGGTCCTAATAAAGATGAGTCCCACTTCTTATTACAAACTCTTAAATTTTGCATATCTTGGCCAAGTCAAAACCAATTACATTTTCATCAAATAAACTTCAAAGTCCTCTTAAAATTGTACGCTCTTCCATATTTCATAAGTGCTTTCTCATTATCCCTCAAAATCGTTGGAAACCTAAAGCCCCATTTCAACCAGAACTGTACCATCCCTTTAAATACAGGAACGATGATGTGATATTACAATCACAAATAGAAATCCGGAAGGAGAAAATCCAAGAAGACAGGCATATACCTGGAACCTTCACAGCCATTATAAGAAAATGCTAATGATCATGCTGATGATGAAAATTTAGTCAACATGCTATAAAAATACTATAACGGTACATTTTGTGATAGTAGCAGTAATGACAATAGTATTCTCAACAGTAGGCCTAGTAGTGGTAGTAGGAGTTGTACTTAATATAACATTGATAATGATAGTAATGATGACAGAAATATTGACAAATGATACCATTTATAGTAATAGTAATGATCATGGCAATGACAACAATAATTCTGGGATACATTTGCGACGGACGTGAAACTTACTCTTTTTCACTTTTGGTCTAGACGTCATGCTGTATTTTGGTCCTTGGTTTGTGTCGGTTTTTGGCGTGTAAGCGGTGGGAGCCGGATTATCAATGCGTTCTGGAAAATAACAAGTCAAGCAGAAATAGTTTATTTCCTGACGTACAAACATATCGTGGACCGATGCATTTGATTCTGCTTCAATCTTGGTTTGATTACATGACAGTTTTTAAAATATTCTTCGTCAAATATCATGCTTTGATTTGAATGGTACATACATGCATGCATTCTCGCGCGGGTCAACATGATACTTATTGTCATCTTGATGACCAAAGTGTGCAAATTATAATATGAACGATACAATTATTAAAGATAATAAGTTACCCCGATAGCCATTCATTTATATTTAAGGTCTATGGTCCCTCTTGGACTACTGAGTTGAAAATTCAGTCGCGTCGATTGATTCAATCGTCAGCCTTTGAACGGAACCAAAGCGCAAGAAACATTCGTGAACAATAAAGGCAAGGCCTGAATGTGTTTCAAAGAGTAAAAACATACAAAAAAACAAAAACAAACTAAAACAAAAATCGAGAAGGGCAAAGCGAGAGAGGAGGGGGGGGGGAGGGAATAAGAGAGGTGGGTAGAGGGGGAGAAGGAGAGAGGGAAGTAGCTTATTTGGAAGGTTTTCAGCCCATCGATACCAATGCGACCACGACCAGGGATGTGCATTGCTCAAAGAGAGTACGAAAGCTTATCGCCCCCAGGACTACATGATAACCCTTCGTCAAGAAAATATATGTTGTATATGTTCGGCTGGCGCAAAAATCGAGAAAAACTAGTTTTCTCATCTTTCGAGGGGAAAACTAGGAATTGAATGGGATCTTGAGACCGGTGAAAAGAGCTGATTAGCAAGGCTCAATCTTGAGCAGTCTGTTTTGGATGTAACCGTTAGTATCTTTTATGCGCGTGTTCGTGAAGCGTAAATATATACCAGGTATTTGTATTGATCAGACGAGATGACGTGTTTATATACATGGGACGTGCTTCCAATTGTCCCAAAAGAATAACGTTCGTGGGTAAGCAAACGAACAAAATCCCACCAACTATTTCTCGGGCAGTGTCGGGTATTCAGTAGGGGGAAAAGTTCAATAGGCCATTCGCATCGAATATCTGAATCTTTACATTTAGACATATACAGGGTGATCTGCTCCTTTGTTTTATCAGTTTCTCCTTTTCCCCCTACTTCATGAAGCCACTTTGGTTTTTATTACTGATTTGTTTGTTTGTTTGTGTGTTGTTGTTGTTGTTGTTTTTTTTTTTGATAGTCGGTGTTGCTAATAATGGTGATGACGATTAACATTCTCCACTCTTTATTAGGATACTCATTATCTTCCAAACCGCAAGGTTATAGATAGTAAGAATTTGTTGCGCCAACGAAAAGACAAGAAGAGATTCAAATTCGAATTTGAATTTAAATTCATTTTTATTTCCAACAAATAAACAGAGAAAATTATATACAATGTATAAGTAGAACATATGTGTAATAATTGCAAACACGTAAATTAACAAAATACATGTGATAATGAAAAACAAAATGAAGAAAACAATTGCATTTTTTTAGTATACATATGCATAGTACAAATCAGATAAGGATGGGAATGGAAGGTCCCATTAAAAAGCAAAGCTTGTACGATATGGGACCCTCAAAAAATACATAAGAAAACGAACAGTGAATTAATGAAACTACAATTAGATATTATTAAAAAAAAAATCAAAGGAACCAATGTCAACTGACATGAAATCAAATTAGGAAGAAAAAGAAGAAGAAGAAAGAAATAAGAAGCGACGAGACGCAACGCGACGCCACCGACAGAGGTTCTTGTTAATTGTTCTCGTGACTCTATGACGTTATGATTACCGGCTAGTATATGAGGACATCGTCACTTAATAAAAAAAAAAAAAAAAAAAAAAAAAAAAACCCAGAAAATAGAACTTTGCATCTATTAGGGCTTATATTCAAGCTTGACTGCCTAACGTGATGTACTAACGTGTTTATCATGATGTTCTACACACATGATACAAAGCTACGAGCTAAAATTTCAGAGGAATAAGGAGAAAGTTCCAATTACGGGGTATGACAGAAATGCAGTCCTAACGACGATCAGATCCTCAACAGGTTGTTTTTGTTTGTATGTCCATTTGCATGTTTTTTGACGTTGTTAGTGTTTTTGTTTGTTTGTTTGTCTGTTTGTTTTGCATGTGAGTGCGTGTTTGTTAGTGTGTATTCAGGTTCAGAAAAAGCTACGTTCTGAGATACAAAAGACATAAGTTGACAAGATATACTATATAGTATAACATGAAATCGAAAAATATGGCCAGATATAGTGGTATATATATCTTTTTTTCAGCGTAGCGGCGTGCAAGACGAAATGACTCTTTCTGATATGAAATAATTAACAAGATCCACATTCCTGTTTACAGCACCTGCATCTCTCATGAGTATAAGATTGAAGTATTTGCGTGGAAACATGGGGAGTGGATATTGCAGATAAACGTTTCATTCGATAAAACTTTGCGGTAGATATGATAAACGAATTGATGAACAATAATAAAAAAAAAAAGAAGAAAAAACACGCGTGCATATGAAGTACAGCCATTTATACAGTCATTGACAGCCACACAGAATTCACTGATAATCTATTTCCTCACGTGAAATTCTGCTGGGACTTTCGTTGGTCATTTAACTTGACGGATCTTGCAGGGGGTTGGTGACGATATACCCTTTATCAATCATTATAATCTTTTCATGTTGAAATATTTCAAGTGGTGATTGCAAGGTTAAGGTTAAAACAGATTTTTCTTTTTCCGTTCTTCTTCTTTATCGATTCCTTCATGTCACTGCATATGTGTTTAAGATGGCTGTGCTCAAATCAAGTACCGTTACTCACATTAGAGTGGCCCCTTTTTACAATTAAAGATGATAGCTCATATGAGAATAACGTGCACACATTACTGTCGTATCATATAACAGCACAGTAAATGTTAATGGAACATTTTGTGGTATATCGAACCAACCACTTTCATGACTGTTCATTGTAACTAGCGGTCGCTACTCTTCGGCATATGCACACAAGACATCAAATTTCTCAAGCCATTGTAAGAGGAATCTATCGAGACAAAAAAAAAAAAAAAAAAAAAGAAGAAGCATATAATGTATTTCGGGGATATCCTTCGTCATCGTTGTAATATAATTGGCCTTTTTTGTGTTTAAATTCTCGAGAAACCTAAAAATGATTTCAAATCAGTCGTCTGTACAGTAAGAGATGACTGGGGCTTCAACGGAACTGATGACGAACATCAGCGTCTACTTCATTTATTTCACGCCGGAAAGACGGGAGGGGAATTTGGGGAGCACGCAAACTCTTCAAACCGCTGGGCATCCCGTGTGGTTCATCTCGTCTGCTCAATGTTACACTGCACGAAATATCTGTAGTCGTGGCTTGAGAAAAAGAACTCTTCTTATCTCAGGAATTGAATGATCCGTGGTACCTCACAAGATCATGCAATACAACGTACGTGTCGTGACTTTGGTCTGCGTTTCTACAACTCATTATACTGACGTGTATTATGCTGGGTTCCCACCTGTTGTGTGATCCGCTATACACGCCACGACTGGCCATGATCGTGAAATTTTTCTTTAAGTCTATCACAATGTACGCCACGACTGAAATCGTGGTTTGAATCGTGGAGTATGTTGATCGCGATGATCGTACAACGTACCACATCTTGAGTTCAGTCGTGGCAATTGCGATGATAAAAAAAAAGAAAGAAGAGTTTTGGACGGTTAATATTGTCTACGAACAACGCGATTGCCACGACTGACCTAAAGATCTGATAAGATCTGATATGATCAGCACGATTACTCCACGAATCAAACCACGATTTCAATCGTGGCGTAGATTGTAATAGACATTAAAAAAAAAAAATCCGCGATCGGCTACGCGTAGTAATGCCAATCGTGGCGTGCATTATAGCACCTCGCACGACAATGGGGACCCAGCATAAAGCAAGCAGTCCGGTCGTTTTGTCTTCGTTGTTTCGTTTCTGTTTATTTTGTTTGTTTGTTTGTTTGTTTGTTGTTGTGTACAATGTCGTAACTAAAAAAAAAAAAGCCCAAAAACAACAGTTTAGGAATCTCTTTCCAAGTTGTTATATTGCATTGGCTCATTGCTGCGGAAAATACATCAGATCATGTATACATGAATGAAAAAAAAAAAAAAAAAACACGTTCCAATCCACACGAATATGAAATACAAGGTTAGATGTATAGTATAATTGCTCGTTCGAGTCCCACTACACATGATACTCGCAATGCAACAGCTTAAAGTTGTTGTGCACATAAGTTCATTCACTCTCATCAGGCGCGATGTATCTTAAGTACAAGATCTTGACAGCGCGTAAAACCTACATCAATCCATCTGTTCACGTATGGATCCATTGGGAGATAGATCGTTCCCAGGCTTTAACGCGTGGAGATGGGTTTGGCTGTGATATCTCAGCTCTTGATCGACCGCAGTCTTCTTTTTCATGTTTTCATGGTCTCAGAGGGCCGAATGACGCCTGCCTGGTGCTTATATACTTCTCAAGGTGCTTTTAAAGATATGATTAAATAATCGGAATTTTGGAGGTGCAGTGGGATGGGGGAATGGATAAGGTCGTGCAAATGTGTATCTTTTTTAAATGTGATATTAAATTCTGTACAACTGTTTGTTTTACTACTTTTTCTTTAAGGGATAAACTTTCAACTAATGATGAACTATGAGAAATACAGTGTATAAATTTTGAATATGAACCAGACGCTTTTCGGGGCAGTAGTGAGCAAACTGTTGTTGGTATAAACAATTCCATTATAATGATTTCGGTCACATCGTTATCTGCCTGTGTCTCTGAAACAAGCTAAAAATCACTGTTTTTAATAGTAATCGCAGTGCACGATGTATACCAAGTCATCGGACTTGTACCTGGTATTTTAGAATTCTTTTCACGGATTAGATGTGCAATTGAGCAACATGATTGTCTATTCTTTATTTATTCATTCATTAATGTTGAAAAAAAAAACAACAAAAACAAAACAGAAAAAGAGGTGCCATTGCGGTTTCGTCAAATGACCGCCTCGCAAAAGTTATTTTAATTGTATGTCGCATTATAATGTTTTCGTCATCGTTTCGTCACAATAACTTCCCGTCATGTTGATGTGCCCTGTGGGGATATCTATTATATGAATGAATGTCGATACCAGGAGGATTTACCAATGAAGGAAAAGAAAAAAAAAATGTTCTTCCATGAAACGACCGAGAATTCGAATCAAACTTGAGTCGCAAAAAGTCCCTAGATGCAGCACTGGCTTTAAAGAGATGGTTTAGTTTTGGTTGAGATGGGGGATTCAAGTTTTTTAACTTTTTGCGAGATTATTAGAAACCACTTTTAAGATATTAAAGAGCATACAATTCTAGAAGAATTCAGGAAATATTTGATGAAAATCGGTTTTGTATAATGGCTGAGATATCCAAAAACAGAGTTAAGAAAAGAGATCCTATAATAAGAGGTAGGTCCCACTTTTATTAGGACCGCTTTGTTCCTGGATATCTCAGCCACTTCAAAACAAATTTTCATTAAATAAACTTTGAATTCGTCTTAGAATGTACGCTCTTTAATATTTCATAAGTGGTTTCCTATCTCACAAAAAGTTGGAAACCTTAAGTCCCATTTCAACCAAAAATTTGCCATCCTTTTAGAGGGAGAGAGAGAAAAAAAATGACTAGGGGAGTAAAGAAAGAGATACATAATGTGTAAAGGGAGTGGGTTAGAGACACAGATAGATAGATAGATAGATAGATAGATAGATAGATAGATAGATACATACATACATGTGTAACGATGGAAAGATAGAGCAATAGATTGATGGATAGACGGACAGATAATAATGTGGATGGATTGATGGATAGATGAATAGATACATGTAAGTGGATGGATGGATAGATAGATAGATAGATAGACAGAGGGATACACGTGAATGAATCGATAGACAGAAAGGTATATAGAGGTATACATGCAGTAGATAGATGGATACACGCAGACGGATGTATAGATAGACAATTGTATAGATAGATAGATAGATAGATAGATAGATAGATAGATAGATAGATAGATAGATAGATGAATAGATAGATAGATATTGATATTATGAGACAGAAGAAGGAAGAAAAAACGGTGGAGGAGCCGAAATCTAAGGCAGAGTGGAGCTGTACTTACTGTCCTTGCGATCGCATCTTGCTGCCATGGTAAAACTCGGTGCCTTCTTTCCATCGGGCCGGTGTCGGACGGCTATGTGGTAATGGTTTGGTCCGGGACCGCTGGGCACAGAATCTGTTAGAAGAGTTAGCCAAATATAAGAATAAGATTTCCAGTCTCAACCCCTCAGCCCAGTGTCAAATCTATTCAAATGTTTAATGCAAACGGACTTGCCGTAATAATTGGCAACATCTCTTCGCAGTCTCCGTGACTATCCACCACCCCCCCCCCGAAAAAAAAAAAAAGTGGAGAAAAAGGGAAAGAAGACGTCTCTTTGGATCGCTCTGGAGATCCTTCAACACTCATTCAAGGGAATTAAACACTCACTGAAAGGAAATTAACCACCAAAAGTCACGCCGATCGTTCATTCGTATTTCGGCAATGTTTCATTCAGAGCACGGTTTACCAATGATTTTGACAGCGATAGTTGCGTTTGTTAACAAATTGAAAGACTGGTGAGCCCATTGGGCGCTCAATGTTGAGTCGTCGATGAAAGTTCATTGAAAGCCCGATTTCCTCTGGGACTACTGAGAGACTCGTTACAGAACCAGTTCATTATCTGGAGACCATACCGACCATAGCATTCATTGAAAGAACATTAAAAGGAATCACTGTAGACCCCTGAGTTCATTGAACGCTCGTTAAACGACCGTTAAGAGATATACTAACTTATTTGGGACACTCTGTGGTCCCTAAGTGATCTCCCCTCTGTGGAAAGGGGGAAGAACTAGCACGAAAAATATTAGGGGAACTTCGGGAAACTTTAAGACAGCTCATAAGAAATTGTCCGCACGTTCTTATCCAAGGCAAACCGTCACATCTAATCCTTTCTAGTCTCCTGTCTAATGTGTTTGAAAATACAAGTTGCGCCTTATACTTTTTTCCTCTCTCCATTTTGATAATTTCCCATACAATGATGAAGTTATTCCGGTCCAAGTGAGCAAGTCATAGCACAGGATGTGATTGGAGTGGGTAGTTCTCACGTTACGGAAACTAGTGTTACCGTCGAGCGGGAGATCGCGGATTGAATCACGAACTGCCGTGCAGACGACGAACGCCAGGGTTAGCTCTCTTATAATGTTTGACAACATCCTGGCAATAAAAAAGCATGAAGGGAGCAAAATTATGACTGACAGATGTCAGCATCTTATTTTCCTCTGGATGGAGGGGAAACTCCAGGTAATGGACGAGGAGAGAATATCTCCTTGATTAAGATATCACTCGCAATGTTTCGGACACCCCCCCCCCCCATCCCAAACCGAAGTAAGCTTCGCGGTTTACTGTGCGTCTCCCGCCAGTGGGCGCCCTGTATCACATGACCCGCAGGGACGGTACCTCAACCGCCCATTTCCACGATGGAGTAAAAGAAGGAGGGTGTGGGTATAGACATCACGCTCCATTGGTGGCTGTTAGTACAAACGGATATCATATATGGCAAGCAAACTACCTGTCATAGCCAGTACGAGCCAGTTTAAAATGAGCAAAGCACTAGAAACACGCAAAATAGGAATTAAGTAAGGACATGGTCAACATAATATGAGGCATGCAATCAGAAAAAAAAAAATGTCCAGTGAACGCGTTTCCTACTTATTTGTAATGTATTTGAATCATAGAACAGCAGTAGCGGGAACAGAGAGGAATACCTAGGACAGGTTTATGAGCTGCATCCTCTCCAGAAAAGTGAATTGGGGACAACGTAAGTCCCATGTCGGCTCCGTTTCCTGCTACGTGTATGGGGGACACTTGTTTCATGATCTATGACAAGCCAGTTTTACCGTTATGGAAAGGTCTTCGCATCCTCAATTGTCAACTGATACGATTACTGGGTTAACCCTAACCGGACCATTGTCTCAACTGTCATTGATAGCACACATGATAGTCTTGCCTTAAGTATGATAAAGGTTAAATCGCCGCAGAGCGAGATTAAAAATCGACGCAGAATGTTCAGTTTGACATGCATTGTAAATCGATTACACACTCAACGTATACCTTGTGAAACTGCAGTAGTTTTTGAAAGAACAGAAGCGATAGATACATTGAATATCAAAGGTAAAACATTTGAAAACAGTTTTCAAATAACTGCAGACTGTCGATTTTACTTTAAAATGGAAACATATGCATAAGAAATGTGTGAAATGACGATATGATTACACGATTTCGGTTGTGGTTAACGACGAAAATGGCGAAATGTTACCACAAAAGGTATGCCGAAAGTATTACAATCTCAGAGCATACACGATCGTTGTTGTTACGTGATGTTTTATAATCATTTACATCGATTACATTTTGTATCGGAAGAGTGAATCGTATGAAGCTCAATACTTCTGCTCGGGCACGATTCGATCACTACGTACCAGTTTCATTCTAACTACCCACCGCTGAACGGGGAGGGCGCTTCAGGAATACAGTACGTCGCTGACTACGATAGAGACTAGTTTGTACTTCTTTTTGAATATACAAATATGATATATGTCATATGTTAGATCAACATGCCCCACGTGAGGAGAAGAAATTCATCCTTAGACCTCACGCTCCATGGTATTCTGGTGTTCTAAGGAGACTAAAGCAAGAGCGCAGGAAAGCTGAAAGGGCATGCTACAAATCTGGTCTTCAAGTTCATTAGGACATCTATAGAGAGAAGTGTAAAGCTTATTTTGCACTTCTTCGCCAGACGAAAACGGATTATTTTCTGAAGAAAATTGATCCTCGTGATCAAAAAGGGTTGTATCGCATGGTTCGGACTTTGTCATCACCAAGTGCATCAAACCAGATCCTGCCATGTCATGATTCCCCCTTTCAACTTGCAGAGTCTTTTCGTAGGTTCTTTGACGAGAAAATCAAACGCATCCGGCAGAATCTAGATACTTCAGTCTACAAGGACCTGTCTGTTCCCGTCCGAGAGCATTGCTCTATCTAGTCTGAGTGAGTTTGACATGGTGGCAGAGGATGAAATAGTCAAAATCATTAAAGCAACATCCAATGCTTATTGTGATCTGGACCCAATACCCACTACTCTTCTTAAAAATGTGATGTACTGTCTCACTCTAGTTCTTGCTAAGATTGTGAATACCAGCTTACAAAACCGTATTGTGCCAACATGCTTGAAACATTCAATTATTCATCCCAGACTAAAAAAGGATGATCTTCCCCATGATGATATATAAAGCTACCGGCCTATAGCAAATCTCAGTTACGTTGGAAAATTAGTCGAGAGAGCTGCTGCTAGACAGATCAGGGAGTATTTGAGTGAGAATGATCTCCTTCCTCAAACCCAGTCGGCTTATCGTGAACATTTTAGTGTGGAGACAGCTCTTTTGAAGGTCCAGAATGATCTCCTTCTGGCTTTAGATGCTATTCAGGAAGCGATACTGGTGTTGGAAGATTTTAGCGCAGCATTCGATACGATTGACCATGATCTTCTGCTTGAGAGAATGGAATGCTACTTTGGAATTAGGGGAACTGTTCTTCAATGGTTCTGCTCCTATTTGAAGAACAGAACGCATACAGTTCAGATAAAAGATGCCTTTTCGGAAACCTGCAGTGACAAACTAGGAGTTCCTCAAGGATCCGTCATCGGGCCCCTTTCCTTTACGATGTATACAGCACCAATAAATGACATCACAAGAGCTCATGATGCGAATGTAATGCTCTATGCAGATGATACTCAAATGTACATAATGTTTAAGAACACCGAGCGTGAAGAGTCTTTGGAAAGATTAAACGCCTGTATTGCTGATGTCAGAGCTTGGGCAATGAAGAACAAGTTGTCTCTGAATGACGCCAAAACGGAAGTGATCCATTTCACATCAAAGTTTTGTTCTCAACCCAACCCTTTGAATGTCTGTGTTGGCGATGGCCAAATCAACCCTGTGCCTCATGCTAGAAATTTGGGGGTCGTCTTTGATCAGCACATCAGTATGAAGGAACATATAAAAACTGTCTGCAAATCGGCTATGGCAGCAATCAGATGCATCAGTCAAGTCAGAGGTTTCCTCACAAATAAAGCTACACTCACCCTGGTTCATGCATTTGTCACCAGCCGGATAGACTCATGCAACAGCTTGTTGTATGGCCTTCCTTCTACCGACATCCACCGCATGCAGATGCTGCAGAACATCGCAGCCAGACTTGTTACTCGAACTCCTCGTCAACAAAGTATAACCCATACCCTCAAAAAATTACACTGGCTACCTGTTGACAAACGTATAATGTTCAAATTCATATTGCTGACCTACAAGGCACAACATAGTTCTTCCCCAACATATCTGGCAGATTTGCTCAAGCAGTATCACCCTCCTCGCAAACTTCGCTCAAGCACCCAAGCGCTTCTTCACATTCCCAGAATCAACACTTTATATTACGGGGGCAGATCTTTTGCAGCTGCTGGACCTACTCTTTGGAACAATCTACCACAAAAAAATCGATGTGCACCCAGTTTTGCAAATTTCAAATCTGTTGATTTGAAAATTGAGTGGAAATAGCTCAAAATCCTACTTGAGTTCGAATCCTGCTCGATGCGTTTATTGATGGGCAAAAAATTCATAAATGACTTCCTGGTTCCTGGTAATGTTGGGGTAGTCCTATTGAATTTAACGGCTCCCCCCCCCCCATCCCCCCCCCCCACCCCCCTTGAAGAGCAGCGCCAACATTGAAGAGGTTGCAATAATTATATATCCAATCATAAGAGAACCGGCAATCCACGGCGGGCGGAAATCATCATCTTCCAGATAAGGTATTTCTACTATCACCTCATCCTCCATTTCCAGCATCTTGGTGAGCTTCTCCACTTGAATTGATATGATTCGATTTGATTTGATTTAAGATCTGAAATCTTTTGCGTGACCTGAAGGAAACTTTGAATTCTCATGAGTAAGCAAACACGGGAACGACGGTTTCCAAGTCTCATAGTTGCTTGCTCTATCGGTATTCTATATCACTTCCTTATAGTGACAGATGAGATGTTAAAAGTAAACCCTCTTTTTTAAGTGTGTCGCACATAATATCTACTCACCGTTGACTTGGGTCGTTCGTCGGCCCATGGTGTAGGCAGGAGCATCGTTGTCAGTGAAAACGCGAGGTCTCAGGTACGTGCCCGGTCCTGGGGTATCTTCGGGGTCTGAAGATAATGATTCCAGTGTCATGATCAGCGAAAGATATAATTATATCTTAGATCGCATCATGTATTTACATACACTGTGACTAAACCGTTTTCATTGTATAGCTAAGTTGTTATAGTAGATACATGTATATTTTTGTTTTGTTCCTACTACAATGGTTGTACAGACGCGTAGTTTAATCTTAAAGCCTTTATGTAGTTTTGGAAGCTTTAAACACCAAAATCTTCCTATCAACCATCATTGTATGCTTTCTGTATAATGATCATACACATAAGGAATTTGTATAACACTTGACACAACAGGGTTTAGATGATTATATCTAACAATTTTTGTCCTGTGGTTTCTGTTTTTGTTTAAAGCAAATTCTATCATAATAATAACATTCTCTTCAGGGTAGAGAGGAGAAATGTTGAACCGTGCTGCATTTTAAAGTTCAATGATATTTACTGGTCTGGAGATTGTGATGGGGAGAGTTAACATACGTGATACTATACTGGTAGAACTAGTACCTCCTTGGTTATATATACGCCATATCTCAACGGTTTCCGGAACACCCGAACCCATGCCTCGCCCCCTTTCTCCTTCTACCTGTCTGTCTGTCTGTCTGTCTGTCTGTCTGTCTGTCTGTCTATGTGTCCATGTGTCTGTCTCTCGGTAAGATACTTGCAGATAGTTAAGGGCCTAAGAAAAATACCATGGTATATCATCTGATGCGAAAGCGGGAAGGCAACGTCCGTGAGTTCGTGCATTATACTCCCTTTCGTGTGACTGAAATAGAATTTGCGAGAAATGTCGACTCCACGCAAATATCATTCTCATCTTCCTTATACTCTCTCTCCCCCTCTCCTCCCCCCCCCCTCTCTCTTTTTCTCTCTCTTTCCCTCTGTCTCTACGTTGTCTTCCTAAAAAAAAAAAGAAAAAAAAAGACTAAAAATCTCCCACAACTGCTGGTGCCCGCGAGCAACAACCTATTCATATTCTCGTTGATCTTAATCTGTCTATATTCCGTTATGGGATCCGTCACGCATCCCTATTTGTTTAGGCCTGTGGCCCACCGTTGCTATTTTGATCCCAACTGAAGACAATGATGTGTCTCCACGTTACATGGTAACGAAAACAGTTTGGATACAAGCTATAATATGACGAATATTGACACTGCAAACAATAAAAAGTTTGACGGTTGTCGTCGGGTTTAATATATATATACATATATAATATATATATATATATATATATATATATATATATATATATATATATATATATATATATTTCTTTTTTTTACATTTCTTTTGACGTCAGATTTCTTTTAAGGTTTATGATGCAAAGAGTTCGAGACACAGATAAATTATGTATATCATATATAAAGACTAACGATTGAAATGATATAGATATGCGTACATTCATATATTTACTTACATTATCATTTTGTTATCTAGATGATGCACGAAATTGGATTATGTTGTTATTCATTATGATTAATCATGTTGTAACTGGGTCAGATTTTACATCCTTGATCTACTAGTATTACTCTGAAGGCTTTCAAAGATAACTTCAAGATTTCTCCTCATTGCCATGACAATTTCAAGCAATCATATCTGACAATAAGGAAAACCAATTTTAAGCAACGGATTCGCCATTGCAGGGATGGACGAGTTCTGACAAATTTCGGATTTGTTTAGGACGCCCCCTTAAGCTCACACCGAGCAACGGCGATGAACCTCGTCCCAAAGTGGCATTATTGACTGTAACGCTAGACGAATTCCTTGATTAGTTGTAATCTTCAACAACGGAGAAAAGCTTGGAGTAATTTTGTTGTTTCGAAAAGGCAATGTCTGGCATGAATTCCTCTAAACTAATGGGAAGGAGGGAGGGAGGGTGGGGTCGGGACCGAAAAGAAAAAACATGGTCAGACTTTATCATTGCAACTTTCACATTAGACAACCCGAGGTCTTTCTTCTTCATAGAATAATCAAAACAAGAAATTAAGTTACATAATAGTAGCACATTAGAGTCGATGATACAAAATCGAAGCATTTAGGAATCACTCTCCACAAAGAAAAGAAAAACAATGACAAAAGTCGGCATGATGTTCCTAGTTGTAATTGTCTTTGTTGTTTTGTGCTAGACGTAGTATGGGATGCGAATTAGCTCTTTTAGGAATTGTCGATGATAAAACAGGGCAGCAAATGTTGATTTATAAATAAATAGAATTTGTCTTTCATACAAACAAACCAACCTGACGATTGCTTGAAAATAGTCCTGTTACTTTTAATGCACTTCGCTTAATAAATTATCATTTATTCTAATTTGCCTTTTCGTCAGGATTGTTACTGTGTTTGTGTGTGTGTGCGTGTGTGAGTGTTTTACTTTTTCAAATACATTTTTAGAGGAGAACTCACTGAGCTGTGTGACGGGATATTTGCAGATGCCGCGGAAAGAATAGCGGGGCGCTCTCCGGAGTGTCTTGTCGCTGACAGTGTAGTGAGTAGAACTAGGTCCGATCCCCTCTGTAAGAGAGATAAGAAACAGACAGTGCATGGAATGACCATGATCATTTTTAGTTTCTTTTAACTCTGGATGGCAAAAGTTTTTATGGGTATTTTTTTTTTTCGTAAATGTCCCTGCTGTGTTCAATGTTATTTCCGCACTCAGACAGGGTAAGTGTGACGCATACGCTTTTACTTTGCAAAATAAATAAAATGCATATGTATACGATTTGAACACTTCTTGTAAAGATTATGAACCGATGTGCTTGTGACATCATGATGACTATGTATTGTAATTCTAGATGATCAGGCGGCTTCAAAGGTCTGTCATGTCGTGTCCTTTTTCTTAATTTCGTAGAGAATAAAGAAAGAATGGTTAGCAACTATCATAGATTATGAAAGAAGACTGGCCTCAATTCTACCCATACAACATCGACTTACGAAGCGGGTGGTCAAATATGTTGCACCTCCTCATGATTAAATCTCTCGTTGCTAAAGGACAACTATAAAACACAAGATGTCTCCTTGTATTCTGAAGTTCTAGTTATGAGAGAGTAAATAGATTAGGTGGCTACTCTAGTACTCACCGGCGTCGGATTCGAACGGGCGATAGGTGATCAACGCGGTGGGTGCGTCGGAGTTCTTGATGAGATCCCGAAGGAAGTAAGAGTTGGGGCTGGGACCGTACGTCTCTGTGGGTGTTAAAAGCAAACAAATTTAAACTATCATGCTGGAAAAGAAATTTAAGAATAGCTGCTGAACACATATCGTAAAAGATTCAGGTACGCCGTTACTCTCAACGCTCACACTAATTAAATTTTGTATTTTTTAGATGCTAAAGAAGGCACAATAGACACCCCTGACTTTCCTTATTGGTATAGATGCCATCCCGTTTAGCATCCGAGGAGCAGCATTCGGTATTACCACAGCACGTAACAAGTTTATGGCGTCCAAGGGAAATGAAACTCTCTCCAAAGAATAACTTATGTCTGTATGAATTACTTAATATCTTATGTAGGGGGACATCGGATCTTGAAATCAAGCTAATGCTACTGACAGAAACACATGAGTTGGCAATGAAGTAAACGGAGGCTGTCGAAAAAAATCATTTGCGATACCTACAGAATGAACACTGGAAAGAAATTGATGGTAAAGACACAAACAAACAAACAAACAAACAAACAAAAACAAACAAACAAACAAAGAAAAGGGACCTGACTTGTTGGTATCGAAATAAAAGGAGGTCATCGAAAGTAAAATCATGCTACTGTACAAGCACAAAGAAAAGAATATCAGATAAAACGAGTTCTGTTTGTAGGTCGAAAACTTCTTAGAAAGGCGATAGGCATTCTCTGTAGCCTATAAAATATCACACGTCATTATTCTCGAGATTATCATTTATGATTATCGTTGATAGCTTCTGTCTTCTACTGTATATCTTTTTGAATCATAGGGAGCTTTTTTCGTCGTGTTGGAAACGTTGTCTTGAACTCCACGTTTTAGTTTGTTATTCTCATGGTTTTCAAGTTTTCTTGAGAAGCGCTTTCCATGTGGAATGAGAGTTATGCACAAAATATCATTTGAATTCAGCCCAAGGTATTCATGGGTTTGCACTTTCTTACAAATGGGTTATATGGTGTGTTACTTTTTTGTGTTAAAACAACAACAAACAAACAGATCAGGGACCCGTTTCATAAAACTTGTCATCAGTGACAAGTTGTCATAGATGTGACAAGCTACTGAAATCCTTGCATCTGATTGGCTGAGAGCAAATTTGTCATAGAAATGTGGCAGTTGTCACTGATAACAAGTTTTATGAAACGGGCCCCAGGACCTACTTTTAGAAAGACATTCAAATATTCGCAGTGAAACCAATGTCAGGTACTGTCAGATGAGATATAAAGTTCTCAAACATTACTCACAAGCTCACATTACTCACTTACTCTGTACAAGCTGTAACTCTTTAATAATCGGGTTTTTTTTCTTCGAGGTTACTGACAAACTGACTTCACTGTATTTCATAGGACTGAAGAGGACCCTCTTCTTTGATATAGTCCATCAGGATGATACGTTAATAAATCTGTGTCGTTGAAAGAGACAGTGATGCGTAGAAGTAATTTCTCATCGACATGGAATTTCCTCTCCTTATCTCTTGCTGGCATCATCATAGTGACCGGAGGGCGCCATCATCGATGACAGCCAGATAACCGACATATCATTATATTTGTTGCTATTTCTTTCTTCTTCTTCTTCTTCTTTTTAGACAGGAGACTAATTTTCAAGGCGGGAAGAGCAGGATTTGTACTTTTTAGCAAGGTAACCACATTCTCTCAGTCCCAGTAGACTGATTTCTAGAGATCCTCCAGGCCCTTCGATTTTTCCTACCTCTCCGATAGCCTAGTTTTTGCTATGGTATTTAGTTATATTTTAAAGTGTGTTTGTTCCGTTAGGGTTGGATTTCGCATCTATAGGTCTTAATATGCTTGGGGCGTTTCCTACGCGTAATTGGTAGACACGCCCAACGTTTCAATGGGAACTTCGACTTGATTGTTTGTCATCCTTACGAGGCAATTTCTATTTTGGACTTTTATTCGTTAGTCCCAGCCTCTTTGCATTGTGTTTGCTTTACTTATTACGCTATGTTTGTTCCGTAACGATCATATCACTTTAGATACAATTTGTGTACCGCGGGCGTTTCCCTGAATTAAACAAACGAAGTGTCCTAGTTTTACTGGGATTTGTGGTCTAGAAATTAAAATATGAAGCAAAGAGTACAGCTCAAGCTTTTGCTTTTGACAGTATAAGTATGGCCATCACATTTGACAACGAGGGAACAGTCAATACCAATGTTGATATGTGAATTAACGGAAGTGAGAGGATCTTAGTCCCTTCATACGAAAGAGTTGCAACGCCTGTAACACTTCTAAATTACAAGTACAAATGGCATTGCAACAGCATACCGACAGAAAGGATCATAAAGGTTGATTTTAGCTTGTCATAGGTCCTGAATCTTTCTTCTTCTTCTTCTTTTTTTTTTTTTTTTTTTTTTTTAGGAGGGGGGGATTCCCTGTGTAACTCATCCCCCTCCCCCAAAATAGAATAAGTGTTTTTCATGCTTTTAAGAACAGATAAGCTCTAGCAGTCCCAATTTATGTTTTTAGTTCTGATTTGTGTATTTGCGTACCTTGCGAACAAAACAGAAAGAAACCAACAAAAAAAAAAAAATACTCACATGAAGAGAAACGTTAATTATCAAAGGGTGATAACTATGAGGACGAGAACAGAAGCATCGTAAAACTCTACGACGGTAGACTGATGAATTATTTTGCGATGAACTCACTCGGCTCGTAAGGTTGTCTGCTTCGTATGGACATGGCGAGACCTTTGCCAATCTTGCTGCCGACATTATAGGCGAACGGTGACGGAGAATCAGAAACTTTGAAGTAAAAATCCAACGAGTGAGAGATGAAAACGAAAATGATGAGAAAGGAGAAAAGGAGTAAATAAATTGAAGCTAAGCATGACGATATATACGTATGGAATTATCTTCCATCAGAAATTGCATCAATTATGCTTCAAGAACTGAACAGAATGGTATCAAGATACCAAATCATACCTCGAGAAAGCCATCATATTCATCTTTACCATCATTATCATCGTGATCATGAATAGCATATAATAGCAATGATAATGTTATGACTATTATCATCATCACAATTGGTCAGATTATAACTGTACATGTAGTTGGTATTATCATTGTCACCATTATTGTTATGATTATCATTACCTATAATTTATCGTTATTATCATATCCATCGTTATCATATCATAATTATCATTTTATACTGACAGTAATAATACTAGCAACATAAAACTCATCATCGTCATTAGCATTTTCATTATCATTTTCTATGTTGTAATTAGAACTTCTTGTTAGTCACTGGCAGTTCTACTTTTGTGAAAAATGTTGTTTTTAATGTTATTACAGTGTACTAGTCATTAATATCAACGCTTATTAATACTGAAACAACACCTGTTTGCCACTGCGGTTTAAGTCTCTTCCCCAGGGTATATCCCGAAGACGTCGGGGGTTCTGTCACGTTGTACGCGGCGGGCCCCGGGCCCAGGCCCAGCGACTTCTCGCGTCTGTGGAGAATGCCGAACGATTTCTTTGGGCCATCATCCCTGAGCTTCGGGGTGTAGGTATTAGGGCCCGGTGTCGGAATACCTGCGAGAAGTAAACCGCATTGATAAATGAACATGAACACTTACTTGAGTTAAGAACGCAATATATTATTCTTTGCGTACGTTAAGTGAACTTTCTGTCTCATAGGATGAATGATTGCTGTTGATAGACTTTTATAGATGTTGAGCAAAAACAAACTATAGGTCAAGCCGGTTTGAGAAAAAATAACAATAATAATTAATATTTCTTGTAGCCAATTGGTGAAGACCAAACGTAAATGACGTCGGAGTCACGTGACAGCGAAGATTTTTTTCGAGGGGTTGCGATTTGGAGAACCACGATAGATCCCTTTATACCAATATTCAGACGATGACGAGATTGGTCATATATCTTGTTCGAATTTACTTGCAGTTGATCTTGTCTAGTGATATGGATGCTCTGATTTATAACTTGCATCTTATCTTCTTCCTCTTTTGGGGTAAGTCTATATTCACTGATGAACAACCACACAAACACAGTGAAAGCCAAATGTGAGAAAAGAGCCCCTCCCCCTCCACCTTTAAAAACAAACGAGCATACATCCATAAATACACAAATACATACATACATACAAACCAAACCAACACCCATTCAAAATAAAACAACACGTTTATCAATGATATTGCTTGCCGTTACGATCTGATCATGAGCGTTATACTAGTAGTCTTAATGATCTCCGAACCCTCCTCCGTCCCTACTTAAAACGATAACAAACCACCATAAACGGAAGAATTAGAGTGTGTGGTTTCGAAAATGAATGAGATGTAATATAAGAATGATATAATCGTTTTACACACCGTGTGCGTTGCCTGACAATGCGTTGCTAGGATGCCCGACGTTCACCTTCTCGTGGTGTCTGGAAGAGACACTCAGCTTGGGGGCGTGCTTGCCTGTATTCAAGTAGCGCACGTTGTACTGGGCCGGTCCGATGGTATTCGTCGAATCAGCTTGGGAACAGAACGAAACGAAGTCATATCGAAAATACAGTAGGACATTGTGAAAGTAAAACCACGATAATTTTTCATTCACAGATGAACCGTCTTTTTTTCTTTTTCTTTCTTTTTTTTTTTGAGAGAGAGAGACAGAGACAGAGACAGAGAGGAGGTTGAACGGAAAATGTTTTGAATAGAGAAATAATTTTAATATAAGGAGAAGAATTAATGCTAACGACAGTTATCACTATGAGGACAACAAAGCTGATGATACGAGTTCAGTTTTAACATCACTATTGATAGTGTTAACATCATTATTTATTATCATTCATTTCTTATAATTGTGAAAATAGAAATGCCTCTTCCATTTTCACACCCTGACGTTATTGCAAGGCTTTACCGTTACCATAGTGACAGAAGCTGACAAATGAAGAAGAGGAAAGGAAAGAGACAGACAAATGAGAGAGCTAGAGAAATGCGAGAAGAAGATGATGTCGAAAGTGAGAGGGAGGAGGGTGGGAAGATGATGATGATGATGATGATGATGACGATGATGATGATGAAGAAGATGAGGAAGATGAGGTGGAAAATGAAGAGAAAGAGGATGATGATGAAGAGATTGAGAAGAAGTATGAGGAGAAAGAAGAGGAGGAAGCAGAGAAGGAAGAGAAAAAGAAGGAAGGTGGGGATGAGTTTGAAGAGGATGAACATAACGTTAATGATGACGATGATGTTACGGTGGTTGTATGAGGAGGAGAAGGTGGAGGTGACTGAGATAATACCAAGCTGACATTCTTACTAGCCTCCTCGGTCAGCTCTGTTTTCCCCTTGCCCTTTAAGGTCACTCTCTTGTCCGTCCATATCAGATCTCCCGTGGTGTCGTAGTCCGCTGGTCCCGGGGCAGGTTTGTTAGCTAAATGTAAATGAGAACATGATCAGTACATGAAGTGCAATTATCATTGAATTACACAGCTCACTTCGTGATATTGAATGTTAAAGCTCATGCTCTACGTGCATCCCAGCAAACACATAACGTTTTCAGAACGTTTCCTAATTTTTTTTGTTCGTTTGTTTTGTTTTGTTTTGTTTTTGTTTTTGTTTGTTTGTTTGTTTGTTTGTTTGTTTGTTTGTTTTTTTTTTTGGGGGGGGGGGTTCCGTACGTCTTCGTATAAAATGGACGTTTTTAAAACGTACATACAACGTCAAAGTTGGGACTTACCATTTACCACAAAGCACAGGTTTTTGGAAAACGTTTTGAAAACGTCAATGGACATTACAAAACGTTTCTATTATGTCTGCTACGTCGACTTCGTCTTAAATGAACGTTTAAAAAACATTTTTATTTGGTCCGCTACGTGTTCGTCATTGGTATCTTTTATCATGAATATTCATGCCTATTTATGAATATTCAAATAAGAAAATATAAGATTTGAAAACTAGTGGAAATAGATAAAAGACATTGAAATCTAAAGATTTATGCTGGGTTCAAAGTTTCAGTGTTAAAAATAAACTTACCTACGTTATTGTTCAGATATTCACAATTTCAAATTGTGTTATAAAGAGGTATTTTCATATGTCAATAGGCCTAATTAAGGTGTGTGTGATTTAATTTTGTTAACCATGTCTTCATGCATTATAAGATTTTGCTGGTATATAAAAGAATGTGATACAGATTCATCAATTTGGAATAGGATGTAATATAGTTATAGGTGGTAGGACATTAGGAACAAGTTAGGATAGGATTATATAGGATTAGGGGACATAAATCCCAGATTGTGCCTGCATAATCTCATATCTATAATTTCTTTTTGAGATACCCAATAAAAAAATAAACATTAGACTTTCTTAAAAGGTTTTCTGGACGTTCTAGACGGATATGAAAGGTTCTCTAAACGTTCTGGAACGGGTCATAAGACTTGTTCAGACGTCTTAGAACGTTTTTTGAAAGTTCTAGACGGTTTTCAAAGGTTTTCTAGACGTCCGCAGAACGTCCACAGAACGTATTGAGTATTCTCAAAAGGTTTTACTGACGTCTTTAACGTCCAAAAGGTTTCCTGCACGTCCTCGAAAATTCCGAAAGGTTTTTAGTTTTTTTTTTTAAATGTTTGAAAACGTTTTTTCATAACGTCCATTTGAAACGTTTTAAATACATCGAAAACCTTCCACAAAAAGACGTTCTTAAAACGTTTTGATAAAACGTCAGAATAACGAACTTGGAACGTTTCAAGAACGTTCAGAAAACGTCCAAATGTTAGCTGGGATAGGCTCACCAAAGATCCTTCACTCCATCTTTGGCCTTACTATGAGCAGGATGTGTTCGTGTGTAATATTTTGGCACGTAAACAGTACGGGCGAACTATGTATAACTACACTGAACATTTCTTCCTAATCTCAGGTCTTTACAAAAGTTAAATGTTGAGTTTTGCGTCATAAGCAAATTCACTCATTTTCGAATAATTTTTGTACACATAATATGCACAAAGAAGTCTCAAGTCGTGTTACCGCTGAAGTCCTTGCTCCGACCAACGATAGAGAAGTGCGGGAAGGCGGGTCGCGTGAGTTGTTGGCAAGGGAGATAGTCCGCGGGACCTGGACTGGGAAAAGCTTGGGGGACATGAACAAACAAAAAAAAAAAAAAAAAATAGTGAATGTCAATTCATAATGATCATCATTCATGTACGTAGGTTCCATCCTTTCTGACAAGCTTACAACACTCAAAACGATCGTCAACTCTCATTCAATCCAAAGGTGATGTTGCAAAGTAAATAGTGATGAAGTCAGCTGGTCATATTTCCTAGGAAGAGGGATAGTATGAAATTACGAATCCTTTTTCCAATTATCGCCTGCAGGACCAGTATTATCATGGTTCATCATTTTTTTTCAATATTTCTTGGTACCTAATAGAGTATACGGTTCTTGTTGCTACAGTTACGAGTGTCTTGTCGATTGTAATCATCACCAGTCGCACTTTTTGTCTCTCTGCGGATAACATGTTTAATGTTGTGAGTATAGTGTCACTGATTTTAAAAACAGATACATACGCTTGGACAAGTGAAGGGAATGGTAGGATATCAACCAGAAACTAATCAATGCTAATGCATTGACAAAGTCACGAATTGTGTGTCAAAATGTCAAGAGTCATCACAGTCATAAATTATTGTAAATTGTCCCCTGAAGATTTTTGTTTTCCCCTACAATGTCTCAGGATTTACTTTATCCAGGGATGATGCAGCTACTGTGCAACGTGTCCCTGCCATTTTTTTTTGTATGCTGTTTGAAATCTTTGAGTAGATATTGGTTGGTTTTTTTTTTAACATTTATGGGTAGATTGTTCCAATTGACTATGGTTTGAGGCAGACAGCTACCCGGTATATCAAATAAATTATAGGTCATCATTTTATAGGTAAGCCTAACTCCACTCAGTATTGTTCTGGATGTTGTATCCACTTCATTTGCAGATCGACTTCATACATATGCCTCCGGCGACACTTCGTGGCGGAGGCATAAAAATGTTCTCCGATTTCTGTTCTCCGTTACTCATTACCCCATTAGTTATAGGAAACGAACATACCTTGTTGAGTAAGAGGCTTGCCTCCTTTAGGAACAATGTAATCTCCCATTGCGGTCCGTTCATGTTTCCCTACCGGAGAAGAAATCAAAATTATAAGAAATGGAAATCAGTTCAACAGATCTATATCTACTATAGACTATGTAAGTATAGACTGGACTAGGAGCCTACTATAGCCAAACCAGAAATGAAACTAGAATGACGTAAACAGATGAAAACATGTAGGCTTTAGATAGACAGGCCCTTTATATGTCGTGTTGATTGAACAATTCAGTTACTAGTATATGGATGTAGACCTTCTACTTGTTAAAAAAATGCACGTTTGATACAGTCTAGATTTATAGTCTATCTAGAGATTTTCTACTGTATGTTACAAAACTAAGAGTTAACACGCAACTTTGAAATTCAGTGACTCCAATATTATTATAAGCTATACTATGAATTTTGTATAAAAGGGAATGACAGAACAATATGATACGACGATCTACTTCTGGTGATTTAGTTTATCTGTTTGTGGTTTCTACAGATCGTGGAAATCTCAATCGATAGCTAAAGACAAGCAAGACAGCTAAAGTTAGGGTTAGAGTCGGCATCGACATTCTTCCTATCGACATTTTGTATTAAATAGAATCAAGATGAGTGGGCCTAGAGCAAATGGGAGAGGGGAGATTGTTGAAAACAAAATAAAATAGACCGAGAAGCCTCTGTTCCAGATTCTAATTCTATTGCATATTGCATTTCTCTTACATCTGTCAACATCGCACTTATTCTTTCTATCATTTCCATTTTCTATCATACTAACTTAGTAAGGGAAGATATTTTTGTAAAGGCCGATTCTTCCATCGCAGTCACTTTTCTCCGTTTCTGCGTTCTATTTCTACTTCTGCTAGATGTCTAGTCCCAAATTCTAATGTTAGGTCTTTCTAGAGATCTATCTAACGTATTCATAAAACTAGAGCAGAGGTCTAGTAAGTACTAGGTACTAGGCCTGCTAGACATAATCGGCAATCCACGCTACTTAAACGTAAGTTCTAACGTCAGACTAAACTTAGAGATCTCCTAGTTGTCCTACGCTATAGTTCTAACATACAATGCATACGTTTTACTTAGGCCCTGTCGACTTGCTTGTACAAGCTGTACCGTATGTCCCCCCCCCCCCTCCTCCAAAAAAACCAACCAAACAAACAAACAAACAGCGGTACCCTCCACAATGATAGCTTTAATACTATAATAGTGAATCAATCCAAATACAATTTCAGGGTATGAACTCATTGCCAACATCTTACAGAAAACCCCACTCGATTTGCTTCAATGGTCAAAGAGAAATGAGGAATTTTGTAGAGGATGTCAGGAATCTCTTCCCTCCAAGTTCTGTCTATTATATTCACACACAAGACCATCGAACTGCTAAACTTGGAAGAATCAGACTCATGACATGCTTTACAACAATCCACATTTCTCTGTAACCGCTTAACCAAATCGGATGGGGTTTTCTGCAAAATACAGCTAAGATGTTATAGAGTCTATTTTAAGACCCTGAAGTAGCATTTAGACAGTTTAATCATATTGGGTGTTATCAATGCGAAAATCTGATTGCAATTTTTGGTGGGACGTAGGGCCTAACAGTAACACAGAACCCTTTCTAGTCAATATCATCTTCAAGTTTGCTTAGCGGATTCATCTGTCTTTTTTCTTTCTTTTTTTTTTCTCTAGACATTAAGTCCTAACTGACCACACTGTTCATTCTGGCAAAGGTTTCTACTGCCTAGAGTCTAACTAATTTGTCTGGTACCCGGTACATTACAAAATATAGGCCTATGAGTATAACATTTAGAAAACGATAGGAGCCTACGCACTTTTAGTTCCATGTTGGCCATCCTCGCCGGCTGCTATTGTGTCTTTTGACCCATTGTCTGCTGGATCACGGATGTCCTGAGATTGAGAAGCCTCAGTTACGGATTCTTTTATAGTTTCCATCCTCGAGCTCTGCTTCTCCTCTTCGAATTAAAACGTAGATGGACGAATTCACAACGTAGAAAAGGGGTACTTCAGTAACGTAAACTTGGCGGCGACGTGACAGTGAAATTGAACTTGATACAATTAAAGAGATTGAAGTAGTGCAACATAACGTGTGTACAATTACAAGCATACGGGACCGAGCACTTTTTTTTTTTCAGCATGCACATACCACAACAAGCACTAGCACTGGATAATGTACGATGGATGGTTGGCGCCGCCTACATGCTACCTACGGTGTTGTATTATTTTTGAAATCTGTACGTCGGCATGGTTATCACACGCGCTCAAGGTCGCGCGCGCTAACCCATGACGCCATAATACAGTATACTACGCGCTTAGTGATTAATTAGCAGATTAATTTACTAGACGTGGCAGCCATAGGCTATCGAATACAGAACCTGTCGTAATACTGGTAGGAAGCAAGATTTTCAATGCAGAAAGGAAAAACCCTCTCATCTGTAAGTCTAATCGGGAAGGCGACGAATGTCTTTATGCATTTGTTTGAAGGCAGTGCGTTTATGATAATGGCTCAAGAATAATAAATATGATAAACGTTCCCTTTTCGTTTACAAAATGTAATGTGCATAAACATAATCCACGAACTTGTATATAGTTTTCATTCATGTTTTGTAAAGAAAGTTGTAAATATTGTAAATATCTATTTTGTTCTGTTCTGGATGTAGGCCTATTTCTAATGCGCTTCCCAATGCCTTAGTATAAGTTGACATTGGAAAATAAAGCAATCGTCACTGTCATTATCATAATTGTTCTTGATTACAGCTGCCCTGACCAGCGAGTTCACTCTCTAATTTGATGACGTCATAAAGACCTCTTCCTGCATTAATATGTTTCTTGATGTTTGATATGATGGTTATTATAGTAGATAATATGTGACAACATAAGTTTGTTGGCTGTAAATGGACCCACGTTGTACGCAAATTTGCACAGCAATGTAAAAAAAAAAAAAAAAAAAGTCAGTCTTGACCATTTTGAAAAGCTGTTCTTGCCGTGACAACTAGTGCATTTTGCAATGACTGTAAAAGGAAAATCGTAATGCCAGGTCGCAAACCATTCTAGCTTGCTTAGCTTATATGCAATAACATTCTAATGAAGCAGAACCAGCTGATTCGGATAAAATTATAAAGAACGTTTGATATTTATTGGCACTCCATATAAAAGCACATGTGATGTTGCAACTGAATTCATGAATTTGAACACATGTGATGTGTTAATAATGAAAAGTACAGACCGACAATAGCAATCTAAAAGACGTTTTTTTTTTATATTTAAATCTTATTATAGGCCTAAATCTCATAACACAAAATATAGAGTTTTCCCAAAGAGTGCGAAATTGACATCCTTTAGGCCTACTGGGCGTGCAGTCTGCCTTTGTTGCCATCTTCGATCTTGTGGCATCAAGAGAGTATAGCTACGATGCTGATACTCTCGGATAAAACAAAAAACAAAACAAAAAAAAAACAAAAAAAAAACAACCACACACCAATGATTAGCATGGGCAGTGTCTTAAGTTGTCAACACATGTGATTACTTGTAAACAAAAACAAAAAAACCCACAACATTCACGAGTACTTTGCGTTTTCAGCTGGTTTTAGGAGTTTAATCCTGCATTGATTACTATATAGTTTATAAGATGATTGCGTTAACCAAACATCGAGTATGGCGTTCCCTATTTGTTAAGCAGGGCATTAAGAAGAGTTATTTAACTTACAGCCCAAATTTAGGAAAATGAGGAAATATAAAGTTTAAGTCTGCTTTACTTGAGACATATAATTAATAAATGGGATATAACTTTATGAGGAATGAAATCTCATCAAGCGTACAGCAAAGTTTCGCTGCTTTACTGCTGCCAGTGCCTCACGCACTCAGATAATTAATTTGTATAGAATGAGAATTAGTTACAATACTGTTATGATGAAATTATGACACGATATAAAGTGCTACAATTATTGTCGATTTGACGTACACCAAAATTTGGAGAAAATAAGAAGGTGAAAAAGAAAGAATTTATGGCTACATGAACTTAATTTCTTCTCCTGTCATGCACAGGAGTTGGTCCAGCTTCATTCCGCTGTACAATAAAACTAAAGATTAAAAATGCAAAAGCCATCCATTTTTGTTAATCATTGATCTTAAGATAATAAGATTGAAGCTGCAGGAAAAACAATATTAGTTATATGTGTTAATTCTTCATAACAATCTTCAAAATACTCATATAGTTCTTGTTATATAACGAGAACGAGTGCAGTGTCATAGAAAAGATTTCATATGTCTCCATTTTGATGATTACCTTACTTTAAAAAGTTAAAATGGCGTTCAAACTCTTCACTTCTACTGTACTAATCCTGGTACTTTCCATGTCTTTTCTCAGCTAGCTTTTTACTTATTACTTATAAGGTCTGCACCATGACAGGTACGATCGCCACCCTGCGTTACTAAATTAAAACACTCGGTTATACAGTATGCCAACCGATACTGCTATGTTAGTATAAAAGTTCACTCTACCAAGAGTATACATCTTATGGGTTAATACTGGTGTGTAAATTGGGTCATCTTGAGAGCTTATCAACCCACGAGTCATACAACCCACGAGCTTGACATTGGAAAAAAAAAAAAAAAAAAAAAAAAAAAACTTCATGAGTAATGCAGTCCACGAACTCCACACTATCCATGCGAAAAAGGCACACTAGCCATGGTATAGCTCGACGCTATAGGCATATAAGGGCAATGGGCTGGATACTATATGCTAAATAGGCAAAATAAGGTCCACGAGTTCAACACTGCGTAGGCCTGGTGATGAAGTACCAGTCTCCCGGCCATTTTTTCGCCTAAAATGTTGAGCTTGTTGGCCTTGTTTACCTAGTGTGCATGGGCCTTTGCCTAGTGTCGAGCTTGTGGACCATTTATAGCTCGTGGACTTATTTTACTTGATGCCGAGGTCATGGGTCTTGTTCACTTAGCGTCTAGCTCGTGGGCTCTATGACTCGTGGGCCGCATAACTCGTGATATGTATAGGCAACCCTATACCTCTTGGGTTGTACTACTCGTGGGGCTGTTTGACCCTTGGGTGTCAAGCTCGTGACGTGCACCCGTTTGAACATTGTGGCTCTGAAATCAGAGGTTGTAACAAATTCTGCATTCCGAAGCCTGCCCTGCAACACAGTTATTACGCACGCTCATACGTATGTGTCGCCTTTCGACGTTTCTTCAGCACAGACACTTGGTAATTATTCATTATCGTCCCCTTTCTCCTCACAAAATATGGATGGCAGCAACCTTTACATGCAGTCTGATGGCAAAATGAACGATCATCGATGGTGAGACGATCATGATTTCATGAAGTCGGTGAGTATTTTCCCCGTTCCTATGCCAACCTGGTGAGGTGGTATGACGTGAAATAAGACTTGGATCCTGTAAGAAATAAAGGATGTAGAGAAACATGTACACAGTATTTGAAGAGTTAATTCCCAGAGTGGACTAAGGGCCATTGTTAATCATTTTAAAGTAAGTTAATCATCACATAGAGCAAAATAAAACTTTTCCAGCAATACCACACTTGTAGCATAACTATAGGAATATTTTGAAAATAATGATTAAAATTATCCCGTATTTTCTTATCATTTTTTGTTTCTCAGTTGTTTTAATCGTACATATTTCAACAAGACTGGAGTTAGCTCTTTTTGCTATTTAACTCTTCATTTACTGGGTATTCTACACATAAGCCTAACTGTTAAATCTCGTCTAATGCAATGTAGCCTGCTATATAGATATCAGAAAGTTACAATATCAGCTTTCATATTGCTTACATTTTGTGTATGTGTTGTAAGTTATTTCTTCATTTTCCATGTAGAATTTTGCCTATATGCCAGTATTTTTTTTTTTTTTTTTTTTGTTAAGCCGGGTCTGTATTAGTACGAAAGTTCGCAATCTTAGCAGTCTTTGTTTCTGTTGAAATGGACCGAAAGAAGAATGCTTGAAAAGAAATACCATCGTCCCTCAACAGGTATAACAAAGTGCCGTGTTTTCGGACTGCCAATAGTACAATAAATACACCGTTGTATACAAGTGCCTTCTTTCAGCACATCTATTCATTTTCTTACTTCTAAATTTCACTCAGCTTCACCCAACTTACCCCTAACTCCCTTCCCCCGTTTTCATGTCTAATACCTGTCATTTCTTCTACTATATATATATATATATTTTTTTTTTTTTTTTCGAAGTGAGAGTTTTATTGACCGCTACTCACATTTCTCCGTCTGTAATGTTGAGGGCGTCCTTGAGGAAGGAGCTGACGCCGATCACTTTTTCTCGGATCTCCTCTGCGTCGCCGTGCCCGCTGGAGTTGAAGACCTCAACATAACACATGCGGTCCCCAGCTGTTCCCCGTATCAGGAGCTGGTCGCACAAGAAGTGTAGCGTGATGTGCTGAATTCGAAAAAGAACAGATTCGTGTGGTATATGCAGTAGAATAATTTTGCAATCACATTGATACCAAAGCCCGGCGTGTCAGTAATCTAAAGCAGGGAGGTGGACTCTTCCACCTCCCTGTCTAAATCATTTACTTCCAGTGCTCTCTAACGGAAACATTGCTCGAGATGTCGATACGTGTATCATAAGTTCAAGTATCGTACTTTTTAAAAAAAAAGTTCAATTGATGATGTTATGATAATGTTGACAACACACACCACACACACACATAATATATGAATCACTGACACTCTTGACAACTGAGACTTTTCTTTGTAAATAATTTATTCTTCGAACTCTGTATTTTATTTCCTTGCTACCGAATTTGAAAAGAGAGGAATACTTCCATTCTTTCCTCGAAATGGTTAATATTCTTTCAAAGGCTACAAGACCAATGTACCAACTCTATATGATACGGTTAGTATCAGGTCGCATGTCCACGTGGCGGATATATATAGTAGTAATACATTGTGGTACTAGTATATTAAATGGGTTAGTCAAATACCGGTAAGTGATTGGCTACTGCAGTCACGTGATGGAGGAAAATTGGTTATGTTCGCTCATGGGAGAACATTTTTGTAATGTTCTCCCATGGGAAAACATTTTCACGTAACAAAATGACAGAAAGACCCGCTCACAGTGAATTTGGCTCTGCGCGAGCGATCGAGTGCGTTGTGCTGGTGGTTGACGTTGACGTATTTAACGTATTTGACTAACCCATATAGGTGACTTTTGTTGTCGGGAACATGTACCAAACATTCCACCCTCAGGGTTTGAAATGATATTTCGGGAGGCTCCCTCAACAGCATTTCAAACCCTTCGGGTGGAACATTCGGTATGTTCCTTCCCCCGCCGGTCATCATAATGTTTCATGCACGTACGGTGATAGGGCCTACTTACACTGGTGTCTCTTTTGAGAGACTTGGCTAGCTGGGCCAACAGATCAGTGAGAAAGTCTTTCGGCAAATCCTTCTGTGAAACATTCGTGCAGACGCGTACAGTTGGCATAGTATGCAATGGTGTATAATACTCTCATACGATACAGTATACAAATGTAGATCCTCATCCACAGCACGGTATTCCGTGAAGGTTTGTGCTGTGTTATATAGTGTCTTAGTACGTACTACCTGTACTGTTGTGCAGAAATAATGTAGAGTGATTAGTGAACCGGAGAAGCCATTGAGTCCTTTTCTTTGTGTAGAAACGCGTGGTTAAGCCTCAAAATACACGAAGCTGCATGTTTAGGGACCGCTCTCCTTAAACATTGTGTATGCATTAGTCAATTGGGCACATGTTTGTATTTGTGTGTGTGTGTGTGTGTGTGTGTGTGTGTGTGTGTGTGTGTGTGTGTGTGTGTGTGTGTGTGTGTGTGTGTGTGTGTGTGTGTGTGTGCGTATGTAAATGGTGGTGGGGGGAGGGGATCAAGTAAGTTTTTCACTTCTGAAGTTTTAAGGTTATAAGTTTCTGTTCGTAAGGTTACCTTTTTCGAGTATAGGGTATACGTTAGCGTTAGGGGACACACACACACACACACACACACCTGTAGGCCTAAATATATATTCAATGTATATATGATATGTGATTAAAAACCCTAAAATGGCATTATCATGTTTACAAACACACACATATATAATATATATATATATATGTATATATATATATATATATATATATGTGTGTGTGTGTGTGTGTGTGTGTGTGTGTGTGTGTGTGTGTGTGTGTGTGTGTGTGTGTTTGTAAACATGCTAATGCCATTTTAGGTTTTTTTTATCACATATCATAATTATACATTGAATATATACAATAACTGTAATGAATATCATTTTCCTCTTTATAAACATTTCTATGAAATGACTCATCATTCACAGAGTAGGATATGCTGAAGTCCTGAGGACATGCGATTATCCGATGAGAAAATTGAAAAGGAATTCATGAAATATTATGAATCAAATTTTCAGGAAGACCATGCTATATGACAAGTCAGTATAATACTGTCTTGAGGGTTACGCGATGTCACAACGATCGAACTGTATAAATGGGACAATAAGATCGGCGAATAATGAATTACACTGCATGGTGATGTCATAATGGGATTCCGGTTCCTAGCTAGATCAGAGCAGGCTGTTAGGGAGTGGGCGTCAAGAAGAACTGATTCCACGTAGGGTTCGACATGAGCTTCGCTCGGTGTATGCACATCTGATATCTTAGATATGCGATAGAAATGAATGCTCACTCGATTACATATACTCAATGTTGTTAACAAAGATTCAGGTTCGAAAGGGTTCGTCGAAAAGGGTCTGTTTTCCTGACATAAAGATGGGGTGTGTTTCACCATTTACCAATGTTAAGGTGTCATATAATATTATATTTAAAAACTAGAATCACGTTTTAGACATTCTTTACCACATTTTGTGGATTGAATCCAGTGTGACATGTGCTTAATTGGATTCCCTATCGTATTTCATGGAAACTATTTCTTATAATTTTCCAACTAGTGTAAAAAAAAACATTCATTCAAATGTCATGTATATAGGGTATGCAACGACTCGGCTGACGCCATTTAGCATGTTTAGGGTTTGTTTTACGGGTGTGACGCCATTTAAAGGGTGCAAATTTGATATACCGTATCAATACTACACTGAGGATCTATTTTGAGGTCTTTGGATTCGGGTGGGTAGCATATTACTTTGTATGAGAGCGACCCCGTGACGCGGATAGGCTCTGTGATAGAAAGCCTGGTAGTTTCGGATGCTGTCCAAAGCCTTTCTGTATTAGCCCAACAATCCCGCGCATGTACTCACAAGTTTTTGCTTTACGCACGGCGCGAACGTTTGGAGGTGTGCTGACAAAGGGGTTAATAGCAAGTAAGAGGTGTGTGCAGAGTACAATTTTTTTTAATTCGTTGTGTGCTCAAAGGAACGACACGAATGCACGATTACTTGTACATGTTACTGACTTTTAGCTTGTTTCAACAGATTTGTTTGTGTAAACTAAAACCACGTTGTTGTATGATATTATGCAAGGGTTACATAAAATAAGGTTACCCTAACTAATCTCACCTCATTGTGAATGGACCAGCTGGATCAAAATAAGATAACATGCCGCTAAAAAGAAAAAAAAAATGTCTAACTTTGGATATTTAGCAACCTGTGAATGACTGATTACTTATAGGTCAAAATAAGCTTTGATCGAGGAGCGCTATTCGACCGAATCATGCGGAATGAATCCGTATCTACTTCTGAAAGCAGTATGAATGTTGTCTCTCTCCTTCATATATAGAGGTAGGAATGTCAAGCGTAGCCTAAGTATCGGCTTATCATACCTCTTCAATCTGTGGATAACATCTTTCATTGTATGCACTTAATTTCCCTGGCAAAAAAATAAAAAATAAAAAATAAATATTTAAAAAAAATTACACCTGAGGATAAAATTCGGGTCATGTTCTTTCTTTCAATCATCATTTATACTCTATTCTTCTCCGACAGTAATCAAATCTGTGCATGCATTTAGCTGTGTCAGAGGACAGACTAATCTCTATTATCAACGACAAAAGCCGAACAGCTACTCGAAGTCACGTGATCATACGCGAATGTCACTGAATGCCTTTCGGATCACCATCTGACAGTTTTCGCTGCCACCTGACCGACTAGTGTGTCACGTGAGAGAATGCCATGACGCACACTTAAGAATAATATCGAAGTCGGCTTTATGTTAAAAATTGACCTATTTCTGCCTGTCCTCTCCAAATTTGCTCAAGGATAACACGTTATCATCAGTAGCTCGTGTGATACATAACCGTATTAACGATGATGATATAACGAACTATCGCTCGTGAGAAACACACACCTGTTCAGAATTGTAAATTGTGACGGGTTGGGGTTGAAATAGATAGGACAACGGCTAAAGAGGACGATAAACTTCCAGTAATTCCAATTTGCATCCCAAGTCCAATAATGACATTTAAGACCTTTTACGCCATGTTATGAACATAATAGATGACCTACCTAATAGCAACTGAAAGAACTTGTTCATTATTATCCATATTCTTACCAGTTGGCCTCTTACGATATCAATTTGGCTGTTATGGTTAAAAAATTATCAACAGAATGATATTGCTGATGTCAACAAAATTATGGAAGAATATTCTTTCCTAGTAGATGAGGTAGAAGGAGGTTTAGAAAGTACGTGATCATCGCAGGTTTTCACATTTAGTCTAGTTTGGTCTGAAATAACATCTATTTATGGCAAAGAACTCTCACAATAATTTTATTTATGAAAGCTTTGCATATTCATCTATTCATCCTTTCCTTTTCATTATCTTTTCTTATACACAATCTTCTATATATTTGCATCCTATTCACAAATAATCCTTACATTCTATTCACCATAATCCCGATCACAATTGCTTAAAAAAAAAAAAACTCCTCAGATATCAAGTCAACGTAAATTTGACAGTGTTTGATAATACTTAATTGTCTTAATGTATGCATGTGCTCGCCTGTGCATGTATGTAAATGTGTGTAAATGGATTGCTGTTACGGTAAACATTCCTCAGTCCATCTACATGAATGAGAGAAATGAGATAAGACGTTGGTGCTGCTCCATTGTCGTACTGTACCAAAACGACAACAATTATTGTGTTGATTCGATGAACAAAGAAGATCTGGGGGGCGTTTCATCAACGAGTTCGTCGGAGGTTTTCACCGACGAATTTGCTATCAGCCAATCAGACGCAAGGATTTACACTGACAACTGTTAAAAGCTAATGAAATCCTTGGTCTGATTGGCTGATAGCAAATTTGTCGGTGAAATCTCCGACGAACTCGTTGATGAAACGCCCCCCTGATATATTGATGGATTACTTAGAGGGTGAGATGCTTAACAAGCAGGTTATCCCCTGGAAATATTTGCTTCATCCTATTTTTTTTTTCTCTCGTCAGGCATTCGATGTCAACAATCCTCAATGCTGTTTTATAATCTTGGTATACAGAGCTCGAGGAATATAAATATCGGATCAGCGGGATGACACTCCAGTCTGTCCAAAAGGTTGCGGAGTTTTGCCCGAGAGAATCTCAAGCATCAGTTCGACGGTATGTTACTTAGCGTGTTTGAACCTGTCGTATGAAAGCTGATCCTTAGTACTCTTCAGTTGCATTCTATAGTATCAAGAAAATAACACCAACATTAACTCGGCTGTAAATTACTTTTAATCATTTCAAAAAGTTGATATTTTCAACTCTCGTGACCGTGAAGCTAACGGTTTACTAGCTGATATATTTCCATTAAGTTCCTTTCAAATTAAGATTTTAATTATGACTTTTTTTTTTTACTCGACCACTGAGGAGGCAATTCATTCAAGCAGACAACTACAGGATCGGCATTCCCTTTGGAGGACTATGAGATAATGTGCCTTTCCTGAAAGCACAACTGCAGCTGCTAGAGGATTCGAACCATTAATCTTAACCACTGGACCACAACACTTTCTCGATTTTTAATAGAATACTTTCGATGGAACTTACGTTTTTATTTTAAGTTATTTTGTTTTAAGTTATTTTTAACTTTCTCATCCTACCGGGTACCAATCTATACTCCTGGTAGAGAGCAGCAATGTGGACAAAGTGCCTTGCTGAAGGGCAAACCTGTCGGGCTTGGCATGGGCTCGATCCCACGAACCATACCACGCTCATGTCGTTCACAGACGAGCGCTCTTATCCACTCAGCCACGACACCTCCTTTACATTATTTGAGCTCAATAAAAAAGACACAGTATTATTCCAGTTTACGAAATTTGTTCTGATTCAAAAAAAAAAAAGTACAATTGTATGTTTTGCTTCCTACTCATCCTTTGGTCCCTGCGTGGTGAGCTTTTTCGTTATCCTATCCTCGATGTTGATACTTCTTGTGAAAGATACGACGGGGCTGCTATAGACAAAAACTAAGTTCCATGTGGTGAAGAAGCCTAAAGAGAAGAACAAATTGTAAATGTACTTTTTCGCCGTCTCAGATTTCAGATACAACTATGCGGTCGACATTGCTGTTGGCGGTGTGCGTGGCACTCGCACACGGCATCACTCAAGATGAGACGAATTATTTCGGTACCACGGGCATCACTGAGAAAAACACCGGCCTCGTCGGCTGGGTAACCGTATCGGAGAGCGGTAGCAACTGGGTAATCCGCAGTAACAACATCCCCGACCACGAGACCGGCAACTTTCCGGGCAACTACAACCCGAACTCGATCGAGGAGCAGAGCAACCAGTATACCGTGCCGCAGGAACCGCAGGTGGCATCGACTACCACCTGTCTTCCCGGCGGACCCATTGCCATCTCCGTCAACGGCATTGTCATCTACAACCCGTGGGACGCCGACGGCGAGAACGCGGTGGAGGGCGATGGTGCCGAGGTGTTCGACATGTGCGACGGACATCCTGACCAGAACGGCAGGTAAACGGCGTCGATATAAGTTGATGAGTTATGGTAACCGCTCCCCTCTTAAATATATTTTGGTTGTTGCTCTTATTTCCGTGCTGAGAATCATCAGATATGAACGCATGTAAGATGCAATGTTCTACATTAAACTAGAACGGTTAGACCATCACCAGTCATTTCCCGTAGTGACAGTAATTCTCACTTTATCTATTCCATGGAGTACGGTTGGTGAAGGAACGAAATATGACACTCCAGTTAGACAAAATTTACTTTCGTTGAAATGCATCTATCTTTTTTCTATCTTTTTATACGTAGAGTAAGATTAGACGAACAGAATAGCAAGATATTCATCAAAATCAAACCTAAGATTGGAAAACCATGAAATTTTACCGTTTTAAACTTTCAAAGCAGTAGCTTTATCTTTCAGAAGTTATTAGAGTTGAAAGTGAAGAGTGTGTAAAGGGTTTCTTCTAAGAAATAACACAGGGCCTCTGAAACGTACCTCATCACACTTCTACAAAAACAAAGGTGTTCTATAGAAAAACTGCAAAAAAAAAAACACAACTTCCCATTCATTTTACAATCCAAAGCGTACACATGTAAAGGAAAGATCGCTCTCTCAGAAAATAGTAAAAACTGAAAATTGACTAGGTTCACCCATTTCAACCACTTGATTAATATTTTGGCATACAACTTGTTGGTTTTGTGATGAACGGTAACATATCATTCAACTTTGGCGATGCCGTACACTGCTCGCTTCATAAAGAGCTGGTAATCGACGGAAATGCCAATAATCGTAATCACCACTGTAACGTATAGTTCACCTTGTAGTTTGTTCTAGTCTAATAGTTCTCTAAGCTTCCAGGTTGTTTTTTATGTGCTTCATTTTCATGTGCCTGCAGGTATCACTATCACAGGCAGCCATCCAGCTGTCTCTTTGATATCGAGTCCGGCGTTCCCTCGCCGATGATCGGCGTCGCCTTCGACGGTTTTGCCATCTACGGACCCGTCGACGAGAGCGGAAACACGCTGACTTCGAGCGATCTCGACGAGTGTCACGGGCGCTACAACAGCGATGGTGTCTACCAGTATCACACCACGGCCGATTTCCCTTACATCCTCGGCTGCTACAAGGGAACGCCCCAGGGTGTCAACGTCGGTGGCAACAACTGCTACAAGGCTGCTGACGCTGACGGCGACGGCAACGTAGTCGGAGGAGGCAGCGGTGGAGGTGGTGGACAGAATCCCCCTCCTCATCATAGACCCCGCCCGGCCCGTTCCACCCCGCCGGCGGACGCTAGGATCCCGCAGAATCTGTTCCAGCGGAGGCTCCCGGCCGGCTACCAAGACTTTCTTCAGAAGGTCATCTTCAGGCGCTAAATCTCATGAATGATTTCGGAATCGATCACGAGGTACAATAAGCAACAGGCGTCATAATACAAAAGTAAAGTCTCAAGCAGTGCCAAGTGCGACCTAGCTCACTTGCAAGGTATTTACTGCAGCACAATCACACTTTCTTCTCCGAATCAAGCTTTAATTAGAGTTGCGTCTGTACAAGCTGAAACAGCGTCCAGACGACTAGGTCTCAAACCAGCAGAAAATTCCGAAACGTTTTATACAGTCATAAGTGAGATAATTCTTTTGATTACTATCTATCTATCTTGCTATGATTGGAACCGACGAACCTTCATAACCTTCATAATTCTATAATGCTAATAACATCGCTGTGTTTAAGTAATTTTAAAGGAGGCAGTGGTATGTACTGAAATGAATGCTGATATTTACCCACCCGAAGCATTTGCAAATTGCTCTGTGATGAGTGAAATAAAACAGTGCCGACATGAAATCATACTGGTTTTCAATTTGCCTTCTTATTTCACGCTTTTTTGCCCGCCATGTTCTTCTCTCCCTTTCTCCCTCTATCCCTGTGTTGGTCTGTGTGTCCTTATACGTAAGTAAATGAAAAAAAAAAAATAGATCGATTTGTAGGTAGATAAATGAATAGATAAATAATTGTCATAAATATATGCATATTTGGATGGGATATTTTAATTCGTACAGAGTGCTCGATGACCGGATGATCGCATCCCAAGCGGTGCGTGAAACTCGGAGTAGTATTAACGTTCTTATTACACACACACAGACACACACACACACACACACACACACATATATATATATATATATATATATATATATATATTTATATAGGAATTTTCTACGTGTTGGACATCGAATGTTGTAATTATTAGAAGAAAGAGTCTCAAGTACGCCATGGATCCAACGATAAATAAAAATTAATCGTTAATAAAAACTAATTGTAATAAATTTTTTTTGTAATCGTTGGATCCATGGCGTATTTGAGACTCTTTCTTCTTTTATATATATATATATATATATATATATATATATATATATATATATATATATATATATATATATCTATATATATATATATTCATAATATGGAGAGTAAGAGTTTAAATGTAAAGCAGATATATATATACATTTTTATCCAGTTGAGATAAGAAAATGGATTAGAATACATTGTACTGGCTTATGTGATAACTTTGAGAGTACCTTTAAGATATTTCTTGTTTCTTGTAACGAGTGGAGTATTGTTTAAAAGATATTTTTTCCCTATTTGATGATGACCTTACTGGTAAAAATATTATACATATATATATATATATATATATATATATATATATATATATGTATATATAAAGGCGCGTAGAGAGTATAGATAAACGAGGCTAGAATGCGGATATCGGATACCAGATGATTAGTTTCGCCTTTTTGAATCTGTTAGTGGCCGTCTGTCTTGGATGACAACGGAGCTGGGAATGATTCCAATCAGATTATTTAAACAAGTTTCTGCAATTGCCGTGGGTTGTTTATTTGCTGATCATATCATCCCCATGTGCTAAGATCATCACCGTGATGATAATCTGTTGTTTATTGGGAATGATGACACGGCTGGCAAATCACATACTTCGACTAATGTGACGTTTTTTAAACAAATTGTTCACCTGCTAAAACAAGGACACCAGTGAGAAGGGAAAAATAAGCAGGGAAATGAAAGAAAAGAAAATGAAGGCTTAATAAGAATTACAATGTGGATAGAAAGACATACGGTTAAAGTCAAGAATAGAAAGAACAGAGTTCTGATAGAAAAATCACGGATCAATGTAAAATTTGATCGGCAGGTTCCTGTCATGATTCAGTCCTGTGATCATACCTGTAGTGAAGTACCAAAATGATTATTATTAATCATAAAAAGTGTACAGGCATAGCATATAAAGATGACGAAAAAAAATATGGTGATGTTTTAATTCGATGGATTCCTGAAGACTCTATACAGTCTACATTTTGACACTTGACAGTGATTATAAACTTTGACAAAATATCGCTCTTTCGCTACATAACTGCCACAAGAGTTGCTTAAATGTACTGTTTACCATTGGGAGCAGCGATTAACAAAAAATCGAGTGATCACATTAATTTTGATGCATATGTGTAGGTCGTTGCATCAAAAACATCCTACCATATAAAAGTGGTTCACAATAAAACATAAAATATAAGGAGATATCACTATTTTCTCAATAAACCATAGTTGTAGAAAATTTATTCTAGAAATATTTTAATCCAAATTATTTTTCACATTTTGTACAGTTAACGATACTTAACACTGATTATACTGATTACTAAGTAACATTTTATCATTGGTTGTTTCTATTCCTAACTCACATTTAAGAACTATTTTGAAGCACTAAAGCTGCATGGGTTTTGTTTCATCTGCAAGTGGTAAATAATGCCTTTAACGTTATCATCAACGAAATGTTACTCCCTCTACCCAGATATCAACTCTGGTACACACACAAACACACACACACACACACACACACACACACACACACACACACATACACACACACACATCCTTCTTTTTTTTCACCAGATTTTTTTGAGTGTAATATACTTCGACTGTAAGAACAAAATGAATACGCCAATCTCTCCTGCCGAATTCAGTGACATGACTTCAATCTAAACAAAACTAATGACATGGAATTGAAGTTTCGGGTTTCACCCAAAAGATGAAACAATCTTCAGGTCGGGGGAAGATGACTGTTTATGCGGCTCATTAATGCTGATAACAGACGGATAATCTGTCAGTTGGGAAAAAGAGCCATTTAAGAGTATGAGATGCCATGCAGAACATATTAACATCCATGAGGGGGCGGGTACGTGTAGAAGGGGAATGATTAAACTCAATATTTCATGGACAAGATGACAACGTTCAGTGTGCTCGGAAAGGTATAAATACTGGCATATTGGTGGATATGCCAGGAGCAATTTTGCAAATAATCCAGCAAGACGTTGAAGTGGCCGAAGACGCTAAAGAGGCTCACATTTTCAAGCCAAAAAGTTTGAGAAAACCCCTGATTCGTACTTCAACCAAAGGCAGCAGCAGCTGTAGAACAGTGAGTATTTATCGTGTTTTTCTAATGTTGTCAATAAGAAGTCCGAAACAGTTTCCATTTTAAATATCATCACTTTAATTCAACCCGCTGAGTATTGTTTCCTTGACACATTAAAGTGTATACAGTCATACTTAATTTGTACAAAGTAAATCAATGTGCACAATTTTTGGTGCATTTGATATTTGGCAATTCGGATGAAAAGACTTGAGGCGAGATTAGTGCAAACTGCTGAAGGCGCATGGTCACCTTTAAAATGCTTTTGTTTAGGGTTTTTCTTGAGCAAAGTGAACAAGTTGTCCCTATAACTTGTTTTTCTGCGAACTCTTTGCCTTTACCTAGATTGCATGCATGTGATTCAGAGATGTAAATTTTTCATGAAAATCTCGAAACAAAAGCTAACATTCATCAACTTCTTTTTTTTTTTCATTGTTGCCTGTTGCTCAATGATAATTTGGAGTTCAAACGTTAATGATTTTAATTTGTTAACATTTCAAAGTAACAACATTTCAATATGTACCACAAAAAAAACCCACCAACAACTGACATAAGAGAAAACTTCGACGGACGAGAAACGAGTTTAGTATTGTATGCCAATAATGTACATTTTTAACAATATACAAATGTGAGATTGACTAGTTTCATTTTTTTTTTGTCATGTATACTACTAAAAACAAATAGAGTGTCTTGACGACACGCTGTTATCATTATCACATGCGTAAAAGACCATTCTTTAACGCTTTAGAATTATTGTAGAGGGATATATCTTATGCAATTTCTTGTATTCCCCTATATCATTGCGACAGACGAATGAAATGTTGTTTATGTGAGTGAAGTTCTTGAGCAAGGTCTAAGATTTATTGTTTTTGAGGATTACACAGGGATTTCCTATTTCGACTTTGTTTGACATAATGGGAAGGAATTACATTTGTATAAATATCTGGGCACACTCAACATCCACCTCCTTGCAAATCTGAAGGTCCGGCACAGCATGCTGAAGATCTGTCTCTAGGGCCGCTTCGGCGGGTAAAAACTTCGGAATGGCCCGGGAATGCCCCGTTCTGGCCAGCGGAAGCAGAACAGAATGTCTTCTCTAGGCATGATGCATGAACTGTGCAAATTCGTTGAAGGATCCATCCTCTAATGTGCCTGCCAACATATAGGTTCCTTTCAGAGGGAAATAAGATTATTGAGGCAAAGAAAAAAAAACACGTACACAGAGACAAAGTGTTATTTTACTCACTCTGGGCGAAAGGCAAAGACAGCACCTGTAATATTTAACCAGGGCGGCGGCGGTGAGTTAGCTCAGTCGGTAGCGCATCTGCCTCACGATCCAGAGGACCCGGGTTCGATTTCCGAGTCCCACAGACTGAGCAATGCTATGTATAATCATACCGTCCCCTCTCGCAAGAGGCAAAACATTCTGTCCCTCGGATAGGACATAAAATGGAGGTCCTGTTTGTGAGAGAGTCACATCTCATGCACGTAAACGATCCCTCTTCATTTATTCATCGCAAAGGGCAGGGTGTTTCACCTGGTGAAGTGGTCCCGCCCAACATCCAACTGGACCCCACGGAAGACCAGCTATTGCAGCTGAATAGATTACCCATGGTCTATCCAGCCATCTTCTAAGATGGAAATGAAACAAACAAACAAACAAACAGTGTAACAAACCATAGAAACAGAAAACGCTACCTCCATAGTTTAACTCAGATGATTAGGCACTTTGTACATATGGGACAAACCGTCCTACTCTTTCTCCCAAACATTATACGCTCCACTGCTTGTCCCCAGAGCTCTTTTTTTTTTTCATTTTTCATTTTATTTTTTAAACTCTTCTCCTTCTTTTCAGATTTTGAAGAAAATGGCGTCAAAAATCACATTCCTGCTCCTGATCGCTACCGTCGCGGCCGTTGTCGTTGCTGCCACCATCGATATCGATGATTTTGACAAGAGACAGGCCACGGACGACGGAGATATCGACAGGTCCGTAGAAACATTGGATTACGCAACAAACGTCATGAGAAGATTCAAAGGTGAGCAGATTTATCTTCTGAGACATGTTAGAAATAACATGAAGCAATGACATGCATGAAAAGGAAAATGACATTCAGCTCATATTCACATAATTCAATTGAATATCGTATTTCTGACACGACCCGCTGTACACATCCTAAAATGTGATGGTACGGGCAAAAGGCGGTGATTTGCCTCAGTCGGTAGAGCGTCTGCCTCCAGATCCAAAGGACCCGGGTTCGATTTTCAATGTTGTGTGTAATCATAACGTCCCCTCTAGCAGCCTAGTAAAAGGCAAACCGCTCTGTCCCTCCCGGGAGGCGAGAGGAAGCTCCCTGGTCCCTCGGACAATCCGTGTGGGAGAGGGTCACAACTCGTGCATGTAAAAGGATGATTCCGCTTCACTCATTCATTCATTCATTCATTCATTCATTCATTCATTCATTCATTCATTCATTCATTCATTCATTCACTGAAAAGAGCAAGGTGCATAACCCGGTGAAGTGGTCTCGCCTCACATTAAACTGGACCCCATTGAAGACAAGCTAGCATAGCTAGTGCAGCTGAATATGGGCTATCGAATCATTTTCTCAGGTTGAAATACGGAACAAAGAAACAAGCAAAGAAACATGACCAAGATGGTTTTATGATGTAGTTTGTATCAATGCATAGGATAGTTTGTTTGGAATAGCTTACCTGCTTACGTTGACTGGATAGCCATTTGATAATTGCGTGTGTGTGTGTGTGTGTGTTTATGTTGTTGTCTTTTCTTTTGACATAGCTGGCTGTGATTAGGTGTGATTTTTCTATAAGTAAACTTGATGGGATATTCTCATAAGAAATTGTTTGTCTTTGCCTGTAGTTTAAAGTTAAATAAATTCTTTTCTTCCACTGTTTAAGCTTGCCATGTGAAATCACGAAAAAAAAGCACGGCCACCGATGCTTTAGATTTTAGTTGACTTCATTCATTTAGAAGTTAATAATTCTGTCGGAAGCATGCAAAAATTGAAACACACACTGTGCTGTATTCTTTTTTCATGTACTATCAAAGAAGAAAATATCTGTCATGCATGAATGGCATGGGCATCTCGCATGTACTGATGATGATAACGCTACAGTGATATGAGCAACAGCAAAAAGTCATAGGGTTCCCCTATTTCATATTTTTCCCTTTCCTATTTACGACATACTGACTTTGTAATATTCATATACAGTTTGCACACACCCATTCGGCTTTGCTTGCTGGTGCGACAGGAAGTTGAGAGGTTCGCCCAAATATTACCGTGTCTGCGACTTCGCCGGCAGCCCGTGAATCAATCGCTCTCGAGGCCAAGATCGTCCGATCAACCGACGGAGCTCATCATTTACTCGTCTACCAAACGTCCGACATAACTGTACGATACGTCGAGGCCTCATTCGATAATGAGGGACTTTATTGCATTTCATAATATATCTAAACATTCATAAACATACTGAGAGATAGTATTCTTCAGTGACATATTATTCTTCAATAACATTCCTCAATTACATTCTCGCCGTTGCTAAGTACCATCCTACGTTTCGTGCTGTGTATAAATGTCACGTCGACCCCAGACTAGTCTGAACCACTATCCAAGATTGTAATTATGCTGTAAATACGTAACGTCGGAATCGGTTCCATCAATATATTTTAAAGTTGCATATAGCTTTACGTACGTCCTGTGAAGAATAGCGAGCTTGACATCTGCAATACTAATGTTTATGTCGCGCCTCATCTATGTTGAAGTTCTCTTGCGCATGTGCAGAACATTTTTTTTTTTTCTGCTCATAGCCTCGTCGTAAGAATAGTTTCGTATGATAATTATCTAAACCTCGCTAATGTCCCCTGCGTGTCTCCTTCTTAAAAAGACAGTAGTCGTTTTCTGTGGTTACATACACGCTTTGTTCCATATTAAAGTGACTCAACAACAACCAATCAATCACTGAAAACGTCAACCGAAGTATCTCCGCTCCGTCTTTTACTGCTGGAAGTCCATGACAAACTGTGTATTAGATCGAAGTCTATATTGATATGCCATCTCAGTATCAGTATCAGCATCTCAGCAAGTACTCAGACCTTTAATTTTGAAATAAATGCATGGAGGATTGATCTACCCTGGTATCTGTATTACACTACATTCTATTTTCTGTCTGTTTACATTGACTAAAGCTGTGTGTGTGCTCGTATAATGATAATATAATAGGCCTTTATAATTATATACGTAATTTATATATATATATATATATATATATATATATATATATATATATATATATATACATACATATATATATATATATATATATGTGTGTGTGTGTGTGTGTGTATATATATATATATATATATATATACATGTATATATTTTAGTTTATATAAAATTATATGTACATGTATTATATATCATATAAGGTATATACAATGTATTATATTATACATTTATGTTTATATTATAGCTCCAGCCTTAGGGAGACAACTTGTGTCTCCTTAAAGTTAATTTAATTCATTCAATCCATCCTTTACCGCTGAAAATGCTTAATACACGCAGTGTCTCCTTTTCAGAGCTGGATTCACAGTTATATTATAATATTGTGTATGTGTGTGTGTATGTGTGTGTGTGTGTGTGTGTGTATGTTCATTAACCTAAACATTGAGATAAACGCTGCTATTTGAAGCTCTGCAGAAACTTGCCAGACATGACATATTGTGCATACAAAAACATTGAAAAGAAAACACTTTATTTCAATAACATGTCTCACTGCAAAGATACGGTGAGGTTTACTACGTAGATGAATTAATGATCTGAATAGATTGATGGAAAACGAGTTGGTGGGGCTGGAAATTAAAAAAAAAAGAGAGAAGGAAAAAGAGGAGAAATGTGGAACGTTATGCTTTTATTCTTTAGATGGTGTTAGATCTGCCACGCGAACGCTATAAGACGACGCAAACTCTTGAATTGGACCATGAAACCAGCTGTCTCAAGCACGTGCAAAATACCCTTTCTTGGCCTAATCAGCGTCATCCTAGCTTTAGCGTCGCAGATCTAAAATTTCGCAAATAATAATGTAGAAGAGCGTAGCAAACTTGTTGAAACATTGAAACTACGCATGTCCTCTTGTACTTGATATCATTTTCACAACAATGACAAACAAAAGCAACTAATACAAACACGTACACAAACACAACATTACTGTTAAACGTTGATACTACATCGTAGGTAATGATCATTTTGCTACATACTGAATGCAAGAATTTAATCGGGTTGCAATATTGAAAAAAAAAAGGAAACAGCAAGATGTGGTTCGTGTTGTTCAAATCTTTTATTTGTACTACTATCAAAACTTAGCTTGTGAGAAAATTTTCTATATCACTTCTTTTGGTCACTGGAGGCTTACTACCTTTACAAGTATTATTGCATACAATACTAGTAAACTTCTACCAATTCGTATTCTTCAGATCATTTGGACACCACTATGTTGATTAGAATTATTATCATTTTTGTGCCATTTTTTTCTCATGACCGTCGCTTATTCAGCTGTTACTAAAGGTTCTGCTCTTCACCAGCAGTACCACTGTCAGTAACGTATAGTCATCTCTACTGCTGCTAATGCTACTACTTGTTCAACCACACAGACCTGCTAATATCACCATCATAATGTTCTTGATTTTACTGCTTTTACTTCCACTAGATGACCTGAATGATTATACGAATTATAGCAGATGTCTTGGTCGCATATACTTAAGCCTGAAATCGCATGTTTTCATACAGATTAGGTGCATTCAGAGACTCCAAGAATTTATTCAAATTTTGTATCAGGTACAAGCTGGTACGGTCCGAACAGATGCGCTACTTCTCGTGAGTGTGTATCCGTATTCTATTACGTAATACTCGTATAAGTCTTCAGAGGTTAGCATTTCCCAGGTGTTTAAGGCAGTGAAGTCACATAATGAAATTCAAAGTAGGTAAAAATTCCAGGCAGTCCCAGTTGGCTATAAATACCCGTGTCAGTGAGCAGTAAGCATCTTTTTCAAGTGTGACGGCAGTGAATTATACCAGGGAGGTGAGACACCTCCGTGATTATACATCTCAAACTCCAATGTCTAGTGATCAGGAAGACGACGCTACCTCTCAGCCCCCATCCCCGCGGGGAGATCAGGGCATGGAAGGCCGCCTTGAAGCTCAGCTAGAGAGACCGAGATACTCTCCCGCTTCATGGATAGGGCGGCGGCACACCGTGGTAATGACAAACGGCATGCGAGCCATGCCAGCTGGTGCAGGAGAGCTTCTCCTTCCGGCGATTAGTCCGGACATGCGAGCCATGTCCGCGGGGACAGGGGCGCTGCCCCGCCCATCGAAGACTTCAGCGAGCTAGCCATCCCCATCGGCAGCTCAACAGACGACGATATTCTCATTTCAGCCTCCTTCCTGGCAAAACTGATTGCGTTGCCCTGTATGGGTGGCCTTGACTCTGCCCTTGTGGTTATGGTCATTTTGACAACCGAATTGATCCGGATGCCATGTCCTTACAGCCAAACTCTTTCAAAGCCTGGTACCAAATTTGATTTTAACTTAAATTCTGATCTCATTTGGGCCAAATTTAAAAATTGGCTGATTTGCTAATGAAGGCAGTCACACTGCCCATATCAGAAGGTAAGTGCTCTATAAAATCGCGAAGCAAATGCTCAATTGCCATCGAATGCCCAAGCAGTTCTCACACCAAAAATCGAGAGCAAAATTTGGGCGATCCTCCTTCACGAGGCCTTGGGTCTTGTGAGCTCCCAACTTCTACAACAAAATATAGTGAAGGGACTTCTACCACATAGATAAATCCCTTCTGAAATTCACATATCATGCACGGATAATCATCCATGCAATTGACACAACGAGAATTGTAACAACTCATGTCACCATCGATGGCCTGACACTCCCGGGCTTTGCTTATCGTATGATCCGAGCATGCACCATCGAGGTATCTTAAAACCCCTTCTCAACCCTTCTCAGCAACACTTGCGCAGCAAGTCGATTCCACTTGGTAGAAAGTTGTTCAGAAAGACATCTGAGAGAAATTGACAAGTGTCACATAAGCATACATCGTGTGTCATGAATGTCTCTACGCAAGCCAGCAAAAAAAAAAAAAAAAAAAAAAAAGAGAGAAAAAAAAAGGATGAGTACTGTCCAAGACCGCTCAGTGCTGGAAATCTCAAGCTTTCCAAAGATGACTGGTCAAAATAATTCCCGAGCCTTGGATATTGGCCACAATATTTGGCTATGAAGCCAATAATTTCATTTCAACCCCATACCAATAAATTTTTCCTCTACAAAGTGTACATTCTACCGAGGAGGAAAAGGCAACCCATGAAGAATTGTCTCCGAACATTCTCGCAAAGCAAGCTATTAGAGAGATTCCTCACATGGAGTATCAACTCTATTCTAGCGCTACCAAAGACCGGCGGTCTAAGTCCAATAATAAATTTGAAAAACTTGAACAAATTTGTAAGATACGAACACTTCAGAGTGGAACAGTTTCGCTTGATTACGGCCTTAATTTTGCCCCTCCAAAGGGTGCATATTTATCCGTATCCGTTCACCTTGTTCATCAAGCATAGTCTTTCGAATGGAAATACTAAGTAGTATTTTCACTGCATTGCTTCAGTGCCTTCCATCTGGCCTTAATTTGACCCCACAGAATTCCCTTAAAGTTATGAAACCTGTCTTTGCCTCGGTGAGTAGTGGCATTACAACAATCACCTATTTCGATGATATCCATATTCTTTCTCACACCAGAGAAGAGTGTCTTGACAAAGCCAATGATCAACTTGTCACCCTTATAAGAGTTTCAGTAAGGATTTCGACAAATCCAGTTTCAACCCAAAGCACGTCGAGACCTTCCTTGGTTCTCATATTAATTCCCAGTAAATGATTTTCAGTTTTTTCCTCAGAACAAGCTTGACAAGGTTACTGCCCTTGGAAATTCAATCTTGTATGGCAACGAAACCAAATTTCGGGGTTATAATGCCTTCCACAAAGAAATTTACATTCTCGTCAATTAGGACTAGAAAAAAATAAATCAACTAATGCTCTGCGTAAAGCAGAAGATGACATCGACACGAAGTTTGGTGTCGTTATCTAGTCATGCGATACAAAACATTCTTTGGTGGTGGCTGTCTCGCAAGACAAAGAATTACTTTCTACCTTTATTAGCATGATAATTTCAAGTTGCTTGCATCCCAGTATGGAGAGTAGTTAATTCTGAACAATGACAATTCCTTTGCTCAGAGAGTCTGGAGTGCCAAACAGAATTCCCCGCATAGCAATGTGTGTGAACCTCTTGCAATTCAGAACGATCTTGAAGCCCTGTGTGGCTCGTGTACAAAAAATGTGCTTACATGTATTCATAATTCGGTAAGACATTTCTACAGCTAGTAGCATACCTGACCCGAACGAATTCACGGCCAACATTGGAATTGGTGTCTAGCAATTGGATATCAGCTTCACATTCAACAGATGTAGATAATTCTTAAGTTTTCTGCTTGTCTCGCAGAGACATGAACAACTAATTACTATTTTACATGTTTTTCACCACACAATCCACAAACTCTACATATGGATTAGCAACTTTCCTCATGTCAAATGGAAGCTAAGTTTTATTGCCCTGAATTTTGATGCCTTTTTCCTTACCCTAGAACGTTTTCAGTCCTCCACAAGCTTCAACTGAACAAGGTGACCTGAGCAATCCTCACTGCCCCAATGGCGGCGGCAGCCATGGGCCTCATTATCGCTCAAAATGCGAATAGCCCCACCTCTATTACTCCTAGAGAAAATTCTTGCCCCACACCCTCACCCACCGACGAGCCTCCAGCTCACACTAGCCGCCTGCATGGGTGCTCTCTGCTAGAGATGACAAGTGGCAGACACATCGCAGCACATTGCAAAGCTCCTCTCATCGTCATGGCGAGACAATACCAATAAACAAAACAAATGAGGGTGCTTGAAGACAGTAGCAATGTCTGTATTCTGAACAATCTTGTGATCCTTTTTAACCCGTCTACAGAACACGTTGTCAACATCTAAGCCTATAGCATAGCTTTTCAACAAAGCCCACCCCACGATTAACTCATAGACCTGCTCGGTCTTCCATACTACCTGAAACCGAGAGCTATGACATAGGCAAACAGCCCCTATAGTCAGAACTTATGAAGGGCGTATCTAACTCCGACCCTCGCAAGCCTAAATACAACAACATTGGGGATGTTTCAATTGTTTTGAATCACTTTTTATCGTTTCAAGATACCTATGAACTATAGACTCCTTCAGTGCCTTGAGCCAAAAACAATTTTCCTAGCTCGTTTCGGCAAAACGTACACAAATGCTGAGACATCTAGTTCTTATGACATTACCGGAAGATGATGCCACGTTTGCACATTAGAGATATGGAAGGTATATCTCTAACCAGGTAATTAAAGTGCCTTCTTTTACCTCCAACCCTAAACTCTGTGTTCCGATCAACTCTTCATGAGTATATTAAATGCACAGAACATCTCCAACGAGCAAGTTCAGAAAGCAAACTCATAATTCCTCCGAAACATCCCAACAAATCGGTGACGACAAGCATCTTGGAGCGGAGGCTGAAAGCCAGTCCCTCGCAGCTGCTTGTATAAACACTTAAAATATAACTAATATACTGTCAATAGCTGTACGTGTACATCCCTGTACACTGTACTGACTGTTGCATACAATTAGGTATGAATGTATTGTTGCTATGGGAACATGTACCGAGTTTGATCTGTCTTCGAGATCAGTATGAAAGGGTACCACAGGACGTATATACCTCGTGCTCATATACATAAGGATTTGGGAGCACAGTCATCCCGCGTTCATCCCAGACTCTGGTCTGGTAAGACATCCACGGATGCTAATATGAAAGTGGTATCACATTCTCAGCTCATAGCTACAGAAGCGCCGCAACTTCTAAACTTTCGCGCATGAAGTATAAAGGTCATAATGAAATCTTGTCCACAACTGACTGGACGAACGCTGGTACATTTTGAACCTTCTACCTTCTAACAATTGATTCCACATTAGTTCAACAATTCTCAGTTCTACTGAGTTAGAAAGATACATGTAAATTGTGATAGTATGTGTATATACCTGTATATTAGTATCTCAGTTAAGAACAATGTCATAATACGAGTCAGATAAGACACAAGACCATAAATCACGTTACGTTGTGCATTGGAAAATGGCGACACATTATTCGGCCACTCGTTTAGGAGATTCGGTCCACCAAACTGATGAATTTAAACTCTAATATCAACCCAAAATGCAATGGACTTGCCTCTAATTATTGCTGCAATATTACTATGCCGAGTATGAACTGGTTAATGTCTAATTCTTCCTTCAAATGTGCATGAATATTAAGGAACATGATTAGGATTATGTCTTGATTGGAAAATCGGTACAAGAGGTCCATTGTATTTGATTAACTTGTCTGTGCGCTATCATGCTTAATCCTGCTCAAGTTAAAGCACGCACGGTATCAAAATGATATCATACTCAAAACCTATGCCTTGCACCTTATACTAGTAGGTTCTCAAGCAAACTTTGCTCGAGTTCTTCTCTTGTTTGCGACAATGTGTGTCACCATCGATAGATATTCTCTATGCATGAGGAGTCATGACTAAAGTTTCAACCTTGTTGTGAAAACTGTCCATCATCCTTCTTGTCCTCTTGCCCTCACTCATGCCACTAGACTGACTTCTGTACGGAACTTTGAACATGCTAACCTCTGAAGACTTATACGAGTATTACGTAATAGAATTCCTAAATTATACAAGTAATAAGAAGTATAATTAGAATTCTATTAGTAATAATGAAGTATAAGTCGAAGAGGTTCCCACCCAGCATCTCATTTGATCGATACTCTTCAGTTCTGAACCCTCCCTTTACAACACTGAACAGAAGTCAAAACTGGTGGGCCCTTATACTGTATACTGATGTTTTGCTTAATTGCTTGACTTGAGATGTCCATACGTATAAGAATGCTCCGTGCCTTTGGAACAGCAATGATTGTGCTTTACTTATTGCTTGTCTGTATGATGAGAAGGACCAGTGAGCTAATTGTCTGCATTGCACCCAATACTGCATGGTGTTGCTGGTCTGTCTATTTAAAGCCGTATTCTCTTTGAAAAGATGCTTACTGCTCACTGACACGGGTATTTATAGCCAACTGGGACTGCCTGGAATTTTTACCTACTTTGAATTTCATTATGTGACTTCACTGCCTTAAACACCTGGGAAATGCTAACCTCTTCGACTTATACTTCATTATTACTAATAGAATTCTAATTATACTTCTTATTACTTGTATAATTTAGGAATTATCTGCCGTGACACAGTTAGGCCTACGGTGTAATTCAGATATTGAATGCGTGTGACCTGTGACAATAATTACTGAAGATAAGAATGACCAATAGTAGCCCCTGCTTGTACTCGTTTGCGTGAACGGCGACATCTGCTTGCGTTGAAAAAGTTCGTTTGCACCCAACCAGAAATATACAGTTGGACGCTGTGTGTAAATAGTGTGGTAAGAAATATCATAAATGCTTGCATCATTGCAAACTGTCACATGACTTGCTTCCCGTCAGGTGCAAACCGACAAGAGTCACGTGATACCAGGGCATTGATCCAGGACATTCATAAAAAATCAGGAAGTTATATTATGTGCCTCTGAGGAAAAGCCAGGTAAGCTTCAGAGCCTATGTATAGTTATGGTACTTGAGATAATTTCCGGTTTGAGCCACAAAACTGGCAGAATAAAGAATTCTTTTACGTCTTTAATGAGTCTTCATTCGTGGGATCATTACCCAAAAACAGCTTGTGATTGTTGTTTTGTGTTGGTGTATCGATTTTTAGATGCATATTTTTACTGGTCTCACTTCATTGTAAATTCATCCTTACTGGGAGTGTGGTGCAACAATTCCATTCCATGAATAAAATCGGACAGACAAAAGTGTTAACAATGGAACATAAAGTAAAAACCTTAAGGGACATTGGACTTTCGCTTGCTTTCATGATATCCTCTTGGTCCAGATACATAAGGTGGTGATATCAGCGCCTTAAATAAACCGGAACTACATACTTTTCTTTTTCTTAACATGGAACAATAAAGACTTTATAGGCCTACTGAAAGACTGTAGGGTACTGGTAATCATATCGCTACTATAGTGAGTAATTATGAGCTATTGTGTACCACAATGTAGTAAGTAATCACACTATTCACTAATTATTGCGTATTTTTGTTTTGTTTTATTTTCTATCATATCTTATTGTTAGTATGTTCCACCACCAATGGGGGCGCTTAATGGGTCCTTTCCATAGTGAGTTGATATTTTCGACGGATTCCATGGAAGACCACCACCACCACCAAAAAAAAAAAAAAAAAAAAAAAAAAAATGACCGTTCTGATTAAAGTTATACCAGTGTATACGCCGTCAACTGGTCATTTTGTTGATGATGCACCGGGCATGCGGCAGCATCCTGGTTCTCAACGAAATTAAGGGCAGATTTTTAAGAGGTGTCAGCTCTCCCAGCGACGATCTGTTGGGATATGTATTGTGACATCAGTTATAGTAATTTGACGCCGTCCTATCCCTGAAGAACGATCCGTTGAGAGGGGAGCTTGAACAAAATGAAGTGGATCAGCCATGACCTGATTCGCTTAAGGATCTCAGCCCCGTTTTCCCCCTTCAGTTATTAATCCAGTCAAACAACAACACTCGGGGTTGAAACGCGTGGCCCTCCTGCGAGTTGCAAGACGTCAACCCACTTTTATCATGTTTATACACAATGTCCAAGTATTAACCGGAAGTACATCGATTACCCATGATGCAAAGAGAGTATTGTCAGACTGATTCCTGTTTTCAGAGGAGAGTCTCGAGTGGAGGCTACATATTTATTACAGGATCAGCTGCAAATACTGAATGCACTGCTCAAAAGATTCAGAGTTTTGGCAAGCTTTATCTTTCTAGTAAGCTCTGTTGGGTTCATAACGTGGTCGTTTCTATAAACAAAATTCATTCAATTCATGTAATTTCTTTTTCATTTCATATATTTTCATTCCACTTTTAAACATAAACATAAACATAATTATGGACAAGAGGCAACTTAAATGTCGTTCGTTTTAATTAACTTTTGTTATGAAATTTACCTCTGAGCCATCTCTTCGTGTATTATGTCAAGCCCCCCCCCATACACACACACACACACACACACACCCACACACACACACACACACTCACACACACCCACACTCACACACTCACACGCTCCCACACTCACACACTCACACACTCACACACACTCCCACACTCACGCACTCACGCACTCCCGCACTCACACACTCTCACACTCACACACTCACACACTTCCACACTCCCACACTCACACACTCACACACTCACACACTCACACACTCACACACTCACACACTCACACACTCACACACTCACACACTCACATACTCACACACTTTTCTCTGGTGGTCTGTTCAGGTTAGGGTTGCCTGACCTTGGAGTTACTATTCACTAAAATCTTTAACTTTGAAATTTTGACGGTCTGAAAAAGAAATGCAGAAGCCGAAACAAAAGGAAATATACGAAATCCCTTTTTAATATTAAAGGGACTGTTTACCATTGGGAGAAGTGATTAGAAAATGTATAACTTATCGCTTTTGATGCATAACCACAAAACATCCTACCATCAAATATAAAACTTGGCAATGAAGCCTCAAAATTAAAACAAAATATATATACATATCACTTATTTTCTCAACAAACCAAAAATGCAGGCGGTTTATTCTAGAAAGGATTTTGATAAAACTATTGTTCACATGGTGTGTATTTAACAATACTTAACATTGATTATTCTGAATAACATTTTCACGTTTGTTGTTGGTTTTTAAAGATTATTTTGAAGTTCTAAGGCTTTGTTGTTTTTTTTTATCTGCAAATAGTAAATAGTTGGTTTCATTGCTCCATCGGGCCACCAAAGGTCAAACTTCTTGGAAGTTTGATGGTCCAACATCAACTGACCCCTGGCCACAGCTGATCCGCTTATAAATGAACGTACACATCGAGCCGTGATTACGCAGTGACTATTATGATCACGTGTTATCAGTCACTTGAAGTCCTGGAATCAATCACCGGCAGTGCTTGTAAAAATCATTTATATATCCTCCTATACTTCTATATTTCCTTCGATGATACACAACAAAAGAAGTCGTTAGTTGCACTCTCACAAACATTCTCTCTCATCCCTCCGTTATGCTCCTCGCTTATTCTCTCAAGCTCCCTTCCCTCTCTCATCTTTTTCCCTCTCTCCTTTACATCCTACTCCTCTCTCTCTCTCCCTCTCTCCCGCCCTCCTTCTCTTTCTCTCTCCCCCTTTTTCCTAACTATGTTAAAGAAACATTTTTTTCTGAAGTTTAGGATTTCAATTACCCTGTAGCCGTGATTTCATCTCCTTGAATTGAGTACGTGCCCTCGGAGCTAACATACCTAGGGCTATGCATCTGGTGTATATGCTTTTGAGAAATCATTGCCAACGCCAAAAAAAGGTTTATGAACATTATTGATATAAACGAGTATAAACAAACAGGCGACCCAAGGCAAATGATATAATATGATGCTTATCAATTTCGAGGTCAAAGCACTTTCCAACAAAACATGCAGGTAGGAAGAAAATGATAATGATTTACATAACTATGCTATGGCAGTCAACAGTACCGTCGATCTCATGAGCTTTATTGTTGCAGCTACACTGACTGCAACTTCTTCATGAAAATGCTGATATACCACAAAATTCTAATTTTAGTTTCTTCCAGATACCTATCTGATGCTGGTGAATACAATATTGAACAAAAGCGACATTGCAAATTGCGATAGGCTTAAAGGACAAGTCCACCTTCATAGACATGTGGATTGAGTGAATGCAGCAATTTTAGTAGAACTTATTATCAGTGAAAGTTTGGGGGAAATCGGACAATCCGTTCAAAAGTTATGAATTTTTAAAGTATCTGCGTAGTCACTGCTGGATGAGAAGACTACTACAGTGTATGATGTCATATGCATACAACCATATAAAGAAAATAAAAAGAGAATTTCACAAAACTTTACATTTTGAATAAAGTGCACATTTCTTCGACTTGTTACTGACATATGTTAAAGGTAATATTATTCCCCCTGCCTTCTGAAAGAGAGAAGTCAAGTGTTCTTTTGTTATGCGAGAAAAGTGAAAATAATGTTGAATTTTCTTTATTCTTTCTTTAAACTGTCGTACTCATGTGACATCACAAGCTATAGTAGTCTTCTCATCCAGCCTTGAGTGAGCAGAAACTTCAAAAATTCATAACTTTTGAACGGATTGTCCGATTTTCCTCAAACTGTCAATGATGAGCTCTACTAATATTGCTGCATTCACTCAACCCAAATGTCTATGAAGGTGAACTTGTCCTTTAAGGTGCGGCCATAAGTTCATATGCTATCGAAGAAGCTAACGTAGAAATACCAATCTACTTTATAACGTCTTTGGAACTCTCGTAGACGTATGAATCACAACCGATCTTTGTTTGAGAGTCGAGTGTTAAAACACGAAGTTACACTAGTGCAGAGGGAAGCAGATACCAGTGTGTGATGTCTATAATTATATGTTTCTGTAAGGGAGTGTGAGCCTCAGAAAATTTTGAAATGTGTTGGTGTTAAGTGTGGAGGAATGTTGGTGAAGTCTATAGACAGGGCTCCACACTAACTTTTATTTTTGGTGGCCCAAAGGCAAACATCCGACCTTTTTTGGTGGCCCGATCAGGCCACCAAATTCTTCATTTCTGAAATTTTGGTGGCCCGACGTGCGTTTTTGGTGGCCCCGGACCATCGGGCCACCGTTAGTGTCGAGCCCTGCTATAGAGGTGAGGAAAGGGAATAATGTACATGTGCTAATAGGAGGAAAAAGTGTTTGGAACACGGTATTATACTTTGCGTGGAATGTGAATGAATATGGTGCTATTGTAGTATATAGTTGTGTGATGGCAACAAGGTGTTTGTGTAAACTTGGAGAGAGACAATTAAGGGGAAGATGGGTAAAAACAATCAGACAGGTAGCAGTTGATATAATAGCATCGAAATATCATTGTGTCTGCGCAGTGACTTAAAATGTTTGGCAGATAAAAAGATTAAGGAAATCCAAATTTTTACGGACGCTTTAAGAGACAGATGAAGACGCATTTCTTCTTCTTCTTCTTTTTTTTTTTTTGCTTTTTTTTTGTCTGAGAAAGTCACCTCAACCTGTATAATAAAAGTAAGTTACGAAAGTCTATTTTTTACAAGTCATATTATGAGAAACACAATAGACATTACGTTCGCATTTTACTTCAGTGCCCACTGTTTTGCTTTGATATTTACAAAATTGTTGCGGGTAACATTCTAAAGGACTGTGTACTTTAGTATCCTTGATCCATCAGTGTTTGACATTTGTAAATACACGTATTGCTGGTAAACAAAAGTTTCATATCAAAATACTAGTAAGCTGGACAGGGACACTCATGTAGCACTGTTGACCAATGGTCATGGTGATAGGAGGGTTATAGAATAACAGTCCTTCACCCTTCCACGCTTTGCCTTTATATTCCTTTACCTATCAAATCCGGGACCCATGAAGATTTTCTTTAACCTATTATTAAGTGCGTTTGAAAGATGATACCAGAGAGTGAATTGCTTTCTATCCATACGTCAAGCCGAAGTAGGCTTAGTGAAGGTCGCAGTTTCTATACATCGCCCTCTTTTTCCTGCATTTAACTCTAACCTGATCACAACTGCTAGCATTTGGGCCAAGATTATCACCTGTGTTGTCGATCTGGGATTTCTGACTTCAGACACAACGGTGAGTGCACTAAATTGTTTGTTTGTTTGTTTGTTTGTTTGTTTGTTTGTTTGTTTCTCGCTATCTGATGCTGCTTTCTGCATTATCTGCAATATCTACCTTGTGTTTGAAATGGATTTCTTATAGAAGTAAATCATGCTCTTTATATTTTTCGTCATTCCTCTCACAGTCACAGCGTATCACGACCACTACCGATCCACTCCCTACCCTACAGTGGCTGGTCATACCAACAAGCTAAACAGAGCAAAAAACAAACAAACAAACAAAAACAAAAACCGAATAAACCAAAACAAAACAACCTCAACACTTCCTGTCTCGTTTCAAGGCTGTTCCTAAACCCCAATAAGTGTTGTTGTTGTTTTTTTTATTGATTTGTTTTGTGAGCGTGTGTGCTGTGTTTCCGTTTCCGGCTATGTTTCCGTTTATTCATGGTAATGTGTACTCTGTTCAGGTTGTTTCTACAGAGTTGTATTTTTTTTTTCGCTTGTTCATGTTAACCACGTATACGGTGAAGTTATATTGTTGTCCTACTCATTACCTGGTATAACCCTACACTGTACGAAAAGGTTTCAAACATTTTATTTCTCGTGTCAACCACATTTCGACCAAAAGTTTACTTCCCTGACTGACGAGTTTCCTAGCCTTAATTAATCATAATACTGATCGTATTTATAAAATCTTCTTGTTCGTGTGTATATTTAATCGGTTTCGGATTCCAGAGTTTTGAGATGAATATTGCGCATCGTTATATCAAGATTCGTGTTCTTTTTTACACGTTATCTCGTATCATTATTCCGATCACAACAAACAAGATTGTAAATACTTCCATTTCACCACAGTACAGAAGTCTATAAAGTGTCAGTAATTGAGCAGGATATTCTTGTCAGAGAGGTGAAATGTCTTCTGTTTCATGTCTGCTCAGATTTCACTTCCTTATTTGTGTTTTGTTTTGTTTGTTTTGCTATAAGTAAGAAGGTTAGTATATCTTAACAAAAAATCGCCGGCTTCTGTTTCATAAACAGACACACAGTCTAAGCTTAAGGGTAATGATGACCTGTAGTCTACCAGAATGATATAACCTACAAGTGCCATGCTTTGCTTGATATTTGCTTGATATGAAATATCAAATTTTGATGCAGGTTACAAATTGAGGCACGTTTTTCCTAAAAATTGCCTTTCATGTCACACTGGGATTGCAGGACAATTCGTCAGTCAGTTACAATAAAAACAACTCCACCCCACTGTTGAGTCTTACATCTTCCCGTTGGTTTGGGAATGATTATAATGTATTGGATTGACAGTTACATGGGCATCATGATTTGAGGTAATTTATTATGGTTGCTGACTGACGGGTCATAGTATTCCGAACTTCATCGTGATCTCACCACGACTCCTTTTATGCATTCTATCACTTGTCTTAAGCTATCAGCCATGATGTGGGCAGCGATTTGGGTTTTGAGCTTGTATCTGACCGTGTCGCACGGCCTAACCGATGAGCAGGCAGCCTTATTCGTTACTTCGGGGGAACCCGAGCGGAACACACAGCTTGTCGGGTGGGTGCGGGTCTCCTCAAGCGGTGATGATTGGCTTATTGAATCCAACAACATCCCCGACCACGCCACTGGCGACTTTCCTGGCAGGGGAAACCCGAACGCTATTCAGGAGCAAGATTTCGACTTCTACGTGGCGAAGAATCCACAAGTGGCATCGGATAGCACCTGCCTACCTCCGGGTCCCATCGCCATCGCCACTAACGGCATCGTTATCTACAACCCGTGGGACAGCGACCAGGAGAACGCGGTGGAAGGCGATGGCGCGGAGATATTCGATAGCTGTGATGGCCATCCAGATGGGAATGGACGGTAAGGATTTGTAGGTTAGTTTCTTTCGTATTTGTTTGTTTGTTTTTACAAACCAATCTGATTTGTCCTTAACAAAAGAAAAACCAGCATGCAATTAGTGACTTCTCAGCTATCTCGGCCCTTGCCAATCAAAGACATTAATTTTCTTTGAAAATTCAGTAAACATAATTTTGTGGATCATATGAAATCATTGTTCAACACAAGTTAATTTGTCGATAACCGTCAAAGTGGAATGAATTAGCCTTCGTTCAATAAAATTCTGCGAACTTTGAGATTTTTATAGATTCTGACAACCTGTGTCATTGGGAAAAGTGACAAAATTCTGCAGAGCCTAAATCGAAAATTACACAACGTTTTCTTTGATAGCAATAATGAATACGACTTAAGTTAATGTGACGGCGTTTACAGTTGACATTTATGCTTTAAAGACCTAATAGCTTTGAGAGACACAGGTTATCCGACTGAATTAATCTTCATTTCCTTTCGGCCTAGAATAGCACCCGTCAGCGAATAATGCCTTGAAGCGTCCCCTCTTTGGTAACGGTCAACTCCAGTCGAAATTCTTCAGCTGCATGTGTACTTTATCTTTTTGTATGGTAATAAGAAACCACTTGTTTGAAATTTTCAAAAGCATACAATCATAAGAGGAATTCAAAGCATATTCGATGAAAATTGGTTTTGAGATAACTGAGATATTCTGAAACAAAGCAAAGTAAAGTAGTATTTTGCTCCATTTCTTTGCTTTACTTTTTGTGTATTAGATTTACTATATAATATGTTTGCCTCACACTGCTATCAATATGACATACATGATTAAAGCAAAATTTGCAATTTGGTAAATACATGCATATGGTGGGACTGTTGAAATCCACAACTGGAAAAAGGACAATGAGAAAAAGACAATAAAAAGTCAGAGGAGATTGGAGAATCAGCGCTTACTGGACAAGATTCTTGAAACCTGATTAACCCGTTCCATACTGAATTCTGAAATCCCTAAAGATTTAATACACAGGTCACAGAGAATGGGTTAAAGTTTACGATATACTGAAAACATCCCTTTCTGAAGAAACAATTCTTGTTGTGTTCAGGTATCATTATCACCGCCAACCATCTGGTTGTTTATTCTCCATAACTCCCGGCGTTCCATCTCCGATGATCGGCGTCGCCTTCGACGGTTTTGCCATCTACGGACCCGTCGACGAGAGCGGCAACTTGCTGACTTCGGACGATCTCGACGAGTGTCACGGGCGGTACAACAGCGACGGTGTCTACCAGTATCACACCACGGCCGATTTCCCTTACATCCTCGGCTGCTACAAGGGAACGCCTCAGGGAGTGAACAAACGCAGCACGAAATGCTTCAAGGCATCAGAAGCGGACGCCTATGGCAACGTGGGAAGCGCACGCGTCCAGAGTGTCTCAATCACAACCACAGCGGCACCAGCAACAACCACGACGGCACCCACCACCGTGCCCATCCCGACGACACGCCGACGAACTAGGACCCGCACCAGACGACCGGCGCGTCGTACTCGTCGCTCCCGTTCCTCTCGTCGTTCCGCTAACATCTTTTAGGGGAAGATATGTCAGCCGCTTACCAGACTATTTTCGACATACTCCACTTTATCGCACATAAGTTTGCACGTGTGCAAGAGTAGTTCGAGTTAAAGTGATTTTCATTCACTTTTAAGTATTTCCTTCGGCATGTTTTCACGCACTTGCCCCCTTATTTTTGAAAGTAGACCGAGATTTTTCCGCTTCAAAAAGCTAATTTTGATTTATGTGGATCTAGTGACTCCTCGTTATAGTATGCAAAAATCTAATCCCATAACTATGCAAAATGTCAGTGAGGTATGCTGGTGAATGAATTCCGAGGAAAAGCGTTAAAAGGGGGGTATCATGTGATTTCACCACTCGCTGTATGTTACGCAATTGGTGGGTAAATTAGGTAAGTCAACACAATGTTGTATTTGAAATGAGCTCACCTTGATCCTACTGGGCCTTCTTACATTAGGGCAGGCATGATTTGAAGACAGTGGAAACAATGTTCTCTTCAATCATAGTTGACTTAATTCATAGTAGTTTAGGGTAGTTCAGTGCAATTTCATCAATTCACACGTTTAAATTTCTTTTTAATTTCTTAACCAAATAAACGATGCAATCAATGCATAAAATTTCACCACAACGAGATAAATCAAAGCCTTGGTCTCATTTTCTGATGAATATTGTATTGTTATATTGTGAATTCATGATTACATCTGTCATGATAGTTACAAACTACTTAGGCCTTAATACGTGTATGTGAATGTGGATCTGTGTGCTTGAGTGCGTACGTACGTATAAAATTAATGTGGACGTGTGTGCGTTTGTGAGAATGACTGCATAATATGTATGTGTGTATGCATGTGCATTGTGTATGCAACTTTGTGTATCCACCATTAAAGGGTAGGTGTGAATACACATCAATACACATCAATCAGTGAACTCATCTTCCAAGCTTTCACTAAGTTAGTAGTAACACATGACCATTCTCATTTCATGCCGTTACAAAGCAAGCGGTAAAGTAAGACGAATAGAAAAAAAAAATTGCCTCGGCATCTTTCTTTCCTTTCACCTCATGACTCTTTATTGCTACAAACACAGACAGATATCAAAATATATCATGACTTCTTGTGTTGATTACGGGAACGACAGGTACAAGATTTGTGATAGAATATTCTATTATAAACATTATATTTAGTCTGTGTGTCTCTTTAAGAATAAAACTATCTGACATTAAAAGCTATTGCAAAATTCACGCGCTGCACAAAGCATTATGCAGAAGAAATGTTAATCTATAATTTGTACATGCAAATTTGTCGAATCTGTTTGAAACATCCATTTCTCATTCACGTCAAACAAAACTATTATGAACACTAACTAGACAGTGTGTAAAAATGTTAAACAAGAACGACAACAAACAAACAAACAATTTACCCTAACTTCTGGAGGCATAATATTCTTACTATAAGTTTTCCTTTATATAGGTTGTGATGTTCTCCCTGTTGGTGATCTGTATGGTTCTTACCTAAATATCGTATTTGTAGTTGAGAAAACGGCTCTGTTGTTTTTTTTTTTTATTCAATCGCTCAGTTTTTTAAGCAAAAAAAAAAAATGTATATATAGACAGATTCAAAGATTGTCCAACCTTTCCATCTGACCTAGACACAAACACTTTGATGTGTTTTAAGGATTTTACTTCCACCGCTAGGCTTAAGCACCCCGCACACTATACGACTCACGATCTTACGACTGACAGACTTTGGATCCGAAATAAATCTTAGTATCTCAGAATAAACACCGCTTGTTTATTCTTATCCAAAGTCTGTCAGTCGTAAGGTCGTGAGTCGTGTAGTGTGCGGCGGGCTTTATACTCCTCATGTGATTATAATGATATGCTCATTTTGAAAGTATTTTTTAAAAAATCTTTTTCATTCTACTTTGCTACAGGTGATGCATTTCCTACCTTATCAATCATTGCCAGCACTTTCAGTGCATATCAAACTAAATTCTTTTCGAAAAGAATCTCTCTCAGGTGAAATGCTCGATGTTTTGTCACTATATGAATACATCATTGCAAACACAGTACATACATTGAACATGTTAACGGCCAACTGAAAACTTGAGAAAATGCCAACCAACACTGCGTTTGTGTTACTACTGTAGCAACTTACTACAACTTTTAAAAGGAACATTTCTACGCTTAGCCTATCACTATGACAAGTGCTTACTTTTGGTGCACAAATATAGGCAGAAAACGTATTTCCTGCTTTCATACTGTACAGGAGATTGTCTCTCTTCATTTCAGAAATTGTATATTGAACAACGAAACTGCCATGGTTACCATGGTAAAGCCGTAGTATTGTTTTGTTATGTTTTGTCCGCTGGTTTCTTTTCTTCAAATGATTGCTTTCAGACTGTAGTGAAAAGACTTGACCTTCTGAAGTCGTGGTACTGTAGGTTCAAATTGTTGCTGAGGAGTTCATCATCGAGTTCGTCGCAAACATTGTTGGCGTCAGCGGAGCCGTTACGACGCCAGGTCAGCGTGACAGTCACCGCCTGACTGCGGGTGACCGGCTGGTTGCAGCCCTGGGCGCCACTTCCAGCGGTGGCGGAGAGCTGAGAACTCGGCTGCTCGAGCACAATGCTAGTGTGCTGGAAACGACCTTTAATGATTCAAATAACAGGAGAAAGCAGTTGACACCAGGGGACCGTTTCATGAAAGTTGTAAGCCCTGACAAGTTATCAGTCTCTGACAATCACCATAGTAACAGTCAGTGACCAGAGCATTTCAGGCAATCAAAACCAAGGATTTTACTGAAATTGTCAGACTCTGCCAACTTGTCAGGCTGACAACTTTCATAAAAACGGTGCCCAGAACAGTTGATTGTAATTTTGCTTGTTGTTTCTTTTACTCATTGGAAAAAAAAAATGGATATAAATTTCATAGTCAAATTAAACAATCAGGTAAGCCCCATAACCATGACTACTTGTGATATAAACGAACTGACTGAACTGTTAATTCTTTAACCCCAACTTTAAATTCAATGATAATTGTTGTTATTTCTTTATCATTTATATCAGTACCATCATCAGCAGCAGTATCGTCGTCGTCGTAGACGTCATCATCATCATCCCTCTATTCGTCGAAACTTTATCAGACATTCTCCTTCACATTGTAGCGGCTCATCATCTACACACTTTGGGTTTTGTCAGAACTCTTACACAATGTCTTAAGAAACACCACTCATGGGGAGGGGGGGGGGATATCCAACATGATGCACAAACATAATATGGGTAGTGGTAATGGTAAACTTGTATCAAAGCGTGTTTATCGAGGTATGAAGGTCAGCGTTTCTAGTTCTCTCATAAAAATTAAATTTGCAATTTTAAAACAATACGAAACATGTCGATTTGAAATGTATTCATTTTTATGTTTCCAGTGCGTAGGTGTTACAAAGGCATTGAACTTTCCTGGAGCGTGCGTGCAGAAATGTTTAAATGGGAATTAAACTCTTCAGGTTGATTCGGGCAAGTTTAAGAGGGTATGAAGGCCGTTTCAACAGAAAGCCAAGGTTTGCTGATGGCATAAACAAAAATGAACGGTAAGCAGTGTTGGCGTTTCACTTGTCGTCATGAAAAAATAATATAAATTACTATTACAATATTTGTATGTGTTTCCGCAGTTGGTACAGCCGACTTTGTTATTGTTGGAAGGATGTAGCATCCATGGGCTATGACCGGTTTCGAAAAGAACAACGAGATGAAGATTAAAAAAACGGCAACGTTAAAATAATGGAAGCTTTGATGATTGGAAGAACAAGTTTTTACCAATGATTCCGTCGACTGCAGAAGACAAGCCCCTGTTATCGAGAACATTGAACTTGAAGGCGTGAGGCCGACTTCCGTCAGAAGTCGCCGCCAGCCTCTCGTTCACCACCTCGAACGACGTTCCGTCGGCCAGCGTCACCGCAACCGAGCGTCCAGTGTTCTCCAGCCTGTTAGCTCCGAAGCTGTACGTGGCCGGTATCCCCCAACGCAGCTGGCGCACGGAATCCACATCGATACCGATGGGGTTGAACTGGAGGCGATGTTGAGTGCGCTGAGGACGGTTGAGCAGGACTACGATCTCGCCGATGAATGTGCGGTCGAGTCCATGCCCGAACTGGCTGGACTCTCCCGTTATTCTTCCGTTCACGTATATGCCTGTGATCACAAAATGACGCACTGATACAAACTTTTCTGCAGTAATGACAAGCTGAAGAACTACACGAATAATTTCACAGGGGATCGTATAACAGCTCATCTTTTATAACTTTTAACTCTTTACTATACCGTTTTTGTGTTTGTGTGCATCATACCTGGTCATGGATAACATTAGTGTTGTCAGTAGAATAACAACCAATTGTATTATCATCAGTAAAACAATAATAAAAAGAGATCATTAGATTTACAAAATGTCATGTCCTTTTATATATTCTTGTGGTACTGGGATTCCAGTTCATATGATTGTACCGAAAATTATTCCAAAGAGTTTAACTGTCGCCGTGTGGTCGTGACATGTAACTAGGCGACTGCACGAGTTGGATGGAGGTAGCATGACCAATAATCTATTGGCATCTTCAACACATGGACACACAGGTCGAATACCAAATGGAAAACAACGCATACCTCCACGTGGAGCTTTCGCTCCTCAGTGACATTAGGGAGTTTTAGATTTAACCCCGTTGAGGACGAGTCCCGAGTATACTCGGGCAGGTGTCTATGGGAAATGCGTGTTGTAGCAAAATCAGTCCGTCCACAACGGGTTATTAAGACGACGATTGCGCTGGCCGTTCGCCTCTCTCCCTGCGTCGAGGTGATTACTAGAAGACACAACCTATAGAAAGCAAAATGGCTCCCCCATGATCAGTGCATCAGAGAGCTCTCTGCTGAAATAGCCCAGAAGCAGAGAAAGCATTGTAAAAACTCAGACGACACGAGATATAAATACATTGTAGATCGATGAATTTGATAAGCGATTTTGCGCATGCGCAGAAGTTTTATTTTTCTCTGAAAGTCCGCGTCGCGAAAATTCTAAAGCTCCCTATCATCTACCTTTCAGACGGTCTTCCAGGAGCCTGATGACGTCATCGATCTGCGGGTCTTCGTCAAGACACACGGTCACCTCAACACGCGGCACTGCGATGTTGAATCCTTTATAGCGAGTCATGGATATAACGAGTAATTGACGTCACTGGGTTATGATTGTGACATGTCACGGTAAAGCAAACGTCTTGATTTTTACAATGTTAATCAAAATCAATAGAGTCTTTTCATGATCCTTAGAAGGAAATGTGCGCTTCACAGTCTGACAATTTTTTTTTTATACAAAAAAAAATATTTGCATTTCATATTATTTGTTTTAGGTTATTCAAACGAAAACGTTCGTGGTTGAAGATATAAAATTCATGAACAACAAAGTGGAGAATGAAGATGGGTAAAACAAACTAGGTCACAACAGAGGAAAAAGTTGTGCATTTTGTAGAAGCTCCGCAATTATCTCAAGTATAGTAACAAAGATTGTCGATAATCGTTCATAATCTACGCACTTCATTTAAAAAAAAAAAATGACTGGAGTGCAGCTGGTAACTCGAGACAGATCCATTCATTCAGTTTTCAAAATCAATAGATTTAGTTATCAAAGCAAGGAGAGGAAATCAACATCCACTCATTCATTTGTTCTTTGATTAATTACTCCATTACCTTATTTCTTTTTCCATCTTCAACCGATTAAAACAAATTTATTTTACAGAAAATAAATGTGCGGTTTAATTCTAGTGTCGATGCAAACTTTCGCCGGACACATCAATAAAATATTGAAACATAGATACGTGTAGCCTTCTACTAGAAAGGCGAAGGTACATGGTGACGGTAATAATTATCCGGTCTAATTGAGCCTTAAAGAGTGTCTTCCTTACGTCACCATTTATTGTTTGAATTCCCTGATAGATGTGTGCATTGAAGAAATAGAAAATTAATGTGAATGACCATAAAACTATGCAACCCGTCTTATGTGTCTCATGTTATTGGATGATAACCCAAGAAGATTGAAGGAAAAAAATCTTTGTCTCCTTATCAAAAAATATAGGCAATTCCTCCCCTTAACTTTGAATTTATGGTAAGAATAAAATGTAAACTCAACTATTTATGGTAATTGTTTTTAGCAAAGGCCAACGGGTGACAATAGGTTATATATATTTTCTTTCATCGTCGGACCAACTAAATACGGTATAACAATTATATGACGGAATTGAAGGTAAATTTTGACGAAAGTGAAGGTAAATTTATTTCCCTTGTAAAATTTAATGAAGGACAGCAAAATCAAAGAAAAGAAGATTACTTTGTGAAAACCTAAGCCATCTAAAACGAGCTTGCGTAGATCCTCGACGAAATCACGCAAGACCAACTCAGTGAAATAGACAAAACACCTCAGCAATCTTAAAAAAAAAAAGAAAAGAAAACCAAAATAAGGTATAGGGCATCAAACCCAAAGAAGGGAACAAGTTCTGCGCCTCTCATACCTGCCGGTAATGGGCTGGGGACCGGGGCAGGAGGCGGTGAGACGACCGTTAGATTTCTCGCTAGAGACTGTCGGGCCGTGCGGGGTAGCGGAGAGTTAATGAGTCGTAGGGCGAAGGGATTAACTTCGCTGGAGTGGCCTCCCTCTCGGCGAAAGACCAGTGCAGTGTAAGGATTGAAGAATCTGTATGTTGACGATTGGACGAATGTTATTTCTCTTTTTTTCTCAGCAATGCTAGTAGTCATATACATTTGATTTCTTTTTTTAAGAAGTTCACTTTTGTAGTATCGTATTGTCACTGTGTTAGAAAGCAGTGACACTACATTTTTTTTGCTACTGCGACAATTGCTCTGGTCTTTTTTTCCCAAGGACTTAGGGTAAGGGCTAGAGTTGCGACAGGGTTTTACATTTAGTTCGGTTTGAGGATTAGGATTAGGGTTAGGGTCATATAATATTTTGTGGGTATAATTTATGTTTGGTGTAGCGTGCAGATATTTTATGGGATCTATTGTAGCAGGTCGGAGTAAAATGTCAGGGAATCTCAAAGGGGGCTTTTTTAAAAGGAGCTATTCATATACATGGCAGTTCAAGTATTCTATTGAGAGAAGACGCAGTACAATTTTTTAAAGGTCATATATCATTACGCTAAACAATAAGATGTGAATTAGAAACAACCTGTGTATGACTCATTTTAGTGTCTGGAGACAAATCTAGCTAGGATGTCATTTTTTACTTCAATAAAATATGGTACAATGCAGTATTACATCTGATACTATCCCCCTAGATTCCCAGTAAAAATGCGCAAAATTATTGTGGACCGAGGAACTCGTGTAACAGTCCCTGACGAATTTGTGTATCCAACAGCATTTATATGATTGAAACCAGTATGACAATTACATCAAGTAGGCACTACAGAGATGTATGTTATGCACATCTTTTATCAAGCATTTCATATCTTTCTAAAAAGTACTGCTTCACATTAGTTTAAAACATAATGCACCCCAGTGGTTCCTTTTCTGCACACAATGAAGTGCTCGGATACATTCGGATAGTGATCCGGAGGCAATCTGTGATCGCTCGTCACTCGTAGGCCTACCTGTGCTGGACCGACTTGTCCCGGATCTCCCCTTCACCAACCATGCTGTATTCGGGCGTGTCTTCGCTGAGCGCCCTCTGTCGGCGGAGAGTCTGGATTATGTGGTAGGCCCAGATGCGCTTGATGACGTCATCAGGAACGTCGTCGTCTAGCAAAAACCGCGATGGAATCTGGCAGAAGAAGCATGCATTGTAAATATCACTTTGCAACTTTACTCTTCACTGTTTATTTGTGAACAATTTGCAACAAGACAGTCTAATTTAGTCACATGAGCATCACTATGTCACTGCTTTGTCGTTGGTTTTTAATCATACTGACATGTTGGACCTACACGCGAAAGGAAATAGTTGCTTTCAGCATAATGCACACCTACGATCTTAACACATATAAACGGAGCAATAGAATGTTATGACAAGAGATGTGAAAATTTAACTATAATATTCATGCATTGTTATGCTGTAAAAGTGAAAAGCTTATATATGCAAGTCTTGACATTGCGAATTCTAACGAACTCTAACGACATACAATTCAAGTTATTCTGCTTTTTGTTAATGTACATATTAACGTTGTTGTTAAACTATTACCGTACATTATCTGTAGTAAAGTATCGACATCGGCAGTTACCTTAAACAAGACGATCTGAGAGTCTTTGAAATGCACAAATTTAAGTCTCCTAAACTTACGTGTATATTACCCCGACTTCTTAAGGTAACGTCATCGGAAGCCGTCCGCGCGTACACGTAGGAGTTGAGGGTGTTGTACGGGAGGTCCGGGTTCAGTCGTCCCACTACAAGCAACTCGGAGCCGTTGAAGTAGTTTGGAAATGCGCGCTCACTGAGAGTATTTGGCATGACGCCGCGCGAATACCGGAATTCCACGTCATGCAGAAGGGGCGTGGCCACCTCGAGGTAAAAGTTTTCAAGTAGCTCCCTCGCGTCCGCACGCTCTGGAATGCGACGAGCGACTCCATGGTTCTATTAAAAAAAAAATACAGATCACGGTTATAATATTTTATTTCGCAAGGAATTAGTACATTTCCGATTATCGTATCGCCGTGTATGAGTAGAATCCGAGCGATGCGAATCCACCAAAGTTGACTTTGCATACTTTTCATTCTTACATTGGAAGAACAATCATGCGCCAGCTCTCGTAGAACATTCATCAAACATGACACAAAGGGTAACAAAATTACAAAACGTCAAACGGCACAAAACGTACAAACATGGCCAAGAATGTGTCAATCAGTTGTCAATAGGACAGTTCCAATGATTATACCTCGTCGACGGTGTGACTCTTCAACTACACATTCACCACACATTCTGTGAAATAGGATCATGTTTGATGTGCGGCAAAGGCGTGGAGTACCAGTGCCTCCTGCACTACAGACTTGCCTTACAACAACGGTGGGTCACCTCATAGAATTGTGACTTTCACAAACCTGTAGCGCCAGACGCGTCAGGAAAGGGAAGTCCACGTCGGCCCCGAAGCCGAGGCAGAAGAGAGAGAAGTCGCCGCCGATGGCTTCGTGGACGTTCCTCTCGATAATAGCCTTGTCGGTCTCCCCGTGGTTGGGGTTGCCGTCGGTGAGAACGATGAGCATGGAGACGATCTCCTCGTCGGGGGCGTGCGTCTCGCTCTCGGCTCGTAGCATTCTCACCCCCGAGATGATGGCCTTGTGGAGGTTGGTGTCTGGTGGATGGATGGAGTACACAAGTGACAACCCGAAAACTGTACCCGTTCTGCATAATCATTCCGATCATATCATATCATCTCTTTTTTCCGCATATCCACATTTCAGAATATCTTTGGGGTCATAATCAACAGCACTTTGGAGCATTGCAAGGTGAATATGATAGATTCTTTTTTTTTTTTTTTTAAAGAAGCAGGTTTAGGCCTGAATTTATGTGCAAAATGGCAATTTCCATCCATTTCAATTGATAACCGTAAGCTTTGATCACATGAGAGGGTATTGCACAACTCTCATGAAATGAATGCTTTGAGCAATCCATGTACAAAATTGGAGGCACCGCTCAGAGTATGCTCCATTTCCTACGGTAAAATACTTGGTCAGGGTTCCTTTATTTATTTTTTTTTTTTTTTTTTTGGGGGGGGGGGAGGGGTCATGCGATGATAATTTTTGCCACTTCTATGAGTATTATTTAAAAAAAAAAAAGGAAAACGTATTGTTACGAAAGCGCAATTTTGCTGATGAGGTCTCTTTTAGCCTATAGCGAACGATCACGTGGTTAAACAGACTCACTGTCCATCTCCTGTAGATTACGGACGAAGCGTTTGGCTCTGCGAACGTTCTCCCTGGTCGAGTACAGCATGCCTTCGCTGTCCAGGTAGTGGACGTCGTCGGAGAAGGGCAGGATGTTGAACTTGTCCGTCTCCGACATGTCGTCCAAGATCGTCGAGAGGGCGTCCTTCACCTGGGCCAGCTTCGTGCCGGCCATCGAGCCGCTAAGATCGATGACGAAGACGATGTTCTTGCGGAGAACGGAGAGACCGGACGGGGAGAAGAATTGGACGAAGTGGTCGTTCAGCACCTGCATGTGGTATTTCAATGTTTGTGGGAAGTGAACAAAGCGATCATTACACTTGTATTATCATCAACAGTTGAAAAACTCAGAGCTTTGGCAGTCAACCAAAAGTATCAAAAAATGATCTTACTTTCATGTTCATAAAAACCATTTGCTTGCTCCTCGTCAGTTTTATACGTTTTCATCACTCTCTATCCATTTTCTGTTATTAAAGGGGATGGCTGGTACCTGATCAGTGGGAATCACTGGGAATCCTGGGGCATGATTGTTCCAATCCTTGTGGGATTCATTTAAGAGTACATTATATATCTAGTATTGTGTGAAAATTATTTGCTTCAGAACGGTCTCATATTCAAGTAATGTGCAGTTTAATGCCCCGTCACTGTACAGGCATGCTAGCCTAGAAACATTAAACTGCACATTACTCGAATATGAGACCATTCTGATGCAAATAATTTTCACACAACAATAGATATATAATGTACTCTGAAATGAATCCCACAAGATTTGGAACAATCATCCCCCAGCATTCCCACTGATTCCCACTGATCACTTACTAGCAATCATCTTTAAGACCACAGTATAATTGTTTAATAAGTCCCCTTGGTCCACAACAGGAGTAAAAACGGTGTCCCACGATGTTGGAGCAACTATGATAAAATAACCCTCTAAGTCTAGGGCAAACGCTGCAGAGGCTCGCCAATGAGCTTTTCAAATAATAAAAAAAAAGAATCCTGACTCACTTCAATATATCCAGCGTTGTTACCATGCACCACGTCGTAGCGGACTACGTAGTCGGCCATGATGCCAGTAGGGGACACGCCCATCTGCTCGCGACTCCGAGGGGAATACCCTACCTCCCATCGGCCGGTATTGCGTCGCAGAACGTTGCGATCGAGTCGGATGGGACTCGTCGGGTCGGACTGGTCGAGCAGAAAGGGCTCGAGGTGGGCGATGCCCTGCGGCTCGATCACGATCGTTCGCAGATTCATTACTTCGACAACCTGATCGACACAGCAATAGAAAATTACATAATAACCACGATAAATCTGGAACTCTCACGAAGTGTCTTGTTACATCGTATTATTATGACTTCTCTCCAAAATCTGTTCAGCAATTTCTTGTATGTTATGATGAATATAAAGCTATCAGATTAGTTTGTAGTCTTGTCTAGGGGATATCACGAATGGAAATGACTTTAGATTAAAAAGTAAGACGAATTCAGACAACATGAAAATGCATAACAATTTGTAGTAATAATACTCTGACTCCATTAAAGTTGCCTAGGAAATGTTTGTGTAGCTGAAAATGAATATCAAGAGAAAACCAATCAATTTAAAACCACTTCATGAAAACGAAACATTGCAACATTGAACCATCCAGTCAGATCAAAGCAGACAAAGTATGTATAAATGGATTATGTCATACGAAAGTTTCAGTCGGTTCAGCTACCAAGTGTAGGCAAAGGTTCAATACGTTACCCGATTGTCTTCAGTCTTCGATGTTGTTGGTCCTCGAAAATGCGCCATGTCAAGTATGAATATTATCATGAACTGATAAAACACAAATATTTGTACGTAAAGAGGGGCATAGTGTAAAAATACATATATCATTACGAAATGACACCCCTTGAGAATAGTATTTTGATACCTGTTCAGGGAAGACGCCGATCTTCTGCTCGTAAAGCCCAAGTCGTCTCGCCAGGAGCATTTCGTAAGTTAGCCTAAAGTACGCCCTCTCCATCGGCTCCACAGGTACTGATAACACCAACAGGTTGTTCTCAAGATCTCCCCTTGGTATACACAAAAAGAACATGAAACAGAAATAAAAACAACAACAACTATGAAATTATACTGTTTTCTGGACAATAGCATGGAGCGTGCTCCTGTTACATTACTTATCTATTTGTTATCACTTTCTTCACAAAAACCAACAGCGATTTATTGGCAATCATTGATAAAACAACAAAATCATATTGATAATAGTAATAATATTGAAAGCAGCCTAAGAGGAGTTAACATATTTTATATTTCATCATCCATTAAAATCGGGAAGTAAAGAACCTGCAAATAAATCCCTGGCAAAAACTGAGAGAGAATCAGAACATTAGGTCAAAGCACTAAAAACGGGAACTTCTGTTTATTTTTTTAGAATACCGCCTTACAGATAACAATACCACGATTCTTCTCTTTTACATAATCGCATTGACATGATTGAGGCATACAAAAAATCTTAGGCTATACATGACGTCAGTGGAGAACAGTCATCCTGTAATTGTGGTTGCGGAATATCATACCTTGAAACTTATGAACATGGATAAAAGTCCCTTCAGAGTTTTACAGAAAGGATTGAAACGCAAGAATGTCCAGTGGGGATTCATGTGAAGGGGTTCGGACGAGATTTCAAATCTCACCATACGTACTACAAGTTATAGGCGTTACTTGATATGGAAAGAGCTATCATATGCAAAATAGCCATCCATTTCAAAGGCAAAATAATACAAAGTCCATAGCTTTATTGTTCTGAAATCATGTGCATGTGGCTGATATATCTGATGTACTGTGGCACAAAACTTACAGAGGAGAGAGAATGCCGCCACTTCTACCGATTTCGAGGTTCCCCAGACCCAGCCCGGCGGTGTCCTGCGGGTTCGTTACTTCGCTGCTGTACTCACGTCCATTTACAATTCTACGAAATACAAAAAAAAAACAAAAAAAAAAAACACACACACAAAAAAAAACCTCAGAGACAGAAAATTTATGACATACTAATCATTCAAGGCTGAATAATTGTTGTCTTCAAGATTATAAAAAAGAAAGATTGCAATGGTAAGGTAAGGATAAGTCCAAGATTTAATGCATTGTCAGGGTCCTTTATGAGAATTATTTAAAAAAAAACAACCGACAACTAGCTTAATCATTACCGCAAACACTGACAAATTTGTCAGGATTTGAATGAGTATAATAATGTCATCACAATGTTACGAAAAGCAAAGGTGAACCAACTCTGGTATGGTATCTGGCACAGTATTGGTTGGTATCAATATATCATATATCGACAGTGTATCATAGGCACTTGTTCCTATACTACGCAAATTGTGTTCTGACACAGTTTCTCCCATGTATTATCTTTGTGAGATGGACACGTCTCTATCTCACAACACACAACACAACACACAAAAACACAACAAACTTTGATGAAAGACAGGATTAATAAGACTAAGTCATGACACCGATTACACTTTGACACCATCGAAAACAACTCTTCTTCCAGCAGGGTCCTTAGACTAAGCATAAGTGAAAGATACCAAACAACAATTAAAAAAAAAATCAAACACCACTTTATGTGTCATTTTGGTTCATATCTATTAAAATGCAAGTGATTTTTTTTTTCATGCAACACGGCACAATTTGCTTCAGTAATGTATTGTAATGAACAGACTCCCGTTTATACGCTGTCATTTTTTTTCTTTTTACTCTCTGGTTCTAGAAAGATTTTATTCCATGCAGTGACAAACTCATTTTTTGTAGAGTCTGATTCAGAAAGGAGTCGCAACAAAATCCCAGTTTATATGGACAATCCGTAATTATTTGTGTAGTCGTTTTGCGACTTACATGGTAAGATTGGAGATAAAGGCGTCCTCGGGAATCTTTTGCTTGAAGACGGCCTGGCCCGGGGTTGAGCCCTCGTTCTGCATTTCGACCTGGATGGTGGTCACGGCGTAGCGCAGTACGATCACGGACATGACGTCGAATCGAACCATGTTCACGTTGACCTTAACCGGCACGAAACGGGAGAGCACGACATGACATGACTAATGATGTTATCCCTTGCACCTCGGTATCAATTGAATTATTACTAAACTATCGAGTTAAAGGGGAAGGCTAGTAACTGATCAGTGGAAATCAATGGAAATGCTGGGAGATGATTGTTCCAATCCTTATGGGATTCATTCAAGAGTACATTATCATATCTATTGTTGTGTGAAAACTATTTGCTTCAGAATGGTCTCATATTCAAGTAATGTGCAGTTTAATGTTTCCAGGTAAGCGTCCCTGGTCAGTGACGGGGCATTAATCTGCACATTACTTGAATATGAGACCGTTCTGAAGCAAATGATTTTCACACAACAGTAGATATACAATGTACTCTTAAATGAATCCCACAAGGATTGGAACAATCATCCCCCAGCATTCGCACTGATTCCCACTGATCAGGTACTAGCCTTCCCCTTTAAGAAAAAAAAAATAAATCGAATATTACTTACTCCATCCTGTCCATGGAGACAGCGGTCACTTTCTTTGCAAGTATTCACAAAGTAAAACTGTTACAACGTGTGTTAGGTTTCCATTACGAATCAAGATGAACTTTGACCGTTCAATTTGCAGAAAATCATCCCTGATTTGTGTGTGTTTTCCATGGTTAAAATGTAGTCCTTAGCTTGGAAACAGTTTTCATCAAATTTTGATTTCAAAGTGTAACATTTCAAAGTGTAAGCATACACTTCTTAAGAGTATCCCACATGCACTTACATCATTTTCCATAGCGAGAGGCGCGTCTTGGATCTTCACAGGAGGTTGAGTTCGCCCATTAGAATCTAGATAATAATTGCAAAAGTACATGTTTGAAATTGATTGAGTTTGATAATTGTGTATGGATCGTCAAGCAAAAACTAGGCAATAATCAGCCAGGAAGCAACAAGAAGCGATGATAGTCTGCACAAGGAGTATGAGCATTCTCAATGCAAAGTTGCGTGCTTCATGCCCTCTTCCCTCCAACTTGCAAAGAAGAGCCATACTCTGTAATCTACAATGAATTGTAAGAGACTTAAAATCACCAACAGCTGACGAGCTGTTAATTCTGTTGCAGCTGCTTCGAAAGTTGAATTTACTGCAAGGGATTTCCCAAATAGATCAATGACTGCAGTACCCTAAACGGGCTGCTGTATTCTAAAGGAGGTTCCTTTGGCTGTGTAAACCAGTGACGTTAAACCAACATTTCTTCACTCATTGATGGAATGGCATGCCTTTCAACAAGATAACGTATTGTTACATGCTTTTCTGAAGCAAGCCATGCACTTAAATTGATCCAGAAACGTCCACTTACGACTCACACAAAACGCATTTTGGCATTTTGATTTGTTTTGCCATTTTGAACAAATTTTGTGCAAGCAGTGACAAATTGAATTTCCTTCATGGTATATTATGTTAAGTGCTCGAAAGGATCCTTTACCAATTTGTCAACAGAATATCACGTGATTATGACAAGGAATCTTACTGATAGCGTCCTTCAGGAGATCACGGGGACTGTTCGCCATGCTGTAACCCGGAAGCGGAAACCGGCCACTCGTGCCGTCAAGCGGTTCCCCGGTCCGCGGGTCCGACAGCGTCATGGGCGTGAGCGGGGTGACGAGATTGTGCTGTCGGGCCAGTGTGATGATGCGGTCGGCAATGGCGCTGCGCTGGCTGTGGTCCGTGCTCTTGCCGTACTGCCGGATTAGGTCTTCCAACCTCTTCAGGACCCAGATTCGCTGGACCACGTTAGGCACAGTGCGCCCGTAGTTGAGTTCCGGCGACGTCCTCTGACATGACATGGGCATCAAAATAATATGAAAGAAAAAGAAAATGTTACATTTGTTATTTTTGACTACCACTTAAAAAACCCAAACAAACAAAAAACCACGTTGTCACGATCGAATATCCTCCAAGTGTATTCATTATATCGCTGAACAGGAAAGCCTCGTGTGTACACCATGTACACTGCGATAGATATATTATGTGGAGTTACATACCCTGATGTCTGTATTCCAGCGCCGTTGTCCAGGACCCTCGGCCGAAGTCAGATCGACCACGCCCCGAAGGTTGCTCGACGACGGGTTGTCGTACAGCCGACCTGCCACCACTAGCTCGGAACCGTCGAAGTAGACGGGGAATCGCCGGTCTGTGAGACTCTCTGGATTGGCCACGTCACCGGGGTACCTGGGAAGTGGTAAAGATAGGATGAAAGATAACGGGGGTTTACAGCCGCCAAAGAGGGTTTGCTTAGGCAGACGTTTGATTGTCTGTTTGTTTGTTGTTGTTTTTTCTGTCGGCAATATTACTTGAAAAGTTATGGACGGAATTTGATGAGATTTTCTGGGTATAATACTCCTGCTGGGGTAAAACCAACAATACAACCTTTTTAAAAGAAAAAAAAAAACCTTAAAAGTTTCGCGATCTAGACATTGAAACGGACCCAAACCAATTCCCAATAAATTGGATGTTAGAATCAAGAATATTACTTCATAGTGACGTCGAAAAGAAGTGGACGGTACAGCTCGTAGTAGAAGTCGCGCAGCTGATCGGCGGCGCTGGCGTCCTCGTAAATCATCCGGGCGATGCCGTCGTTTTCGAAGGCAAGTTTGACCAGGAGATCGAAATCAGCGAGGCGCCCGAAGCCCAGGGTGTAGAGCGAGTGATCGCCGTCGATGGCTTCGCGGGCGTTGTCGAGTATTTCCTGCGGGTCAGTGACGCCCACGGACGGGATACCGTCGGTGAGGAGAACGATCATGCTCAGGTACTCGTCACCCGGCCGGTTGTATACAGCCTCGCTGTCTAGTAGCTCGTCAGCCTTCAGAATAGCCTCGTTCAAGTTAGTTTCTTGATTCAAGAGAAACAGCAAAAATTATTGATCCGTGATCACCAGCTACCCTAGCATTCAATACACTGCATATTATGAGATGTTAGAATAGGCAGATGTGCAGAACGATTTACTTCGCCAAAACAGGATATTTTTTTTTTGATAAATGATCTAAAAGCTCGCATTGATTCTCCTCTATCTGGTAATTGCCTTTATTTTTCCTACATTATACTCAGTATGTCAAGACGAGAAACGCAGAACCTCTTTGTTTTTAAAATGACATTGACATCTAAAGGAAACGCAAAAGAAAAAAGAAAATAAAAACAAAAGCAATGAATGTCTATAAACTTGAGTGTTTATGGACGGGACAGGAGGCAAATGAACAAATGTCCCAGAGTTTCAGAAATTTGAATTTATGAATAGATGACAGATAGGTGTTTGAATAAACACGGAAAGAATCGTTAAAAAAAACACACACGAATAAACTTCAACGCACCAGAATCATCTACCAAGCTGTCGATAAACGCCTTGGCCTCTGTAATGTAGCGGGCGTTAGCGGGGGCCAGACGGCTGTTTGCCCTCCAATACCTCACTCCGTCCGAGAAGGTGATGATGCTGAAGTAGTCCCTGGGGTTGAGGTTGTCCAGCATCGTCTTCAGAGCCTCTTTGGTCTGGCTCAGCTTGGTGCCGTACATCGATGCGCTGACGTCGATGACAAAGACGATCTGCTTGTTCAGCACGTTCAGTTCAGAAGGTGAGAAGAAGTGGACGAAGTGATTTCCCTGAACCTGTCGATCAAAGGATGATAGAAATGGGAAAAAAATCGACATGATCCATATTACAGATGCTGACAACGATTGATAACTTTTATGTTTATTCTAGCTTCGGAAAATATTTTTTTAATGAATTTCAATGACCAGCGTGACGAGTTGATACATTAGGTCAATGGAACATGCTGCCCACCTGTGTGTGACTTCATGACATGATCGAAATTATATATGCTGATAAGATAATAACTTTGTGTTCAATCTAGCCAAAAAAAATGTTTTTTTCTTGGTTTTCAATGATCGCGTGACCAGATGAGACATTGAGGTCAGTGTAGCTTCTTGCTGCTCACCTGTGTGTGACTACCGGCGGGTGTGTGTCGGACGTCGTACTTGATGACGATGTCGCCATTGATGCCGCGGTGGGAGTAGAAGGCCTGGTCGTAGACCGTGGGAAAGAATTGGAAGCGCGATCGTGTGGGACCTTCCCGCGTGATTCCCGTGGCGAGGTTGATCGTCTGCGGACCGCGGGAGGTGTCCCCCTGGTAGGATGCCGTCATCTCCTCGACACGCTGCGGCTCGGTCACTAAGACATCGATGCCAAAATCATCCACGAGCTGTCAGGAGAAGCAGAATTCCAACAGTAAGACATCTGTATCGCTGTTCCTCTCCTCTATAGTGATCAACCATGTCATAATGCTTGACATTTGAATAACAAGACCAGGGAGGCATTTCATGAAGCAGTTTGGTTGGATATTTTTCTGACAAACTGTTCCAAGGTACTGAAATCCTTGCATCTGATTGGCTGAGACCAAATTTGTCCGACAACCTTGTCGGACAAAATGCTTCATGAAATCCCCCCCCCCCCACGGTCAAACATTCGATTATAAAGACAGATATTGAAATAAAGAAAGTATCAATGCAGAGGGATGAAGATGCGCAATGACCATTTTTTAAAGCAACCATAGCACAAGATGGATATGATTATAGCAGTAATGTCTTCATGTTTGTTTGTTTGTTTTTCAGTAATGAAGCATGTAAGGTTTTCTAAAATCAGCGAATATACGGCATTCAGCTAATCCTTTCTTCATTCACTCATCTATTCGTCCATCTATCCAGTCCTACCTTCATTCATCCGTTCACAAGGTCATCCATTTATAGATCTATCCACACATTCATCTCTTCATCCGTGCGGGCCACCTGCTTACCTGGCGAGGTGACACGCTGATCCGCTGCTCGTACTGTCCGCGCACGCGCTTCAAGAGTTCGTCGTAGGTCAGGGCAAAGGTCACAGGTATGTTTGGTCTCACACTCGGAACTCGCATCACGAAAGCATCCTTTGTTGGATCCCTACAGTGTGGAAGTAATGAAAGGGATCGTACAGTTTTGGTTGAGACCTAATTTCAGGTTTCTAACATTTTTTGGTGAGATAATGAGAACCTCTTTATGAAATATAAAAGAACATGTAATTCTATGAGGAATTCAACGTTTATTTGACGAAAATTGGTTTTGAAATGGCTGAGATATCCAAAAAAGAGTGATTCTCATAAAGTGTGGGACTTTATTATGAATGCTTTGTTTTACCTTGTTTTTGGATGTTTCAGTCATTCCAAACCCGATTTTCATCAAATAAACTTTGAATTCCTCTTAAAATGGTATGCTCTGTACTACATCATAAGTGTTTTCTTGGTATCTTGCAAAAAGTTAAAAGCCCAATTCTCATCTCCACCAATACTGTACCATTCCTTGAAACGTATGGACAAATATCGTACTATTTCAAAAGTATTACAGTCGTTACATAGCATGGCCACATTCCCATGCTGTCATTTCAGGAAACCAAAGGCCAAATATAAATGTGAATTGAGAGAAAGCAGCAGTTATGATTTTTTTTTTAAATATATATTTCGGTGCTGTCATCGTTGGATAATTCATGGAGTCATTATGGCCAGCAATATAATGAATATACAAAGAAAATTCAACATATTTTTCACTTTCTGTCTCGCATCACGAAAGAGCACTAGACTTACGTCTTTCAGAAGACAAGAGAAATGATATTACTCATAACATACGTCAGTAAGAAGTCGATGGAACGTGAACATTTCATGAAAAATGAAAATTTTTAGAATTTTCCTCATTTTTTAAGTTGTCCATAATGATTTCATGAAGTAAAGCAGTCGTCTCCTTACCAAAGGGTGACTGCACCGAAACTCTAAAAATTTGTAAGTTTTGAACGGATTGTCCGATTTTCCTCAAACATTCACTGATGAATTAAAATTTATCGTGTTCTTCTAATGTTGCTCCTTTCACTCAATGGACATTGATAATATGGGTTTTGGTTTCTTTCAAGAAAAGAGAGAGGCGTACCGGCCAGAGTGGTAGAATTAGGTCTAGAATAATGGGAAACAACCATCAAGTGCTTTCTTTTAGGAGCCTGGGGTTAGGTGTACTGCAGAAATCTAATCCCAGAATACATCATCTTGGAAAGCGCCATCATTGAAACAACATGCTAAGGTGGAAGAAGAAGAAGAAGATGACGAAGAGGAAGACGAAGGAGGAGGAGGAGGAGAAGGAGGACGGGGATGAAGAGGAAGAGTCAACGAAAAAGAACAGAATAAAGGAAATTACTTACCTTCTTGCCAGCATGGCAAGAACCTGTCCACTCGTGCTGGTCGCAAAGACGTTCCGCCATCTGTCGTCGCGAATATTCTGAACTATACCGCGGTATATCTGCCCTCCAACGTTACTGGATAGGAGCAAATGACGGCAGCCATATATGGGTGAAATGGTCACAAAGAATTAAGCAAGGAGTATGGATGTGTTTCCGTGCCATGTGCGCTATACAGATATCCTTTGTACGCATAATTTCTCTACTTACAGACTTACATTTGCGTTTCCAAAACATAATTTCAACACACATTCATCAATATATTTGCTCAAACAAGATCTAAATAATGAAAAAATGTAACTTATATTGCGTCAATCTAAATTCACTCTGTAGAGTGCTTAAAGGCAAAGAGAAAAAGAGGAGACGCCTGCAATGGCTCTTTAAGTGGTTTAAGATTCGCTTATAGATTTTCAAGTCCCTTGTTGTAAAGAATTATACATTTTCCACAGAAACTGGTCCATCTGATGGAATTACAAATCCGTTCAAACACTCACACATTAAAGTCGGATATGTAGGCCCCGCTCGGGACCTGCTGACTGAACTCGATGGGATGATTTCGGGTGTCCACGTTTTCATACTCAGCCTCGATCCTCGTTCTTGCGAGGCGCTCGGTTGTGTCCGATTCGACGTAGTATCTCCTTAAAATCACTGGATTTGCCTGATGATAAATTTCAGTAAACACCTCATAAAAAACTTTTTAATTCTTTGGTAATTACAGTAGGCTCAATAGGCAAAGTGATTAACATTATGCTTCTGTAAAGATATTCCGTATCATTAACATCATTATCATCAGGTGGCATAATTTTCTGATTTGAACTACTTTTGAGTCGACATATTCAAAATCCATGCATTACCACTAATATATTAAGTCAACTGACTTACACATTTTTTAAATTTTGTTGGGTAAAAAATCATGATATCTAGGCAAACATTTTACAATCAAACCACCTATTATGTTTAAGTGACTCGGTAAAAGTTAATTTTCGAAGCAGACCACCCGAATTGGGCTAGGATTATGTAATCTCAAAGATTAATAAAGGGTTGTTAGTGAAAGCACCACAGTGATGTTATTATAACCAATTATTTATGGAAATTTTGAGCAAAGGTAGGAAACTTTTATACAAAATTGAATATTGAATTGAATATCTTCCAATCATCTAACTCCATGTCAAACTGACGCTACACAATAAAACCCGCAACATTATAAGTATCTAAAGCGTCTTGTCTCTTCCCTTTACTGACCATAACTCAGTCTCCATTTTTGTCTAATTCGTCGAAATCTATCCGTATATTTCCATTTGGTTCACTCCCTAAACTTAGACACAACTTTCTTCCTGAGATTCATTCTTTCTCGATATATCAATATCTGATAAAAAAAAACAACCCACAAACAACAGTGTAGAAGATGTGGAGGATTCCACATTACCCTGTGAGCAAAATGTATCTATCTTTTAAATCTACCTAGCCATCTATTCATCTACCTATCTATTCGTGATATTTTTTCCTTCTCTTCCCATTTCTGAAGAAATATGCAACTCACAATGCCGTCTTGCCCGTCTTCCTCGTCAGGGGGATCCGTGGGCATTATCGTGGTCGTGTCAGGGGCTTCCGTAGTTGTGGTCCTCCTGGTCGTTGAAGGCGCCTCTGTCGTCTGTATTTGCCTCGGCGGTAGAGCGCAGGCAGCACCACCGATCCCAGCCGCCACTTCCCCAACCCGTCCGTAGAGCGGGCCGTTGATTGTCCACTCAAAACCGCTCGGGCGTGTTTCAGTAATCCGTGATACGGTCACCGTGCCGTCGCCTCCTGCTGACCCCGAACTACCCGTGGGCACGCGTGACAGTACCATGTTCATCAATGGCGTCAGGAGATTGTAGCGACGCGCGAGTTCACGCGCGCGCTGTGCGATAGCGCGCCGGTCCATCGGATCGTCTGCCAGGCGATAACGGTCGAAGAGCTCGCGCATTGTCAGGAATGCGTAGGTCCGTTCCACAAAGTTAGGCGGTACATTTTCGTCATTGAGAGATGGCGGATTCTGGTTGATGAAGATACAACATGATATCGTTAAGTCGAGTTATTGAGTGATGTATGTTCATCTACAAGAAAAGAATTGTTATTACCATATCTAAAATTTTGTAAAGAAATCAACATTTTTGCACCCTAATTTAACAATATTGATTGCTTACCCTCTCGACTCTTCAAACTAATCTCCACGTCCCCAATCAAACTGAAACTGCTTTCACGCACACTTTACATTACACTAATTAAAAAAATGTATTGTTGGGGACATAGTTGTCTTTCCTCCAATTATTGTTAACAACAAATACATGTATTATTTACCACAACATTTTTTTTTTCACAAAGTTAACAGTAACGAAGAAAAGAAGAAAGTGGTTTTGCTTTACGCTTACGAAATAAGTGCAACTATACTATGGAATATTATCCCATGAATTACTGCTTAAATAGTCCTATCGGGTTTAGCTGTGCCCCGTTGTGAGCAGTTCCAAGTTTGAGCAATAACTTTCCCACATTATGTTGTTTAGTTTGAAAGATGTTAGTTACCCATTCCCTGCGTAGGTTTCAAATTAAAATTGAACTGTGTACAAATTACATGATGAGGACATTATTTTGAGCCTTAAAAGTTAAAAGTGGACATTGCCAGAGACTTTGACAAAGAATTGATCACTGGTACGAGAAAAAAAAAAGAAAGAAACAGAAGCGGGCGTATAGTGGTTATATATACCCGTATTATAATCCCATCTTCAGGAGTTGTGAAGTTTGACGTTCAACTACTTTGCCATAAAGACACAACTAAATAACCTGCAGTGCTGTTCTCATGAGCGACAGCGCGAATCTTCGGTTGGACGGAAGCATACCGACGATGTCGCGAAAAATGCGAAGCGATGAAATGCGTTTCCGGTCTCTGGACAACTTCCGGGTGAGAGAACGGTATCGATGAAGAAAGCTCAGTGGTGTACAACTTGAGGTAGATTTACGGACAATTAACTAGTCTGGATGTGTTGGGAGTGAAGATGGTTTTTGAGAGTCGCGTGAAATTGCGTTGCTTAAGGAGGAGTCTTTTTCGAGCACGATAAAAGTAAAAAGGAACTGAACGATATCGAGAGAGTAGACAGTGTTTTCTTTCTTTTTTTCTTTCTTGCTCTTTCTAGTAATGCGAACTTTGACAGTTTTGAGAACTTTCAACTTTGGACACTCAGGCTGGAGAGGGGAATTTCGTGTGTTTGTATTCGTCTGTTTGTTTTTAAAATCTCCTGCCTCCTCCATGTCCTCAAAAGATATTTTGTGTTCTTTTTCATTTTGTGGGTTGATTGATACCATGCAATATTGCTCAGTGCAGCATACACAAAGCTTGGGATTTATTCTATCGTACCTTTTTTTTTTATAAAGCTCAAAGAACAGCAAAGAGGAAAACAGACAATGGTTTGAGAAGCGAAGCAATGCAGTTACGAAATTCTTTTCGGAATTGAAAATGTTACTGAAATAGGAAGAATAGCGTCTACAAATCTTTATAGACGGTATAGTGGGGCAGATGTGAAAAAGATGCTCACATCCGGCGGAAAGTATGAAATTTTGCATATAGGGGTATTTTGGGGCGCTGATTTCAACAATTGCCGGATCCAAGAGATCTGGCCACGGGGTCCGCCGCCATTTTGAATTCCAATATGGCCGCCATCACAAAACAAATTTAAAGATCCCTATCTTCAGTTCTGAATGACCTGTGGCACCAAAATTTGGTACACATGAGCGTTTTGACATATTGCAATATTTGAAATCAGCGCCCCAAAATACCCCTATATGCAAAATTTCATACTTTCCGCCGGATGTGAGCATCTCGACCAAATTTTGTTACATATCTGCCCTACTAGTACAAGGAGAGACAGAATAAAGAAAGATTAGATATTACACCGGCTATGATGCAACAGCAAGAAAAAAAAAATAGGAAAAGAATTTGAAAGAGGAACTCAAAGCCAAAAGAATGAAGCAAATGAGAAGAAGAGAATCTATAAGATATGGAATAGTGATGGACGTTTTCGTTTGCTATGGGTTTTATATTTCTATGCTATTACCTATATTCTTTCTTTATTCATTTTTTGCTAAAATGTTGGTAGACTTTTTTTTTACTAGGCGACGCAGAATCTAAATGCAGAACTTGGCTCAAGGCAGAAGAAATTACAATAGAATAGGTATGTGCATGATATTCAGTGGTGATGTCCAAAAGACGTTTACTTCCCGACATATTTTGCGATGTATTGTGATCATGAAGAGTTGGTACACTTGAAAAGGATAGTAACATTTGACAGACCTTCACTGAGGTCCAGAATGGCCATATACATGATATACAACTGTACTGTGTTGATGAAACATCATCAGGGCAGTTGTCACTATCCATTCTATGAATGCATTCTATGAATGGCAGATGAAATCACCTGTTCTGGCAAATGATAGATACAAATTATCTACGAAGAAAAAGTGTCATCCTCTAAAAATCAGCCACGCAATGGCAGCAGCAGCAGCAGTAGCAGTAGCAACAATATTCCATGAAATTTTAAGCTCAGATTCGATCTATCGCGGATCTAAGTTAATGAACATCCCACATAGTGGGCCAACTCTGTTCATAAGAAGTAAGGCAGACGCATATTTGCTAAAGGTGCAGTTTTCACGGACACAAAATTACAAAATCCAAAGGAAAACAGATTTGACGTTGAACACGCAGAGTGCTCAATCTTCCATCTATTCGAGAGATAGAAAGTGCTTGAGGCTTTGAAAAGGATGATAGCAAACTAAGATATCAGAGTGTGATAAAAAGCCAAAATAACAAGAGTTTCGCCGCGTGCAAAGGTGTGTAACTGATATCAATACGTACCTGAAGCATCTCTAACCTTCGAGCATTCTTGTTAGATTGTGCAAAATGAACGGTGCATAGTGAGTATGTGCAAAGAGTGCATTGCAGTGGATATCGGATCAAATTAAATCAAATCAAATAAAAATATGTGAGATGATAATGATGAAAAGTGAAGTATTATAAAAACAATGTCTACAGCGCAGTATCAATATTATTAACACACTTATGAAGGCATTTTGATTACAGAACATTATACATTATGGCATTATAAATGACTGATTGCTATTGTTAAGAACGAATCTGTTGCCCTCAATCCCATGACGTTGTTTTGGTTTCAAACCGTAACGGTAAAATACCAGATGATCACAGAATTGACACATTTTTGCATTTCGCTTCATTTAGGTTTTGCCAGGAAACTGAAATGCCATGTCGGAGCATTCTTCCCTGTACTTTTTACCTATGTGTAAACAGGACAAGTTGACAAGAGACCCGAGGGTTTAGCGCTCACCTGAGCAGCGTACATTCATCTTATACATTTATGGCACTCCACGTGAGGCAAACTGTGATACTTCAATAATCTTGAAATTTGGGGATGCGGATGACCCCACGGGGACACCATCACCAGGTGATTTCTGCCACGTTTTCGCAGATTCTAGTCACTATTTTTCAAGAAGAATTTACGGAGTGTGAAAAATTAAGTTTTGTTTATTTCGGACCTAGGGGCCCCCGCATGAAGCACCACCTTCATTGTATAACTATGACTTTCTAACTCTAGTGATGAATTTTGCTAGGTTCGATCGAAATCGAGATACCATTTTTAAAAACAAGATGATAATGGTATTATAATACACAAGACAAAATGATACTGACTCAAAATGGATGACTCACGCTATTCGACTCAAATGAGCTTGAAATGGACTTAACCCCCCCAAAAAAGTAAGTTAAGCTGTTTAATCACGTATCCACTTCTAACGGAATACGTGCCAGGTATTTTGCGCCCAACCTTAACTAAGTCTTCAACTCAATATCTTCACAAAATGATTAGAAACGTTGGTGATTGGAGACATACCCTTAGGTTGACGTCCTCCTGGAATGTGATGACCCCGTTGGCACCCACTGCCGTAATCTTGATGGGCAAGTATCGAAGGTCATCCGACGTCAGCTGACCAGTGATGGCCAACTCCGACCCGTTGAAGTAATTCGGAAAGGTCAGCGTGGAGACGGAATTCAGGTCCACCGCGTTGTTGAGGTACTCCACGACGATGTTGAAGAGCAGGGGTGTTGCAACTTCATTGTAGACACCTGTTAAAATGGAAACAAGAGAATGGAATCGAGAGGAAGAAGATTTGATGCTGGAAAGGTACCTACAAAGTTTTGTACATTGGTTTTGAACAAAATTCGTAAAGAATTCGTGTTAGGTACTTCGATGGGTACAGAAAGTCATATTCCGAGGCTGTGAAATGTGCACAGTGATTTGGCTCATTCGGGAGCGCGTCTGCCTCCAAATACAAAGGACGTGGGTTCGATTCCCGAGTCTAAATGAGCAATGCTGTGTATGAATGTAACGTTCCCTCTAATAAGAGGCAAAGCACTCTGTCGCTCGGACAGGACATAAAATGGAGGTCTCATGTGTGAGAGAATCACAACTCATACACATAAAGGATCCCGCTTCATCTATTCATTGCAAAGGGTAGGGTGCATAATCCGGTGAAGTGGTCCCGCTTCATATCTGTGTGGACTCCATGGAAGACCAGCAAGTGCAGCTAAATGTTAGCTATCCAGCCATTTTCTCAGATGGAAAAGGAAACAAACAAACAAACAAAATTACGATGTTAATGCAAAGAAATTAAACTGAAAGACAGCGGTACAAAAATCATGCATCATCTCTACGCACCTCGTAGCTGTCCAGCAGCAGAGGAATCCTCGTAGATTCTGCGAGCCATCCCACGGTTCTGCAGAGCCAGTCGGACCAGGAAGTTGTAGTTGACCAATCTACCGAAGCCCAGCGTGACCAGCGAGCAGCGGTCATTGTTTGCCCGCTGGGCATTGCGCTCGATGGCGGACAAGCTGGTTACCCCTTCCGAGGGTTTGCCATCGGTGAGGAGGAAGAGGATGCACACCATCGGGTTGTTGATGCTGGAATTCATCGAGCCAGTGGTCTCCAGGAGTCGAAACCCATCCAAGAGGGCGTCGTTCAGGTTGGTTCCTGGATTTGTTTAGTTTTATTTTGTGTGAGTGTGTGTGTGAGGGGGGGGGATGGCAATGAATACAGGCTTGGTTACTGCGCATCGATCAAGTGTCCTATCCTGAAGCAAAGAGGAAAATGATACTAGAGCAATGGTGAAGACAGGAAGGGAGAGAAAGAAATGTAGGCCCCATATACATATCTAACTAAGCCAGGTATGACTTGAGATTCTTCTACATTTCTTCATTGATTCTCCTTATCCAATCAGCAGGGCAAGAGCATTCTAGAGAGAATTTTTTTTTTCTCCAGGTGTTGAGATAGTTCTTTGGAGTGTTAGTTGTTTGGTATTGTTAGGGAGAAGTATTCTGAAGGTCATCTAAGCGTGCACTCCTGGAAGTACAATCCACCAACTAGCTTTGTCTGTGTCTATTGCTCTACAATACGTAAGGACCAGGTTAAAGCGGTTAGAGACCAGTGGAGCAATATATTCTCTTATCATGCTGTCCACTGTGAAGAAAGCCACAGACACTCTCTTTAAATCATAAAATGACGATCCTGAGGGTGAGAGTGTCGAATACATAAAACGTTAAAAGTTAAGAGCTGCAATACGACGGGATGATCACATCAACACCATCCATTTATTTTAACTATTATTATAGTCATCTTAAAAATGGGAGCGGGTTTCCACTCTCATACCCATTAAAATATCGTTTTCACAAACAGTGTTTAACGCTCTCCATCTTAGTTTTTACCCCTCTTAATCTTGAATCTCTTGATGTACTCTTTGGCGTTTGCGACGTTGTGTGGGTTGACTTGCACCATCCGGTCACGTTGCCAATCCTTGTACACGTAGTCGGAGAAGGGTAGGATATTGAAGAAATCTCTGTCACTCATCTCGTCCAGAATGGTGTTCATCGCTTCTTTGGTTTGCCGTATCTTGTTGCCGTACATCGAGGCGCTAAAGTCGAGGACAAACACCACTCTTTTGTTGACGGCGTCGAAGGTCACAGGGGCGAAGCGGTGCACGAAGTTGACTCCTTCGGTCTGCAGAAGGCAAATTTGGATCGTAAAAAGGAGATCTGCATGTAACATCAAGGGTGAATAACGCTATAAACCAATAGATACAGTGCCTATTGATAGCCTGTGGAAAGCAAATGTATAATTTATACGCAAATTTATAACCATCAGCCGTCCAATTTGCACCATTTAGTATCATGATGGTGTGTATGTGTGGGTGAAGTTTAGAAGAATTTTTGGACAGGTCCTTTTATCATTTTCCTGGTGACATGACATTTGCTCCTGTGACAGTTGCTCTGGTCTTATTTTCTCCACGGACTTAGGGTTAGGGTTGTGATGGGGTTTTAGGTTCAGTTTGATGTGAGGATTAGGATTAGAGTTCAGGGTTATGTTTGTGGGTAGAATTTATGTTTGGCTTTGCGTGTAGATATTTCATGGGGGCAATTATTGAAGGAGCAAAATAATGTCATGGAACATTTTTCCTACCTGCACCTCGCCGACGCCCGGTCGATGAGCGATGTCGTACCGGATGATGAAGTCTCCATAGATACCTTCAGAGTCTCCTCGGTTCTCGTACTCGTTCTGCTTCCGCTCAGTCGGACGGTAATCGAGGCGCACCTTTGTCGACCCGATCGCACGCAGTTGGTCGTCGAGATCGTACACCTTCCCTCTAGTGCTGGCAGCGGCTTATTTCATCGAAAAGAAAACATATAGATACCTTGTAATTATGTTTTCCTTTAATTTTGTCTATTATTGCAAATGTTCATCGGATTTATTTTTTCCTCTCTCACTTCCTGGCTCTCTTTTCCATTGACATGCTTCGGGAGAATGTTCTGCAACATCTTTTTAATTAATGATCTAATTGCTTGAGAAGAATACGTATTATTTAATTCATATACAATCGACCTGTTTGCTAAAATGGGCATCATTTGAAGGAAAAATACTCCAGAGACAACTTGTGTATACTTTCAGGAGCATTTCATTGAAGAATATTTTTCATATGATTATGATAATGATTACATTTGATAACATTCTTCAGTTCTATAAATAACTGTGGAAAAACGAAATAAATTTGAAATGAATTGAATTGAACTTAACTGACTGATAGATAAGCCGTTACTAAATGCGTGAATGATGAAATATGCTTGATACGAGGTGATGAATTAAGACTTACCCGAACAGAAGTTATATATAGAAACTATTTCACTATCCCATTTGGGAACATTATCTGCATCCTGCCCTTGATTTCTTTAGAATTTGAATAATGATTATTGTGATCGTCATCCAATCGATCAAGATGGCAAGTTAATTGGTCTAAGTAAGTCATTTTGGCATTATGTAATGCCTAAGTGTGTTTTTATGACCTTAATCGTATCCGTTTCTGTCATCAATAGTTTGTTATTAAGATTTCATGCGTAAGATTAATTCAATACCTACTCGATAGCGCGAGTTCAGCCATACTGTAAGGAAGAAGAGTCGATACCGATTCTGTGTAGGATCGTGTATCGATACCAGCTTCCGCTCGCACGATCCCTTGCGGCTCAGTCACGGCAGCGAAGATTCGGAAGTCGTACACGCTCTTTCAAGGTAGAGAGAACACGAACAGATGTGATGTTAAAGGGACTGTACAGTTCTGGTTGAGGTGAGGATTTAGCTTTTAATGTTTTGCGAGATATTCAGAAACCACTCTATGAGATGTCAAAGAGCATGCAGGGAATCAAAGGTTTATTTGATGAAAATCGGTTTTAAAATGGTTGAGATATCCAAAACAAAGTGAAACAAAGAGACCCTAATAAAAGGCGTGGCCTGTCGCCTTTTATTATTATCACTTTTTTTTTTGGATATCTCGGCCATTTGAAAACCAATTTTCATCAAATAAAAGTTGAATCCTTCTTAAAATTACATGCTGAGGTTTCTCATTATCTCACTTCGGAATGTTATAAACCTGAAACCAGTACTGTACAGTCCCCTAAGGCTTCGGTGAAAGAGACATAATCCATGATGGAAACGGCACTGCGAGATCCCGTCATTTACGATGAAAGTATTATTATGTGCCCCTCATCAAGTAAGTGTTTTTTTTGTTTTTTTTTTACGTCCGCGAAAGCCCTACACTGTTATCCTTTATACTATCTCTTTTTTTTTCTTCTTCTTCTTCTTTCTCCTCCTCCTGTTTGTCTTCTCTTTCAACTTCGTTCAACAATTATTGATGTCGATGAATCTAACAGTGCCATGATTGCTGTGTCCTACTAGGGAGTTGTTGGGGTTTTTTTTTCTGTCCCATCTCCCTGGTCCTACAGATACCTTTTTCAAACTGTCTGTGGCTCATAATGGTTAATGGTTACATTTCCTTATCATCTCCTTATCATGTCTCGTCAATAATTTTGCACATTTCTTATCAAGCATATTGCTCCATGTCAACGAATACTTTTACACGTTACACACTTTACACGTCATCAACAATGGAAGTCAAGTGGGTGGAAACTTCAGTTTCGAATTCCTTTCTTTTACAGTAGGTCTATGATCTCTGACACTTAAAACGATCGTTAGAGGCCGTAAGTCAAACAGATAGATAGTCAGATGGATGGAAAGATATAAAGGTAGATAGATAGATGGATAGATAGATAGGTATATAGAAAGATAGACGGACAGATAGATAGACAAAATGAAATAGACAAAAAGAGAGATTGAGGGCAGAGATTAAAGTAGTTGTAAGTTCATCAAGAAAGAGATCATAAAGAGTACCGAAATTAATCCGCGCAAAAATGAGAGTATGAGGGTAAGCAAACATACAACAAGAGAGACATAGCTATAGAATACAAACGTACGCATGTATATGAATGTATGTATGTGTGTATGTATTAGAGTATGCATACCTAATGTATGTATGTATTATGTACATTGTATATAAATTTGTAATGAAAGTCAGTTATAGCGCTGTCATGTGTATGATCTGACTGTTCACGTACCTGCTCGGGTCGTATGCTAATGCGCTGGGTATACCAACCGCCCTGTCGCTCCAAAAGTTCTTGGTACTGGACAAAGATCTGCACGTTTCCACGTGGAATAGTGTTGACAGTCACTGTGAACAGGTTTCTCGTCTCTTGCCCCCTTAAAGACAGAAATGAATTAAACAATGATGGTTCGTTTAAGGGAAAAATCTCCACTTTGTGGTAGTTTACTTTCGTTTTGAAATGAACAGATCCAAGTATATGTATATATGTATGTATGTATATATATATATATACATATATATATATATATATATATATATATATATATATATATATATATATATATGTATATATATATGTATATATATATATACATATGAATTTTGCGGCCAACATTCGACAAAAGTTTTGAAAGCTGTGAAAGCTTTCATGTAGTGATTTTAGACCAATCGCAGTGTGCACATGAAATAAAGTGGTGATGACATCACCTGACATCGTGACACATTTATTGGTATAGACACATTTCATTTTCCGGAGGGGATGAAGGGGAAGTTATCAACGTAAAATCTCGTAAAATCATTACAACTTAAAAAAAAAGAAAACACTCAGCAACATTAATGCCAATGGATATGAATTACAAGAGTAATATCTAATCATTCAGCAATGAAAAGTAGTTACAAATTTGTTTGTAAAACCAGTAGGGGCTGATGTAATCATCTTAATGACATTGCATCTCATTAAAATTTGCGTGGGCGTTTAGTTTTGATTAGTTCCCCAGAACAAAACAGGAGACAAATTCTGGAGTAAAACATATTTGAAGCATAATGAAATAAAACCAAATAAACAAACAAACAAACAAGCAAACAAACAAACAAACAAACAAAAATGGAATAGTAGAAACATTACGGATTGTTAATGTTTTATGTATTTGTTTGTTTGTTTGTTTGTGTTTGTCATCGATTCTCTTAGCTTTCCTTTTTTAAGTGGGGGTCCTCTTTTCAAGGTTTCAAACTCACCCTGTTGTATATTCCATCATGTCGATACTCGATATAGAAATGTCGGACGGCTGCGATAGATCGCTGACGATACACCGATCGATGGCGAAACCTTGATATCGAACCCCATCGACAGTCCTAAAAATGAAAGTAGACATCATTTGTATTCATTTCCTTCACTGCCTAATATGTATTACTTCTTAAGGTAAAACACCGATTCTTGTTCAAGTGAGTTTACTTTACTAAGAGTAAAGTTTGTTAACTTTGATAGATAAGGGCATTTGCCTATTATACTGACAGCAAAAAGAAACTTCTCAACAATTTAAGTTGATAAATGTATACTTTGTCTTATGTATCACTTTACGTTTGATGGAAATAAAGTATGATTGAACTGAAATTGGAAATCTTTGTCGTTTTTTTTTTTTCAGTTTGCAATGATGTGATACACGGAGTCCTTCAATCTCAAGATCATCACGTCCGCAATGTTGTTTTTTAATAGCAAATTAATTCCCTCAAAGATTAGTCCACACTCACGAACTAAAATCGACAACCTTTTTGAAGTGATTAGTTATAATGAATCATTTCCTATTAACAACTGGTATTCTTGTTGTAAATTTCCCCATACACACACGCACAAGCACACGCACATACACACACCAGGGGCGGATCCAGGAATTCTGTAAAGGGGGAGGGGGCAACTAATATTTGTGGTGCCACTTCCGGGTTTCATTTCATTTTTTTTCTTTTTATTTCTTTTGTTTTTAAAATAAATGATTAAAAAAAATATTGGGGGGGGGGCGCCCTGTACGCCCCCTTTGGATCCGTCACTGCACGCAATACTTACATAGCAAAGTCGGATATGTAAGAGTTGAGGGGTAAGAGGAGATCAAACGAGAGCTTTTGCGTCACTCCGGCCGGGTTCCGGATGTACGCCCTGATGATGGTACTGGCGAAGCGAACCGCGATTCGTGTTTCAGCGTGGAATCGGACCATTTCCGGAGGGACAGGGGTCTAAGTATGTAGGAGAAAATGGGAAAGCCGCCGTATGTCTAGTACAATGATTGTGCTGGCGAAAGCTATAGTTTTAAAAACTTTGATGTTAATTTACGGCTGTCAATATGCCTATTGATGGGCCTCTTCAGGTGGCTTATTAACGAGCGGCTGCTATCAAAGGCGCGAATAAGTTCTAAAAAGATGACTGTCAAAACGAAGTCGACAAAACGGGGTTTCCATGGTAACATCACTGGGAAAGGTTACTGTGAATGCTTTTACAATACATTGGGTTGTTTTACTTTTCCTATTACGTTGCTTACCACTACCGCCAGTTCTCTACTATAAAAAAAAAAAAGTATTAGTATACTATTGCCACAACTACAATTTGTCCCTCTCGTCGTCCTCCTGTATAACTGCTGCTACTACTTCTTACTTCGTGAACACTATAAAACTCTTGCAGCACCACAGTGCTACCACTATGGTATAGACGTCGCTGAAGCCTGTGAGAACTATATAACAGTACGTATTCTCCCACTGCTACTACTGCCGATTTTGTTCCGGAAAGTAATCTTAAGCTACTATGAAGTGTTTCTAAAAAGACGTGATGTTTTTGAAGCAGCCTTTTTGAAGGCAAGCATATCTTTCATTATTTCCCCTTCAAAAGCAAGATTTTTTTTCCCTCAAAAGTCTTGGTCAGTGAGTGCTACTCACAAAATGATTATAACCATGTTTTTAGAACATTCACCAGCAGGGTTGCCGCGATGGTGGTTTTTAATTTGTTGTTTTCAATTCAATTCAATTCAATTGAAACTTTATTTTCATGTTTTTGTCAACAGTATATACACACAGCAATGTCTGAAATTGGACATGTATTTGGATGATACACACGAAGAAAAGAATAACATCACGTTCATTTCAATGATCTCTATACAAAAAAAAAAAAAAAAAAGAGGCATATTATATACAGGCACATTTATATAATATTGTGGCAAAACAAATGGAGGTACCTACTCAAAAGACTATGTTTCCACTGTGTGGGTACCTCAGAAATCTTTTGGGGAATGATAATTAGATTCAGTAGATATGCCTAAAAATGAACAAGCAAACACTGAATTAAACAGTTAACTACAAATTTCATTACCTCAGAGACTTTTGCCCTATAATTGTTCCCAGCTTCTCATTTAATACTCACCAACTGCACCGCTTGTCTCCGAGCGCGATTGATGAAGTCTCGCTGGAAAAACAATGTGTGATAAAAGAGAAAATTTCGCAGAGTGGAAATCTCAATATTTGAAATGAGATAGGAAGCTATTAATCCTAGCCGTTAACATCACAATCCCACATCACATTGAGGTTGACTTTGATAAACCTTAAAAGAATAAAATCTAACGAAAATCATGGTGGAAGAGCTCAGTTTCTTCAAGATCAGACATGATGAGAAAGTTTTAGGTTTGGCATGTTTCATTTCCGATATCAAGCAAACCTACAAATATTTGGAATACTGTTTATCTATTCATCTCGTGTCCCTGTCATTAGAGGACCATTTCAACAAGCTTACTCTGTCATCTGCATTCTACTGGACGTACGGGTATCCATAGCAACCAAGCCGAAGTGCTGACAGCGTGGGCCGGGTGAGTTTTAGGGCTGGCTCAATGTCAAGGATTAAATGGCAAATTTGACCGTCGTACAGATATACGGACAGACATTGAGACTGCCAGCTAATGCGGGCTTCTCTTATTCAGTACTTCACTTCTGAATTTATTTGACGAGCTGTTTTTTTTTTTAACTTTCCTATAGCCTTCCCACAATTTCCTAACCTGCTCTTTGGTTATTGGAGGGAAATAACCGAGGTGAACGTACAAAAGTTAAATTGGCACAGATGAAAACATTGATCAAACGGATCAAACTTTTATTGCACTTGAAGGGGCATTCTTTTAAGTGGAATCCTTAACTTACTATTCGAATTAATTCCATGCTTATGCACCCCTGCAATAGAGTGTACAACGTGGATGAGTGGAAATATTATGTTTCAATGAGTCTTACAAGAGTGTTGAGTGCGAAAACCATCTACATAATGTCATTACACGAGCATCCCTACTCGAACCACGCAGAGTTAGTACTTGAGGGTTATGGAATTTTCATATCAATCTCAAAACATCATATTTCAAGGCATTTCAGACGAGACCAAAGAGGATCACCTATAAGAAGGAACGAAAACTTTGGACTGTCCTTTATTTACATGAGATATAAAGGCAGCTGTCGGAACACTGTGATTGAAGAACAAGACGTATAGGCACAAGTTCTTCAAGTGTTTGAAAGACCCAAAAGATCGTCTCGAAGTGAAGAAAGTCAACAATATTGATCTCTTTACAAAGCTGAATGATTGGACACCGCATGGAACTACATAATGTGTAACACAAAATTCAAGGTCATACCTGAACGATATGAACGCTATGATTTTATATACACATATGAGTATAAAATCATATATTAAAAAAAAATGATTTTCTGTTATAACATAGACTAAAAATGACATTCCGGGGTAAAAAATCGGGAATTGACACAGTTTATTGCAAATTTTGAAAAGGCAGAGTATATACTAATTAAAGTAATTAAGAAAAAAAAAAATAATGTCGGCAACAAAGAGCAATGACTTGATACTCTTGTTGTTGTTGTTGTTGTTGTTGTTGTTGTTGTTGTTGTTGCTGTTGTTATTGTTGTTGTTGTTGTTGTTGTTGTTGTTGTGGCTTTCAGTTTGTAACGTGCACTTCTTCATTGTATACTTTGTATTATGCATCGCCTTTTGTACGATAAAAATAAAATGACTGATGATGATGATGATGATGATGATGATGATGAAACAGCATTTGTATGGCGCCATTTATCTGTAGAAACATTCAAAGGCGCCATTGAATTGCCATCAAGGAAACGCTTTCGAAAACAAGTTACGCCTCGAAATGTCTTGGTATGTCTTTGTTTTCTAATACCTGTGAAGAATCCTCATAAAGCAGTTGAGGGAATCAGTACTACCATGGGCTCATGCATTTCAATCAACATCTTGTACTTTTTTCTTTCTGTTCATAGTTTGAATGAAATGTGGTCTTCTACCCATGACGCCCTCATACACCACTGTCGCTTGCCACTATTTGCTCTCTGACATTGCTAGGTAACAGTTTTCACACCAAAGTCGAGAGGAATTTGGTGGCCGAAACACTTGGTCCAAATAATAGAGTCACTGGCCTGGAATCTAACTAAAAAGACTCCTGGTTAGTTGTCCAGTCAGCTTCCCACATTCTATGCGATAGGTGATCGATTTATCTAATCACAGATGAAGACCAAAGACAGATAGAATTATGTTGACAAGATTTTGATTTGATTTGACTTTATCGGTTTCTGCGCTATCATTGTAGGCCTACATGTACACACATGATCAATAACTATGATGTATATACACATGCATTGCTTACACAAAGCAATTTGTCTCCATTGGATTTACAATTGTTTGTTTCTTTGTTTGATTTTATTTTCTTTGACATAATTTCATACATAAATCAAATTTCTTTTGAGAAACAGGCCCATAACGGAAAACGGTCAGGGAAAGGGTCTGGGGTAATTATCCAGGAGGTAATTGCCCTAAACCCACAAATCATGTAGGCTCATATATAAAACACAATGTTGTATGACAAACTTGTATACGCGGTTCAACAAATAATTGAGAAATTATGTATGTATGTATTATCAATCGATCGATCGATCAAGAGAAATAGAGAGAAAAAAAAAAAAACCAATACGTGGATGTGTGGAAGTATCATTGCAATGAGTTGAGAATCAGAACCCTTGCTTGACTTTTTTTTCTATTCATGTGTGGAGTGTGGTTAATGTTTTATTTCGTCCGCTCTAAGGAGTACGAGCCTTGTATAGCACATATCTCATTCTCGTTGAAAGTTTGGGCACTCCAAAGCCCCCTGATCTTATTCGTCGCCCCACCAACCGCCCCATAGCCTACCCGTCCCAAACCCTTCCTAGACGCCTTCGCCTCCGCCCCTCCCCAGAGGAGTGTGCACTATGAACTGTGTACTCCAGCATAACTCATGCTTCGCACTCTGGGGTGAGAGATCGCGCCACAAGGTGTGTACCTTCCCACGCCCCCGTCTTTGTTAGCCCGCCACGGCCGGGGTGTCTCCGCGAGAAGGCGACTCAGAAAGTCAGGGCAGCGGTGGTGGGTTAGGTGGTGACAACAATAATAAGCCCCATTCAAAAAAGGGGGAAAAAATACACACCAACGCACCCACCCGTAGACGTCCCCAAGCGTGCTCAGTCACATGAAATAAGTGCATGTACGTACATAGCCTTGCAACATCACGATTTAAAGATAAAAATCACTGTCATTCGCGTTTACACACACAAACACATATACAAACATTATACATGTGATACATTTATACACAAATTAATAATGAAATAGTCGGGAACTGTAACACGTGTCGTGTACACTAAGCAGCTTGTGCTTGTACCATTTCAATGCCTAATCTATTTCGTGCGCAAAAAAAGTACGTAGCAAGATCACGAATACTATGTTCAAGACATTTGATAAATTACGTCTTCCTACAGCTGGTAGAAAAGAAAAATTATAAGGGGAAAACTTACCCATAATCATTCTTTTCTAAAATTAAAAAGTCTTCTGCTCAATAAGACGAGACAGATTTCTCGGTTAAAATTTAATTAATAATATTCAACGTCACAAAAAGTGGAACTATGGCCCAGGAAACCGGTGAGTATACCCTCCTAACCGAATGTCAAAATATTTTAGGATTATAGGATTGGCGAAATACTGCTAAATAAATAACAAATACACCAAACGATTAAATCAAGTAAAATACAATGGAGCCAAGCCCTCTGCCCGATGATTTACGTGTTTCTTCATTAGCATCATATTATTATGTTATGTATGTTAATATAATTGTATATATCCTTGTTACTGCGTTTACGTATTGCAGCAACAAAATTCATTATTGACAATGAAAAAAACACATTAGAATTGTGTCTCAATGTAACCAGGAACAATATAAATAACATCCCCCTCCCCCATCACCGCCGCCACTGCCACAAAATCACAGCAACACATGAAAGCGACAATAGCAACAGCTACGACACTTTGTAGCAACAGCTGAAACAAACGGGGAAAACGACAGTGGAAAGAAACTAGTGTCAGTACATACAGTAACACGTAGGGCCTATAAACCATAGCAATACAACGTGCCATGACCCTTCTCCTCGTTAAAAGTCATAACGTTTGCCAAGAAATTCTTACTGCTGTAGATGATGGTCTCTGATGCTCAGCCATTGCGACCCATCTTTTTCTTGTCGTTGGGCCAGACGACGCCCCGCACTGCACGACCAGGAGAGCCAAGATAAATCCAAACAATCGAATCCCTGAGAAAATGTCCAGGAATACCATCGTCGCACTCGGAGCGCCAGAACTCACTTTACTTCAAAAAAGAATAAAAAGGTTCCTCATGAAATGGAGAAAAGTATAGAGAAACGAACTTCGTCACAACGTGGATGAGGAACAGTAAAATCATCGGTTATGTTTCTTCGACCAGCAGTGAAGATGACAGACCATCATTGTTATGATTGTTGTCATAAAGTTCAGAGCCAAAGATGGAAATGAGGAACGTTTCTCCATCTGACAACTGAGTTGACTTTTGACCTAGAGAATTCCTCACCCCCCCCCCCCCGCCATATTGTTCCCTCTGTGTTCTTGAGACTTCAGGGAAAACAAGCAGCAAGTGCGATGTTGTACACCCATTCAAGGAACAGCGTAGCCTTTTGTCAAGGCCCTCTCGCTGTATGATGGCTATAACGGGCGAGCGAAGCGAGACCAGCCGAGCTCGAGAGAGCGAACCCCACTCTGCTGGGCTCTCTTTACCATACAGCGAGAGGGCCCTTGACAAAAGGCTAGGTACGACAGTAATCCGTTCCGCAATATTTTCTTTTTTGTGAAAGAAAAAAAAAGTGATAAAAGGAAAAGAAATTCATAGAGCAGTGTTTGGCGTAAATATTCTGAAGAGAATGGAAAACGCCACTAAACACAAAACAACAACAACAATAACAACCGTCTATGTCTATCAGTGTCTGTCTCCATTTCTCCCTCCCTCTCTCTCCCTCTTTCCCTCTCTTTTTCGCTTCTGTTGCTATTTTTCATCAGCCTCCTACAGCCCCTTTGGCTGTCTCTTTTTTGTGAAAGATATTAGGCCGTCGGATGTTTTTATTCATGTTGGTCTTTCTCATTCTATGCTCTAGAAATGTCAATGTTGACACCGCTTACTCAAATCAAATGTTCTCTTCCGTGAAAGGCATTATTTATCACTTGCGGGTGAAACAGAAACCCAGATTTAGTGCTTCAAAATAGGTATAAAATGTGAGTTAGGCATAGAAACAACCATTATACAAATTTTAATCAGGATAATCAATGTTAAGCGTTGTTAAATGTACAAAATGTGAACAGTAGTTATCATAAAATTGTTTCTAGACTAAACCGTCTGCAGTTATGGATTAATAAGAAACACAGTGATATCTCCCTATAGGTTTTATTGCGAAATTGTTATGTGATAGTGTGTTTTGTGATACAACTGACCTACACATATGCATCAAATGTGATAACTCGATAATTTTAAAAATCACTGCTCCCAAAGGTAAACTCTACCTTTAAGGACGATATTGTATTGGTTGAGGTGGGGGGTCGGTTTTTCTCTTCTTTGTGTGTGTGTGAAATACTGAGAAAACTAATTTATGAAATGTTCCAGATCTTGGAAGAGTAATTCAAAGTTTATTTGATGAAAATCAGTTTTTAGATGGCTGAGAGATCCAAAAACAAAGTAAAACAAAGCAATTTTAATGGGCTCCACCTTTTATTAGGATGGCTTTGTTTTGGATATCTCTGCTATTTCAAAACCAATTTCGTCAAATAAACTTTGAATTCCTCTTAGAATTATATGATATTTGATTTCATGATTATCTTATGATTTCATACAAGGTTTCTCACTATCTAAAAAAAATACCATAAAAAAACAAACATAGTAAACCTGAAACCCTATCTCAATCGAAACTCTACCATTTAATATCCTCGTCTTTTTGCAACTGTCATACATGCAGCCATGCATAATATACCTCTTATACTTCACTCTCCCTCTCTCATTCTCCCTATGTTGTTGTTTATTGAATATTTTTGACGTTTATCATTATTTAAAAAAGAATATTTACTCCAATACTGGATTCAGAAACTACTTTTGATGCTACATAAGTCTTTATTGTTGTTATTTTTTTGTGTCTTTTTCGGTTTGCTCGATAGTCTTTCGTCAAGACTGTTAGGCTTGTTGCGATTCATATACGTAATGGTGATTTTTCAATCTTATCACACATGATTTGACAAAGTGGATCGTATCTTTTTTTTTCTTTTTTTTTATGTGGAGGGGGGTTATATATATTTCATGCTTAATTACTTTGTTATCCGTTTTGATTCATTCTGCGTTGTCCGTAAGAAAAAGGCGGGGGAGTAATCGTCAAAGTTTCGATAAATGTCAGTATATACACGAATTACCCAGTAAATATTGTGATATTGCAAATTAAATTTGATTTGGATTTGAATTTGCTGTGTACCATAGTGCCAGGTTGGTCTGTCAGAGGCAAAATATCAAAGGTTAAATGTCAGAGGTAAAACTATATTAGGTAACGATATCACAAGTAAATATTTCAGAAGTAAAAACGTCATGGGTACAACCCACAGAAATGTCAGAAGTTCAACTATCAGAGGTTGAAATAGATGTAAAAATGACGGGTGTGAAAATGAGTAATACGTGACAACAATAAATGTATAATTAGAATTGATAAGACAAACAAAGCAACAACAACAAAGTAAGACAAGGTGAAGAAATAAAAGAAAACCCACGCAAACTAAACATTGATTCGCTTCATGTTCTTTATCTTTCTGTGTTACACGTTTGGGTCTGTGTGTGATGGTGTATGTATGATGGTGTCTGCATGTGTGTGTGTGTGTATGTGTGTGTGGATCCCCTGCACTTTCTTTTTAGGGGAAAAAGTGTACGCAAGAAGTTTATGATAATATCATAAAGAAGTTTATTTCATATCAATACAAATTGTAATACAAAATCACCATACAGAATCACCATACAGCCATACAGACTACAATACAGAATAACACTGTGAGGTCTTGAATGCAATGAGCACTGTGAATACATATTTGAGTGTAACTTCTGCCAAACAATTGACATAAGACGGTTTCACTTTTGCATGAAAATAAAAAGTGCAAATTAAGCCACGAATGCATCATAATTACGAGTAGTGAGTCCATCTTCATAGCGATCGATCGTTATGACGATCAAAAATATAAACATGAAATGATTGGTATGACAGGTATATTCAATATTGTTCACGATACAATAAAAACAGCAGTGAACTTTTAATGATACGATGAGAAGAAGTTATTTTTTTCTCTCTCTCCTCGTCCCTCCCAAGGTCCCAATCCTTGCCGGTCAAATAAATATCGGAAAACTAATTGTCTGTGATTGTCATGAATCTACCGAGTTTCACACCTCAGCAGGGTTGACACACAAAAGAACAGAACACAATAATAATATGTGAACATCGCACACAACAGGCTGTTGTTCCTCTCGCTATCCCTCCTTGCATACCTCCCTTCCTCCCCTCCCCCCTTCCACCCCCATCCTCGTTCTCTCCTTCTATGCTACTATCTTCTTAGATTTCGCAAAGAAGTTATAAAGTAAGAGCTCTCGTCTTTGTTTTGAGTAACATCTAATATTCTTCTCATTAAAAGCAACCTGCCTTGAAAAGCAAAGGCAATAGATAGGGAAAAAAAAGTTTGGAGAAAATTATACCGTTCGAACAAAGAAGATGAGATCCAAACATTGTTTTAAATCGGCATTTTGAAAAAAAAAAAAAAAAACTTTGCTTGAAATTTCACTATCTTAACAATTTTCGGAAGTTATTATACATGTTATATGGTCATTACTCAGCTCAAGCTTTATCAAGTAGGCTATGTTTAAGATGGTGGATGAATAACTAATTTCATTTCATTTCATTTCCAACGAAGGTATACAATATTACATATAAACAAAGTAAAATACAACGTGACTTTTGCATATTCAAATGAGATTTGAATGCACACCATTTTTTTTCAATGAAACAAAATATACTATTAGATAAACATAAATACTTTTAGATAAAGAGAACCATTGGTTATTTGTTTCATTGTCTTAACATAGTCATGCAATCAAATCTAATAGGATATTCGATGTCCATGTATGCTATCAAGGATACCATTTCCAAATGACTGCAGATGGATTACTGCATGGCATCATACTTGGACTGACTGTATTAAGACTTCTCAGATTTGGCTAAAAAACAATAACTCTATAGTTTTCTGTTATGTCATTATTTTTTTAAAGTCCCTTGAGGCATTTATTATTCACTTTTCCTCGGTTGTCCAAGCTTATTCTTAAAACAAATTGCAAATAATGAAGGTTGTAGGAAACCATCCCCAAAAGTGAAGTGAAAAATAACAACCATGGATCTTCTTTTTACATGCCGGTGACGGTGGTTCCAGTCGTGAGGTCGGCGGTGGTGGTTGCAGCAGTGGTTGTAGAAGTGGTTGTAGTCGTGGTGGTGGTGGTGGTAGTTTCGTCACTGTCATCGTCAGAGTCCTTTTGAGAAAAGATCGAAGGAATCGATTCATATTTTTATACATGCGTAAAAGCGTAATAATTTGCAACGATATAACAATACTAATAATTATATGTTATTGTATATTTTATATGAATTATTGTTCTTTACACTTTTGTTAAAAATGAAATAAAGTCAAATGAAATGAATGAAATGAAAAATGAAGGGAAGAGAAATGTAGCTAATTCACAATGTAGAATACATCTTCTAAAACAACTTATTATCTTTTTAATATCTTCAGACAACACGGCAATAGGAACGTATTTAATGACAATGACTGACTATTAGGAGTTTGAAGAAAGCTATCGTATCGTTATAGGCCTGCGTGGAATTGCTGATTAGGGATGACATTTGCGTGAGTGCATGCATTTAACATTCAGTATAAATATTGCTACATAACACACTTCTCTGACCTATACAAGGAGATGAATGCAAAAGATAATCAAACGTTAAGCGTGATGATGTGAGAGCTGTCCTTATTATGTTCACTTAGACATGATAATAATTATTCAAGGCCCAATAACACAAAACAAGTAATGTGTGCGCAAAAAAAAAATACAATTGCATTCCATAACGTTCCAAAATAATGTGACATGGATATCGAATCTTCTATGCACGAGTATGCATGCCTCTGCATATCTGCAAGAAAGACAATAAAGGCAGTTTAGATGTTGTTTTTTTCTCTGTCTCTTTGTATGTTGCTTTGTTTGTATGTTTACTTACATCTTCATCCGATGTGTCCTGTTCGGTGTCAGTGTCATTTGTCTGCATAAAACAAAACAAAAAGAAAAAGAAAAGAAATGGATGTGCATTGAATATATTTCTTTCATCCCGGACAGGGTATATAGTCACTTCATTAGTCATGTTAGTAGTAATGCTCTTCGGGTCGGCCATTTCATCACTTTCATCATGCGTTGGCATACATACATGTATGTACACATTTTTTTTTCATATCTTTTCTTCTTCACATTCATTCATTTATTTGCCCAAGAGAGGAACAGTATTGTTACATAATAGTGTCTCTTCTTTCTTGTTATCTTTGTTATCAATATTACATTGTCAAAATCGCCTTCTTCTACAAATGCCAACATGTAGAACAAAAATGATAGAAGGTGAGCAAGGATTTGCTGTTGAATAACTTGAAATTAGAAATCAAGAAATCCCCACTTATATCATCATTCAAACAAGATTTAAAACACATCTCTTTATTTCTCTGCTCACAATTAGTTCAATTCATTTCAGTTCAGTTTAGTTGATTTTATTTCTACATTTTTCCACTGAAATCATACATCGTCATACATGAAAATGACAAGACTTATTAGGAGGTCTTGCAACACTGAAGACTGTCCTTTATAAATTGATTTATTATTATTATTATTGTTATTATTATTATTATTATTATTATTATTATTATTATTATTATTATTATTATAATTATCATTATTATTATCAACAGCATCATCATCATCATTATTGTAATATTCACAGACGCATATCACATCTTCATTTCATCTTCTTATTACATTACAGGTGGCTCTTTATTATTCATGAATTCCAATATTTTATCACACAAATGATTAAAAAAATTTTGATTAAAAAAAAAAATAAGTATTGCTCCACGGACATGATGGAGACCAACTATTATGATGTTATGACGCAAGGGGTAAACTCTTGATATTATTTTTGTTATCAGACAAGCACACAAGTGAAGAAATATCACTCACCTCATCAGCACTCTCCTGTATAGATGAAAAAAAAAAAAGAAAAGTCACATCATATTAATACCACATGAAAACATTGAACACAGAATTCTATACAGTGTGCCTGTGCATATCCCCCCTCTCTCTGTCTCTCTCGCTCCACTCTTTCTTTTTCTCTCCTTATTTCCTTTCTTCTCCCTCCCCTCCTTTTCCTCTTTCTCTTTCCGTACTAAAATTTTGCCAACACTGCATGCATGCTGTATATTAATTTCCTGATTTTGAAATCAATATGCAAGCTTTCAGAACCAAACTAACATCATTGAGACGGCGCAAATGGTCTGGCAGTAACTCTTAAAACGTAAGTCATTAATCAATATCTATAAAAGTCTAGAAAATGTGAGATAATACCTATCAAGCGATTAACCTGACACGTTTAGTTGATTTTCATTTTTTACATGGCACACGTGCGTATCATTTTATACCAATACATGTATTAGCTCAGGAAACAAGTCGTATTAGACAGTAAATGCATACTGGAATGGGCAAAAAAAAAAAAAAAAAGCTTTATATGCATGCAAAGGGAAAGGGTTTAGATGATTTCAATCACTTACCGCACTAGCTGCAGATGACGCCTGCCTTCTAGCCCGAGCCTTATTCGGAAGTACTCGACCTGTGAGTGAAATAAGGCGTTTATATTCATCAATAACAGTATGGTGATAAAACAAATATGACATGATAATAAATATCAATCATTATCGACGATTGACTAAAACACATATATCTAAGATATGAAATGTATGTAGCATAATGAAGGTAAAATATATTAGGATATACGACAAATATATGATTCATATTTTAAGTAATAGATTAGCGAATACCTAAACAAAGATGAAAAAATGATATTTTTTGTTTACGTTGATAATTTTTCAAAAGCTATTATTTCTGATCAAAATAAAATAAAGAAGCGTTTAATCTATTCGAGATCGTAATGAATGAATTAAAAAGATTTAACGATAATGATTTTTAGAGTGTTTCTATAGTTGCCAATTTATTGCTTAAACAGGTTTTCACTTTTTTTGATAGAAAACAGAGTGTGCCTTAATGATTATGACGACACAATTGCTCATTTGCAGGCATGATGAAAATGGGCGCCTTTTGTATGATTATATTTCAAACTATTTTCGATTTCAATAAAAATGGTTTTGTATAATTTCATCTTTTTAAAACAAAGTCATCTTGAACATTTCCTTTAAGGCCACTGCGAAGGGCTATTCGAAACCCTTGTCTCCGTAATCATTTGCAACAATGAGTAATGAAATAAGTAAAACAATGAAAACGAAGTTTTGAATCATTGTTTATGTAAAAATTCACATCAGGGTAGGAATAATAATGAGGAGTTTTGAAATCTTGAAAGACTAGTGGCCTGTTTAAATTCATGTAAAAATTCCACCATTGCAAAAACGGAGAGAAGACGAATAATACTAACAAAAAAAAAAGTCAAGGTATAAATCACATTACCACAGTTATCTACATAATATATGAGGGTTGATGGATAACAAATTTGACAAATACAATATAACTATACATATGATGTAGTAACTATGTCGATGCCGGCGTCTGAGTCAATTGCTTTCATGGTTTCGTACAAAGGCGATGTAGTGACTTCGTAATATTATCAGACTTGTGAGAAACGCTGTGAACCAAAGTTCCAGTCACTCGAACCGTACTTGAGGTAGCACCCCACCAACGGCAAAAGACAAATAGCTTTTAAAGCGTGTCAATTGACGAAGGGCACACATTTATTCCCTGTGACTATCCTCTTAGGTTTGCTTTGATTACAAATATCTGTTGCATTTTGCATTACACAAAAGTTACACAAACACAACCTAAACAAACTAGCAAAATAGAGACTTACTCCGTAAGTCGCATTTATTTTGTTCACTTCTCCATGAACAAAACGCTAGTTTTCAGTCCTGAAAGTATTTCTCATTATTGTTTATCATACTTTCGTCTCTCTAACAGCTTGACACTTTTTGCATGCCCGAAGAGGCAGCAAGGTTAGAGAAGACTGACAACTCAGTGCTGCCCTGTGATCATTTTTTTATATAGGCATCATCTTTTTATGAAATTTTGTTTAATAAATTGGATAAGATTTGAATTGAATTGAATTGAATTGATATTTGATGTCAATAGAGAAAAATATTGTAATTAGATAAGGAGAGAAAAGAGAGAAACAGAGACAGTGAGGGGAATACAGAAAAAGTTACGATCTAGTGACAACATAAAAAAAAATCTTAACTCATTGAAGACGAGCAGATATTCCTATAGCACGCACTTTCCATAGACAACTGCCCAAGAATGCTCGAAACTAGTCACAACTGATTAACAGAAATCATGAGTGAATGACGTAATATGCAACCAACGGTAGTTTGTGAAATACACTATTCTACAACACCAGTCGATTATATTTTCCAGTACGTTTTCCAAAGTAAATAGTAAAAGTTTATATATCATCATTTGAAACTACTTGAAATAACTCGGCAACGTACACCAATAAAAAGGGGGTTTTATGTTTAATCATTCTGTTACTGATCATTTTACAGTACATTATAGTATTTCCTCTGCTCCCTGAGTATTTCACTGGTTGGAACCGGCGCATTTTACTTTCTCATTACTATTGTTATTATTATTATCATTATCATCATCATTATCGTTGACATTACCATTTTTATTCATAGCGTTAGAAGTAGTAGTACTGTAATTATTATCATTAATGTTAGTGTCATCCTTACCATTAATATCAACATAATTGTCGCGTTTGGGTCATCGTCTTCTTAAGCAGCAACTAAGTATGCATTTATTATCAAGGGCAAGCAATATCTTAAATATCAATCATTTCGCTAGACGTGGAATCATAATCATAACTTACCTTGTGCAGGGACGATCAAAGCCATGCAGGCAATGAGACAGAGTGCCAGTAGGATTGAAGATTTCATCTGAATGAAGGAATGGAAAAAAAAAATATTCCAGTTAATATAATAACTTGTAATTACGAATGTATAATCTAATTTCTAATTATAAAGATTTGCTTTACTCATGTTTTTTTTTTCTTCATCTCTCACACAAACTTAGGTGAAGAGTAATGGTAAAAAAAAAAAATCAGGAAAAAAAAAGATTGAATGCTCTTTAAAGAATTGCTAATTTGTTACGATTGTCCTTTGTAAAATTATAATGATAATAACAGGTTTATAAGCAGTTGCTATTTGAATAAAATTTGACAAGATTGAAATTAAAATGTTGTCTAAACATCTTCAAAAATTTTCTAAAAATGCATTGACCTACGTGACCAAAATTCCAGTTTTTGTATCTTTCAACTGACTTAAGAGCGAAGTTCGTCTCTTGCATGTATCTTAATGCACTCAACATCTCAAACACAAATAACATGATATAATCAATTGAACATGAGACTGGACATATAGCGTCGTAATTACAAAGAATACAAGAGAAGACAATTTTACAAACATGAAATGCGGGAGACCTACTAAAAAGTAGAGCTTGTAATGTATAGGTGCTTATGAAATCGAGTTTATGCTTGCATTCTTTGAGTGCAGACTTACTTTCTACACATAACGTCTCAATCATAATAAAAAATGCATGTTGAAGTGATGTGGCAAGACATAGTGTCACAATAGATAAATACTTTTATATAACATCATACAGAGCATATATCTATTTCTAACATTTCAGATTCATGCTACGATCTATAAAAACGAACCTACAGAAGAATAATTACCTTTGCCAGACGATAGGTAGACTGTTAAGGTAGTGGTCAGGTCTTGAGTTATGACACAGTCTTTGTGAACGAATGTACGTCACAATACTTGCGCAGTGGATTTTAGCAGTATTTATACAAAATTCGCTTTGGGCAATAAATGTCAGTCATTGGAAATGGATTAGTAGTACGGCAATCTTATGATTAAGAAGACATTACATATAAAACGTTTGCTTTAGCCTTTACTGGATTTGACTTGGATTCTTTATTTGTTATTGACCTTTCATGTTAATCCTATTGTTGTCTCGAACGAGAGCGTTGGTTTTTATTTTGTTATTAATTTTTTTGTTGCAGAGATATTATGTAAAGGTAACCACAGAAACCAAACTATTCGATAGCTAGTGCCAAATGAATGCACCCACGAAGGGTCTGAGAGCAACAGATGGTCAGGGTTTATGATCATTTTATTTATATATTTCTTTGTGTGTGCGTGTGTGTGTGTGTGTGTGTGTGTGTGTGTGTGTTTGTTTGTTTATGTTTTAAACGGGAAGTAGCAGCAATTAGGTGAAGACTTGGACATTTTATACGTCCGCAGAATCTTCACTTCCACCCCACTCCCACCCACATACATACACACACGCACACACACACACACACACACACACACACATATATAGACACAAGGTACAGAGAGAGCAAGAGAGAGAGAGAGATGGAGAGATTCGGTGAAGGTTTAGGAGAAGTACGTGTGGGCAACTTGGTGGGGAAGAGGAGAGGGGAAGGAGGAGGAGAAAGAGGAGGCGGCGAAAGAGATGCGGTTAACCCCTTTCAGAACCATTGTCGAAAAGTGTTCCAAACCGCTTTCATTTCTATTTCGCACAATGTTTTTTGTTTGTTTGTTTGCTTGTGTTTTGTGTGTGTGTGTGTGTGTGTGTGTGTGTGGATGTGACAGGGTCTAAAGGACGGTATGACGGATTGGGAGAGAGGTCTGCAATAGCTCTGAATAGAAATTATATTAGATTTCGTTCTTGCAAATTCCCTGGGCGCTCCAAAACAATTTCATATTCTTTCCAATACTAAATTGCTTGCACTGCAGTTCATCGGTGCTGAACCGAGAGCGTCCAATGTACTTAAATTACATAGTCAACATGATCCCTGTTATGATCCACCTGTGGATATACAACACAGAACTCTGTATCGGTTCCCGGAGGGGTGTTTAAAAGAGGCTAATCTCCGCGTAACATTTACCTATAAGGATAATTTACATCGAATTCAGTACAATTATCCGTTCTGTACGATCGATAATTGAAACAGTGTCAAGGTTAATTGTGAGAATGACCGCTTTTTACGTTTGAGAAAAAAACAAAACAAAACCAAAACAAAATAGCAATCAAGCTAAACAAACCCAGAGAATTAAAAATAAAATGAATAAAATATAACGGAACAAGTACACTCTACTTTACTTTCGACCTGGTATAGAACAAAAGTTCATGGTCAGGTGGGTCAGCTCGGTCATTAGACCTGTGAAAAATGATCGATGAGGGCAGTATTTCATTTTCCCTTTCACCCATCCACAGAGATAATGTCGAATGATAAACAGTCAAATGGAGGGACTGTCACAATAGAATAGAAGTAGATGCTTATCGATGCGAATGGGAAGTTGCGCTGTTGCAGTTGGTTTCATGTTTAGTAATGATGGTTTGCTGAATTTACCGCCAGTATATTACACTCTATGTCGTTATTATGAAGAAAAAAAAAACAATAATCGCTTTCAATATAGTAGTGCCAGTACAAAGACAAAGATTAGCAGATGATGATGATGTTAATTACAATAATGATAATAAAAACAACAGTGATGACATCATTAAGTCTACCAGTTTGAATTTATTACATTTCATTTTAAAAAGAAATCAACCCAGTCAGTGGAAATATGAAAGGATTTTATGATTATACAAAGCGAGCGATTTCTTTTTTTTTTTTAACGCATAATATGTGAAACCATTTCTGTGTCAGGGACATTATGCAATGTATAAAGTGTTTATGGTGTCTTATGTGCCCAGCGGCACTTACCAGAGCTCAAAGGGTTAATAGTAGGCGTGTTAGTGTCGTGAAACGTGAGAGTGTTGTTTTTATATGTTTCCTATTAGTAGAGAAAGTATTGCACGGAAACATGACATGGCTATGTTTTCTGGTTATATACCACCAATGCCATTGTCTCAAGTTTCCGCTGTTTTTTGTTGGTTTCTCAGTTTGGCTTTTAGTTTTGATCTTCAGAGGAAGCATGAAGATTCGTGGTTTTTAAACATGACTGCTTAGTTTTGAAATGTCGATTGACATTGATGTTTAATAGTCTCCCTCGGTAACAGTATTACATTTTTTTTTTATTATTAGTGTATGAAGAGATTTTAGAGAAGGCCTCAACATAAAGGAAATTAAAAGGAAATAAACGCATCGGCAAGCAGACACTGTCTTACGTGAAAACAGACAGACAGAAAAACAGAAAAAAAAAACCACAGACGCAGTCACACACAAAGCGCAAATGTCAAACCCCCCTGCATCCCTTTACTACCAGCCCCCCGCCCCGGCAAAATATAAAGAGACTATACAGCCAGCACATCGGTGGTGATTTTTAAAAGAAACAACTGAACAGCCTTTTGTGGAGACTAATGATTCATCTACACTTTCCCCTCAAAGGAAGCGATTCGCTGTGCACTTCGCGGTCACGTGACACCGAGTTCATCTCAGGCCTTGCAATAAATCTCACTCTCTGGATTACCCCAAATATAGTACAATCACATCGGATCGACTTTTCAAAAAGAAGAGATAGAGAGAAAAAAAAGAAAAAAAAAGACTGATTTGTCGTGGTGTAGCAATGCACCCCTCCCTCCCTTACATGTTTCATCCCCCTGTCTTCAAAGCCCTTTCCCAAATTGAGTACACTTATGTCCTTTCTCCACTGCATTACTTGAAGTTGTCCAACATTACATTTGATAAAAAAAAAAAATGATGGGGTGGGGACGATGTGGTACAAACAGCGTGAATTTAATTGAAAAATGTAAAAAAAAAAAAAAAATGGAAAGGTCCCAGGCATTCATTTGCGTTGAAATCCATTACGAAAATTGTATTTTCCAATACCACTGGATCGGTTTATGAAAGTGAACATCTACAGGGGAAATAAAAGGACCAGAAGTGATCACATCTCTTTTTGTTTTTTTAAAGGTGCATCTCCTCTCTGTTCATCATTGACCCTCATTGAGTAGGATAATATTGTTATAGTAAAGATAATGATTTATTTTTATTCGAAGAAGATTCACATTTGAAGCCAGGATACTTTGCCGTGATGAAATAACCAAACAAAAAAACAAACAAACAAACCATAACGATGGTACTTACTATTCTACTATTGCACAAGTGTGGTAAATCACAAAGAATATCATTATCAGCATTCAAAACACGTATTAACCCTCTACGTGCCACATTATTATTACCTGCCCATTATACACTGTAAAAACATCGGTGTTAGATTTAACACCACGGGTGTTAAATCTAACACCGATCAAACTTCAATAAAGGACCACACCCACAGGTGTTAAAAATGCACTGTGATGGTGTTGAAAAGTGTTCACCTGACACTTCGTGGTGTTAATTTGACACTGTACCTGGTGTTATTTTGACACTGTACTGGTGTTATCTAAAAAATGACACCACATGGTGTTGATTTGATATTTGTTGGTTTTAATATCAATGGTTTAACACCCGTCCATCTTCAATAAGAGACCACACCAGCTGGTGTTACTTTGGTGTAAATTTATTTTCACATTTTTTCAAAAATCTAGTATTTTAATGTAAAATTCTTGATCGTCTTGTTTAAATTAAAAATCAACAAGAAGTGCAGTTACTAAGAAACTCTTCAAAAAACAGTTTAAAATTTGAAAATGACACCCGGAGGTATTAATTTAACACCATAAATGAGCACCGAAAATTTAACACCAGCTCGGTGTTCACTATTTAACACCGGACTTTTTGCAGTGTAGTTTTATGTATGAGATTATTTTGTGCCTCTTTGACTCATCGGCACAGAAACGGTTAAAGAGGAGAGAGGAAGATAGATTCGATTCGAGAAAAACAAGCAGGCATTTATATTTTGCCAACTGACTCACTGATTGCCACGACGAGTCTATTGATTAATCATTATACGTTCAGTATACTTGTGAGTCGTATCAAAACTAACCCATATTATGACGTAACACATGGATGTATACGGAGTGAGATACAACTTCCCTTCGGGAGCGAACCCTCTCAGCTGATGCACTGTCGTATATGTTACAAGGATCGCATATAATTTGGTTGAGACCTTACTTCAGGTTTCTAACATTTTTTCGGTGAGATAATGAGAAACCTCTTACCAAAATGTGGAAAGAGCATGCATGTAATTTCAAGAAATTTTCAACGTTTATTTGACGAAAATTGGTTTTGAAATGGCCGAGATATTCAGAACAGAGCTATGCTGATAAAAGGTGGGACCCACCTTTTATCATGATCGCTTTGTTTTACTTTGTTTTTGGATGTCTCATTCCAAAAACCGATTTTCATCAAATAAACTTTGAAGTCCTCTAAGAATGGTATGCTCTGCACTATTTCATAAGTGATTTCTTGGTATCTTACAAAAAGTTAAAAGCCCAATCCTCGTCTCCACAAATACTATACCATCTCCTACGAGTTCACTTTCGTTCCTTCATTCTAGAAACTTTGGATTCCGATAAGTCTAATCTGCGGCATTTTGTATACGGACCGTAATTCAACACATAAGTGTTGTTCTTCTGTATAACTCATTGTCTTTCACTTTTCCCTTCCTGTTCTGGGTGCTTCGGAATGGTTTCTACCAGATATGAACTAAGATGTGGGTGGAAAGGATCTTTACAATTACTTTGTCGGAGAGTTAGAGAGTGAGACCTTAAAAACAAAAGAAAAGAGGGGATTCTGGAGATGAGAAGAAGCTTGTCAGTGAATGTTATTTTGTGTTGTGTAAGAGTGTGTGCCAATGTGTGTATTTATGCGTCATGTTACAAGTGATGTAATAACAAGTGTATTTTTACATCTTTTGTTAATTTACACTTTTTGCTATTTTGTATAAGTTTTTGCGTAATTGTGTTGTAGTAATGTACCATAAGTGAGGGGACTGCTATTTAGCAGCCGCTCAATTTCTATCGTTAGTCTTTTATACAAAAAAAACAAAAAAAAATACCCGTTTCTATACGTGTCAGTAGCACAGAATAAAACTTTTTAAAGCCATGAAACACACCTATACATAAAACCTAATCTATACCTAATTGGATAATAAGAAGATTAATTTGGTGTTTTTTTTTGTTTTTTTTTTGTTTTTGTTTTTGTTTTTTTTTTATAGCCTGGTCGACTATTACATAAAAACAAAACAAGAACTAACTAATGACATAACCAGGTAAGGATTAAACTTCCTGTTTGTAGATATAAAAAACAGGGTCAACTAAAAGCCAGTTTCGTTCTCTTTTGTTATATCATTATGAGAGTGAGAGAAGGTGATGGAAAAGTCATGGTTAAACCAAAAAGGGAGCTCGAACTTTTTTTAATTTTGATTTTCACATTGTAGATTGCCGATTAAAAACTAACCCGCAACCCACACACTTGAACAGCCGCTCGGTACATCAGCACAAACAAGGGTTTTCGAGTGAGATTAGGGCGGAAAGATAGGGGCGATTCTGAAGGACTTCCCGGGAGGAGATTATCGTACAGAGTGCAAGCACAATACCCGACTCTCAACGGGGTCCAAAACACTAGGATCCTTTCGGAGCAGACAATCCTTGTGCGTACGCCTTATATGGAAGTAAATTATATAACAGAAATCTCTTGCGTTTTCAGTCCGACGCCGCCAACTAGATTCATCAGCACTGTTCCACATAAACGAAAAAAAAAAAAGATGATACAAGTGCAGTGAAAATGAAAGTAGATGTGTATTCAGTTTTTGTATTAATGTTTCTTGTGTACGAGCCTATAGCTCCCCCCAAAAATAGTTGCAAATAAGGACTAGAACTAAAATGGTAGATTATAAAAGATGGCGCCGTCAAATGAAGACTTATACTGATGAGTCATGTGAAAAACGCACTGTTTCATTAAGCATCTGTTTATCATGTTAAAATTGATATTTTTCTTAACAATTAGCCATACAGAAAAAACAGTCAACACTCAGCAAAAATGGTCCACGTATAGTGCAATAGTGGTGTTTTGTCCAAGATTGACGCTGATTAGAGTTATGATGATTTCCTGTAAAGATTCACTCTAAAAAGACCCGAGTCAGAACTGACCCGGAACTGGGTCCGTTGGGGTCATACACCGTTCCGGGTCAGAAATGACTTGGAATTTGGTCATGAAGACCCCGAATGGGGTCATCCTGACCCGATTCATGACTCTGAATGGGTCATATCTGACCACATTCCCTGTCATTTCTGACCCGGAACGGTGTATGACGCCAACAGACCCAGTTCCGGGTCAGTTCTGACTCGGATGTTTTAAGAGTGTTGAATAAGCATAATTGCATTATCTCTATAATCGTCTTCGATGAAACATAAAAACGTAAGAATTGACCTAAGGCTAAAGGCAAACCTTGGCTAACATGGGTTTACTGTAAAGATAAGAATTAGCATATGCAACGTACATGTAATAAATTAAGATTTAAATCTTATAAGTTAATGGCACATACATAAGATAATGTATGAAAATGTCACACAGTGAGCACCATGGTGAAAGTTGCAAAGCAATATTTTATCCAGGGGAACTTGAGCAAAACAGGAAATTTGAGATATAACACACAGACGCGCACACACAATATTATATTTATTGTTAACGTTACTCCACGAGATGACGATGCAAATACAATTGTTAGGTAATTTCTTGATTACCCTGGGCAATTACATAGCATTTCCTATTAGAAAGGCTGAAAAAAATAGCAGAGGTGCAGCTTTAAAGGAAACCAAAACCCAAAGAGAAATGTGGATTGAGTGAAAGCAGCAACATTAGTAGAACACATCAGTGAAAGTTTGAGGAAAATCGGACAGTCGATACAAAAGTTATGAATTTTTACAATTTTGGTGTTGGAACCTCTAGATGAGGAGACTACTAGAGGTTATGAGGTCATGTGTGGATAACAATATAAAGAAATATAACGGGAATTCCACACACACACCAAAAAAAAAAAAAAAAAAAAAAAAACATTTTTCATGAAAATTACACTTTCAATCAGATTGATACCGACATAGTCCAGTTAAGGGTAACAATTATTCCCACTGTTTTCTGAAAACGGTTAGTCAAGTGCTCTTTCATTATGCTAGAAAAGTGAATTTTTGTGGGATTTGGGTTTCGGGTTTTGGTTTCCTTTAAATCCATCTAAAACGTACTTAACTAACAATAATTAAAATGTAAACGTGAAAACAAAAACAAAAAGAAACCATACAATACCAGGATATTTGAATTGGGTTACCCTTTAAGACTGAAACCCTCGACAGCTTCTATACATTATAGTTGTTGTTTTTTTCTGGTTCATATAGGTGTTCGTTGCATAAAGATTAAACAACAAAAACATTAAATTGTCTTACATTGATTCACATTGTTAGTTTTCTTACCCACACCTTATCAATTATTCATTTCGTCGCATAAAAGCACATAGTTGTGGTATTACAGAGTGGTATATTCGTGAACTTGTGCTTAAACAACATTCTCCCGGACATTCCTCGTAGTTTTTTTTTTTTTACACGTATCAGTAATGTGTAAGTTTATAATAACAATAATACAAGCAATTCTAATTTGCCAGCTATTCTGACGTCACTGCATTTAATAAGGCCCAATGGTCTTTAAAGGGTAGGTTTCTGAGCATCCTTCCTCTGAAATAAACGAATATGGCAGTCTATTGCTACAGTCTGTATACCTTTTCAACTTTTTTTTCGGCCGTGTTACTTGGTGAAGATCGAACACAAATCTTTTTCGTTTTTATTTTGGGAAGACATTGCGGTCCACCTTCGAGACCGAGAAGCACTGTTCTTGACAACAATGAAAGTGAGATCAAATATCCGAGAATAGGTTTGAATGTATTATCTTATGGGGTATTGTCCTCCCTTCATCTGAATGGTGAAAAAAATGTTTAAACCATATTGTAGCCAGGGCCACTTTTACGTAACGATGAACCAGCTCCTTCCTGGCTGTTGTCGATTACAGTAATACATGCAGGTATATGTATTTGACCTGTTGTATCGGCAATGAAAATGCGTTATATTCTGTATTTACTGAATAAAATTAATGCAACTCGACACTTATATAACCCATGTAGGAATTACAGTATGTTAAATTGTTCATCAAAATGATTTCAAAATGTATAGTCAATGAAGTGCTTCTAGCTTACACTGTTAACGCCCAACTGTTTGTAATAGCAGCGCATGCATCATTAGAATTTAAAGAACAGACCAAGCTTTTCATCATTTTAATAGATTTCCTTTCCGCTGTAAGGACGGTTGCCAGTCGAAATTAGAAGTGAGAAAGAACACGCACACACACACACACCCACACACACACACACACACACACACACACACACACACACACAAAGCAGGTGATGGAAGATTTCTGTTATAACAACTCAAGGAAGGTGCAGCGATACATTACTTGCGTTCTGCAGCTTTGTGGTGTGTGTGTGTTTGTTTTTGAGTTTTTTTTTATTGTCATTTTCTGTAGAAAGAAGGAAAGTAAACACCATTCATCAGAATAACATGCAATAAAAGGAAATTTCCTGTGGTGATACATTCAAGCGAAATGATACAGACTGACTACAGTCATATGTACCCTGTACGACAAAACATTCAAACGGAAGTATACAGACTCTCACTTTGTGCAATTCTCATTCTCGCTGGCGATACATTCAACCAATGTGGTAGACTCCCTTATTTGTAAAGCGGCAGGAAAACAACGTGAGAAGTGCAACAACCTGTCACTTTAATCGTTGACAAAAAAAAAAAAAATACTTTCCCCAAAGGGAATCTAATTAGCCAAAATTTCATTCTTTAATCATTCTTTTTTTTTTAAGTGCCAATGTTTTTTTTTCACATCATTTTAAGCCAGAAAATCTTAATTTTATCTGAAGTGCCGTAACACTGCGAGATATTCGTGTCCTTCAAGATTTCTCATAATGTTCTTCTTTAAAAACAAAACCAAACACATTTTGCATACAGTATTCGTGAATCATAAACATACATGAGACATGTGTGAAGAGAGAAAAAAAAAAACAAGCCTTTCTGCGTCCCTTTACCACGTACTGTTTAGAAGTTACACGGTAAAAGAATAAAGTGACATTCAAATCAAACTAACTTGAGCAATCCTTTCATTGTAACTTAGTTCTGCGTTCACTGGATTGTAAATCATTTCTTATTGGTTTTTTTATTTATAAGTAGTCACAGGATTGTAAACAAATCGAGCACAGATTAAGTCTCAGTTCTATACTCGCCCAAACTTCAGTTTCACACCGCCAGTGCACACAGGCTCGACAAGCTCCTGGTTTGGCAGTCAAAAATTTCATCAACAACGTCTAGGTCATCTGATTTGTGTTGTGTTAAGTGTATGATATACAAGCTTATGAGTTTCCATAGATACAGCGCATCCCCATCGTCAAATCATTTTGCAGTGACGTCAGGAGAAGGTCGAACGATACGAGCAAAGTTGATGTTTACCTGCTGGAGACATCATGGCGGTTCAGTCAAGGTAAAAAGTACATGATCTTGAACGAAGGCTACGTTGCCATGAAACTGTGAATGAGGTCACCAAGTTTTGATTTCCTCTGACTCTTGTTTAATTGGTTGTCACTCCTTTATTATGGTGTTTATCGAATCTGCTGTACTTTCGATTGCATTTCTATTACAGTTTTTGTTGATCTATCGATACGTTTAGCTTGTTCGTTTACTAGTCCAGTTACGCAAAGTGATCGTGTTAGAAGGCTTGTAGTTTCTGTTGAAAAGTTGCTAATGTCATTCTTAACAAATGAAGTCCTCCAAATAAACGGCAACATCTTGTATCCTACCTGTCGTATGAAAGTTAGATATGAAGATAAGTATTATAGTTACGCAAGATGGGTACATGCTGCCCAAACCCTGCGGTTTCTTGTTTTTTGGTTTCTTTCCTTTTTTAGCGTTTGCGGTTCTATCGCGGCCTCTGAGTTGCATTGCAACGTAAAACCACTTAAGGCTGTGACAACTTTCACCTAGCTGTTTCTGCGATTGCACATCATTCCGTTTGTTTGTTTGTTATGCTGAACTTGATATGAAGGTTTTGGAACCATTCAATCTTTACTTTTGCATGACATATCATTTTTTTCCTTTGAAAGGTATCGCAATAAACCAATCAACGGATGGCGTTCCTCAACAGACCTTTCAAAATATCTTCAAGGGTTTGAAGAGAATTTAAATCCCGTCGTACAGAATTCTAAGGGTTGCATGCCATGCAAGATTTTTCGCAAGGTTTAGACCAACCGTCGTCTAGATTTGTTTGATTTATTGTCTTTTTATTTTGAAAATCGCTCACTATCAGATATAATGAATGATTTGATAAGGTGATAACGACATCGCCTCAGAGTTCAGCCTTCGGTTTACATAAAGGGTATAAAAAAAAAATGTTTTTGTGTGTAATATAGCAATCACAACAATTCCCCATTAGAAATCCACCCTTGTATGCCTAATGAAGTCAACTCCAAGGGTGCTCCTTATTTTATTCTATTTTCATTAATGGAGAGAAATCTGAAGATCATCATTATTTTTTTTTATTCAGCCAAATGAAAATGACAATAACAGTCATGTAACGTACATTCACATGGGAATGGCACAGTTGACGTTTGTAAATAATAGAATGTACAGGGAAGTGACATATGGGCTAGGGCTCACAAAAGTAACTATTTTGCGGTTGCCCGTAGGCATTAGTGTGTGATTATTTGAATACATATTATTGAGAGTGTTGAATGACAATAACATCGTCACCGCATATAGATCGCCATTTGGTGCATATGAGTGATAACTCACGCTGATTCGTACCTTTAAATTTGTTTTTAGTTTTGATGTGGCTTTTATACTGTTCTACTTTTGTTTGAGTTTACCATTTTACTTAGTTTAGCCGAGATGTATGATTAATTTTCCTCTTGAGGTTTGAATTTCTTCAATTTGTCTCCCTCTAACAAATGAAGTTTGTAGGATGGCTAACTGCTGATCTGTAATTTAGCAAACATGTCGGGAAAAAATGAACCACGGGACTCGAACCTGTCAACTACTTCAACTTTGACCCTTCTACTTAATATTCTCTAGCATAACTTTCCTCTTGCTGGAATAAACGCGAAATATTATCACGCAGTAGCTGTTTGATTGGCACAGGTAAGACAAGTCAGTTCAATAAACAAGTGGCAAATCGAATTTGCCTTAAAAAAGATGAAATCTGCCTGAGCTGCTGTCTCGACTAGGGGGGTCCTCGATGATACCTCAGTTTGTTAAACTGCCCACTCACCTGTACCAGATCAGAATCAATCATGCCAGCCCCCCCCCCCCCCCGCGTTTACAAGCTTTGGTCATTGTACTATCTACCAGTAAGAGTCATATCGAACCTAATCGTTTTCAGGCGTTGCGTCTAAATGAGGGTAACAATACCTCCTCCATTTCCGATAGCACCCTGTCAAAAGAAGTAATGAAAAAACAAACGACAACAAAATTTGCGGGCTGGTTCGATTGTATCGAAAGTGATCACGTGACTATAATTTTGAAGGTCTCCTATCACGTCCACCCTCACCTTTTCTCTTTTTGCGTAGGAGTATGTGTACTATATAAGTCCCAGGTGCACATCAGGTCTAGTCACAGGGGACCCGAACTTCATCTATATCTGTAGCCTGCTCCAAGCTCTTGAACCGTCCGCCGCTGCTACGTCACGTAATATTTTGTCGACGTCGCTACACTCCAAACTAAGCCAAGGTGAGTGGAGGAGAAACCGATACATGTGTATATATATATATATATATATATATATATATATATATACATGTTTAACATATTGGAGGGAAATTGGGATTACACGTCTTGTCTAACCTCATCGGTCAACACTATTTACATTTCGTTTGCAGCATAAATACCAGCTACCTTCCTCCCCATTGTTTCCTCGGGTGCTTAACACCAGTGTGCGACTGTAAAGCCCATTCAGTCTTGATGCGATATCCACTATTCTATAATGATGCTGGTGTCCGGAATTTCTATTACAGTTATCATTTTTTTTTAACTACGTAAATGACACCTCCTTGTATTCATTTATTTTGTATTATGAAGAAAAACAGCATTGTACATCTAAGTCAATAACATTATTCACCTCTTTCCATGTATTTCCACTGTTCATTTATTACCCTGTTTATCATTCAATAATTGTTCAATTGAAAATCTATTACTTTTTTATGAAAAAGGTAAGCAGAAATCAAACCAAATCAAATCAAATCAGATCAAATCAATGAAATCTATCGTGCGATGCAAACTATTTTATATCGACTACGAGGAAAGCAGAACATTAGCGATAAAAATCTGTCATGACATCTCGCAGAGAGTGGTGTTTAGAATCTCAGGTGTCCACAGTTGGGAAAAAATAGTGTACGATGTCTCAAGGTAAATCGACATAAATTTATTCACTCACAATGTTTATTCTAACCCAAGCTCTTTACTGCGTTCATATGTCAAACAGGGCCCTTCTGAATTAAAACGCAGAGAAACAGTCTCAGCACAGAACTTGAGTCACTGCATTTTTCAAATAGTGCCCTGTCCTTTCAGTATACTTGCTATGTATTTTTGTTATATGATAGTAATGATACTAATCATTATTATGATAACGATATCATTAAATTCTTTCCTTTTTAATTTTTTTAATGGTTTATTAGAAATATCAGGAAAAATATGAGCATCTTCATCCTCATGTCTATTTGTCTGCTATTATATATGTGAAATACATTCAACTTCAGGAACTGACCATCAGCTATGCTTATAGTCAGATCCGTCATCTACTTTCAGAATTATGGCCTTGTTTAATTTTCTTTTCGATATGCCCTGATATCCTGGCATTTAGTTTGGTAGCAGCAATACATTTTTTTTTTAATATTTTGCATCTTATTCCGATCATTTTTTTTTTTGTCCAGTGAAATGCATTTTTTCCATGAAATGTTAGAAAAAGATGCATTGATCACGTTGATAATGATGATGATACAATTTTTTTAATGTTTTGAATCTTATTCTGATTATTTTTTTTTGTCCAATGAAATATATTTTTCCATGAAATGTTAGAAACAAATTCAATGATAATGATGATGATGATGATAATAACAATAATAGTAATGATGATAATAATAAATACTTTATATCGTACACTAAAGCAAACTGTGTTTTCTGCTCGGAGCTTTCGTAAGACTCAATCTCTGCTATAGACTAATATCTAACACATTTTCGCCCACACGGTTTTAAGTAAGTTATAATGTAACATGTATATCTGTTTAGCACCCATAATATGATGAGATGATTATCTTATCATATCACATGCATTGCTTACTGATATCTTCATATCGTATTTCATTTTAAATTTCAGATGAAGAAGTTCGTGGTATTGCTTCTCTGCATGTTCGCTGTCACTCTGTTCGTGCAGTCCTCATACGGTAAGTCGACGTCATTTACTGTATTGTGGTTTGAAATCTCATTATTTACGTATGCACTACAGGTGTTCAAGTTAGTAAAATGCATTTCATGCGATACTTATTGTAAACTTGTGATATATCATTCCAAGCTTGCATGAACTTGAATGCACTAGATAGGATGATAATATGCCTGACCAAATGAATGATTGATGGCACTACCACCAATAGTCTCTGGCATCAGAAACGAAGACTCCTTCAAAACAGCAACCCTCCACTACATCCAAGAGCAAAGCAACTACTTTTTAAAGGGATCGTATAGTTTTGGTTGAGACCTAATTTCAGGTTTCTAACATTTTTTGGTGCGATAATGAGAAACCTCTTATGAAATATGAAAGAGCATGTAATTCTATGAGGGATTCAACGTTTATTTGATGAAAATTGGTTTTGAAATGGCTGGGAAAAAAAAAACGGCGATTCTAATAAAGTGTGGGACTCACACTTTATTACGATCGCTTTGTTTTACTTTGTTTTTGGAAGTTTCAATCATTCCAAACCCGATTTTCATCAAATAAACTTTGCATTCCTCTTAAAATGGTATGCTCTGTACTATATCATAAGTGTTTTCTTGTTACTTCCCAAAAAATTAAAAATCCAGCTCTCATATCCACCAATACTGTACGATCCCTTTAAGCTTCTCTCTCTGCACTGCCGACATCAGCGCACCCCTGTGCATCCCGTTGGCAACTACATACTAGAGGTGTTGGGACAGTAACAAAGAAGAAGAAGAAGATTGAATTAAAGCATGGTTGAGTTTTGTAAATTGCGTTAGACAGAGTGTGCATAATATCCCATTCTGCAGTGCCATTGACAACATTGATTACTTGTTAACTTGGAATATCTTGTGGAAGAATTCATGGTCATCGTGGTCTTAGTGCATAATATAGTTGTGCACTGTAACGAAGCATTACAGATATACATGTAAATAGTGTGGTTGCATAATATTATATGTCATGAGTGTATGATCATCATTAATATTATAATCACTTTTCATCATCATTATTATTATATTTCATTGCACTTATTCCTTTCATAATCATGTTGTAGTTTTTATGGCGATGTCGAACAGTTTAAACCGTTTTGTTCACATAACATTAAACATTATCTTTTTTATGTATAATTCTTCAATGACATGGAAGAGAAACACAATACAACGCAATGCAGAAAAATTAAGTAACACAATACTAGTACATGTAGAATGCATTCCAGGTGGAGATGGCTCAAATTGGAGGCAACATACACATACTCATGCATAACATGGGAATATCGACTCTCAGTATCACGTGATTGCTTTTATCCAATCACTGACTTGTATTTTCTTATAAAACATATGAATACTGGGGAAGCATGCAGTCGCGAGTCGATACGCGATGACTGATATCGTTACAATGATATTCTCCCTGCAGCACAAGAACAGGAGGAGCCTGAGACAGAGACGGAAGAACCGGAAGAACCGGAAGAACCGGAAGAACCGGAGGCCCAGGAACAGCAGGAACAAGAAGCGCAGGAGCAACAAGAAGCGCAGGAGCAAAACGATCCGGAGGAGCAGAATGACCCCGAGGAGGCGGAGGAGGAAGAGGAGGACGATCGCCGACGGCGATAGGCCAAAACCAGACGCATGCCGTTTTGTCGTGTCCAGTTAGCCGTGATCGAACAGTTCCATCAATGAGCTCGTAGCAGAGCCGCTGATAGTGACGCACCTCGTATCAACAAAACAGAAAAGACTCTCGCACGAAATGGAAGAGCCGTGTACCCTAGTCGAACATGACGCGCCCCTCCAGATAGTACGCACTGTTCACATCATATTTTTTTTTCTTTCAAGGGGGGGGGGGGGGACTCTGCTTTTAAATAAAGGGGCTGAATGCAACTTGCTCCTAGTTTCATAAAATGAGGTTCCAATAAAAATGTCCCTGTGATTGTTCTAAATTTAGAGCAGACACAACCAATAACTTAAAAGCCATGACTGTCATCAACTCATATCAAATTCCCAGATATCGGCCTGACTTTTTTATTTCAAGATAAAGATCGATCGTTCAAAAATATTTGGTTATGTATCCCCCTTTCTAGTAGATAGTCGGCCATAATTTTAAGGTAATAAAGTTAACTGAGTATACCTATGTAAACTTACGCTCCAACCCAAATGTCCCGCAGTGTCAATAGTGTAGAATATTAAAAATGGAAGAAACATACAAGTTGTACAATTCTCTCTGTCATGTATTTGTGACTTTCCTACTATTAATTGTTCTTGTATAATTTAAGAAGCAGTAATGGTTACAATGAGACAAGACAGAGAGGAAAGGGGGTGAGAGAGAGAGAGAGAGAGGGAGGGAGGGAGAGACAGCAGAAACAATTCGCAGATATGAACGAACATTGACAGAACTTAGTAAAAACAAACGGGAAAAGACATTTGTATGAATATAATATGAATATAATTTGATATATTCGTTTAAATTCATAGATAGAATAATAGGAATGACACAATTCTAATGGATGCTTTCTTATAGAGGATAGATATTCGCTTTAGAGAGACTGCTAACAACTTTATCATGTTAGAAAAAGTCTGCGAAATATGCATGAAATATTGCTGTAATTTGTAATACATGTAGTTGTACCACAGCTATATAATATTGGATGGCCTTGAGATTAATACAAGGAAATATTGGACGAGCTATGCACAAATATTGGACGAGTCGAAGACGAGTCCAATATTTTGCTTAGCGAGTCCAATATTTCCTTGTATTAATCGAAAATAGGACATCCAATATTATCATTATTATCCTACAGAGGATTTTAGCAAAGAAGATTTTCACTTACCCTTTCTGTCTCCGAGTGCTGTATGGTCTCCTACTGTACTTGATCTTGACATGGGGTATGGTACCGGTACACTCTTCAGTGCAAGTTATAATCTACTTCATTCCCTGATAAAACAGTGATCTATGTATCCATGGTAGCCGTCATGTTACTGTTAGGCCGAGATCTAGCTAATTTAGACCAGAATTAGATGTTCTTGTATCCGAGATCTGAGACACAATTCACGTCACATCTACCGTAGATCGTGAAAGATTTACTTCAGTAGTACTGTATGGCCTACTATACTGTACTTAGTAACACATTATGCATGTAAATGCAAGCGGCGGCGGCCGGCTACATGTACTGTATTTGTATATCGCGCGCGGGCTATCTAGCAGTAGCGCTGAGCTGATCAATCGTCGCCTGCACAAAAAATGCAACTTGTTTTCATCAAACCTAAATTTAATTTCCTGGTATGAAAGTGATATTTTGAAAAATTGTATGCATAACAATTTCAACTAATTGATATATGAAATTTGTTTGTATAAACACAGAATTTTAGAAGAAACGATATTTTAGTTAATTCGTGATTGACCAATCACAGACGTTTTCACTTCATATTTCAGGTCATCTCGTATATATCTCAGCCAATCACGGTGCAGTTTATAAAAACTTTGGGGAATCCCCCTCTTGCCGTCCAATATTTTAAATATTGGTCGCCTCGGCAAAAAATATTGGTCGAGTTCAACAAACTTTCTAAGTGGGTCGTAGGTTATGAGGTGCGTCGACAAAATAACACTTGTACTTGGGCTCCAAAAATCCTCTGTATGGATAATAATACAAAATAACGGTATACGGTAGTCAAAACAGATTAATGACCAAACCAACAAGCAACCTTTAGACAAGACCACTGCCTTTTGGAAAATGAGTGGGGGGGGGGGGGGTAGGAAACAAGGTCATGATATACTAATAGGCTTTTGACGATATCATAAAAGCACACCAACAGACATAGACATTTGAAATAGGGTTACTACCCACAGGGCACTAATGAAATTGTACACTTAACACGAACAAAAAAAGCTAAGAAGAGAGAAACATGCAGTATGATATAATGTGTGCGTGTGTGTGTGTGTGTGTGTGTGTGTGCGTGTGTGTGTGTATTTGACATCTTTTTGTGATATGAAATTGAACGAAATTCGAATATAGAATTATCAAAAAAAAATCTTATGTATATATAGATATATATATTTGTATCAATTATTGTATATATATATGCATTTACATATACACTGTACAAATTATATAATATATCACCTAAGCAGTCACTTAATCCCCAAAATTTGCCTATAGTAAACATTTGGAAAGGTCGAGCAAATTTAGAGCATACATGCACAGAAAAGTAGAGTCATGCAACGTCGTATTACCGAGGGCGTGCCAGAGACATTGGTTTTATATACTTGTGGCGAGAGGTTCAAAGCGTGTGTTTGTGAAATGACGCGAAAATGAAGAATGACGGCTTTCCGTTAAAAATAGTAATGATCCTTCTGTTTTTGGTCAACGTACATTTTGCATGTTCGGTCTACACTGTGTTCACTGTCTCCCCTCGGAGAATTGGAGGCACAAATCCCACTGAAAGACACCGTTTTGTGGGCCTCTGAATTGGCAGAATGGAAAAATTCGCCATCTTGTTCATGTGTATAGATATCTTGGGATTCACAGCAGGCCAGAATGGTAAGGTTGATGTATTCGAATTCGTAGAGGATATTGCACACATTTTGATATCTTTGTGTGCTCTCAGTTGGCAACTATAATGATGAATTTTATCATTCGATATGATTTTACCAATTTTGCAGCAAGCGCCATCTTAGCCTGTCGTGAAAAATATAATACTTAGTGATTGATATTGATATTTGCTGTGCAATTGAAGGGATGGTATAGTTTTGGTTTAGATACTGCTTCAGGTTTCTAATACTCAATTCAATTCACTTTATTCACTTTATTGATAATCATAAGAACAGAAATATAACAGTGTAAAATGTGATAGGGAGTTCACAAAGAAAGCCGAAGGCTTGACACTATTATTTGCCTGCGGTACACCGTATAGCAGGCAAAAGTTGTCTGGAATCATTAATGAGAATTCTATTGCATACATTAAATGTGGGAATGTGGGAATTTGCATGTAATTATGCAGAAATGATGCGTTTTGAGTACAGTGGGTGTGGTAGCGGTATTCGAGGGCGTGAGGCTCGTCAGTTATTCTAGCTTGCGCCTTCAACTCGTTCAGACATGGAGCCGGCCGACGTTAACCAGATCATTGACGCGAGGATTCGTGAGAGCCAAAGAAGTTTACTAAATCAATTGGATGCCATGATAACTTCTAAGTTGGGCTCATTTCAACAGAAAATCAACGACAACCAGCGAGAGCTTAGCGACGTTCAAATAGCCAAGATAGAGGAGATGAGCAAGGATGAATACAAGTTCCGGAAGCGTGGAAACGAAGAACAGTATAAAGTCAACGTAAAGCTTGCAAGGAAGTTAAAAGAGGCTGACATCATCTTAGAAGAAGAAGGAGAGTCGGCGGTAGCTGAAGCAAAGCAGCGAATAAATGAAGGTATCCAGATTATTGATCAGAGACAGAAATTGATTAAGATGGCTGACAGTTCGGAGTCTGGTTGGCTGACCGTAGACGAGTACACGAAGAACTCTTTAGCCGAGGATTCCGACGATGAGAAGCGGATCATGAGAGCGGAGTCTAGGGCGCAGAAAAAGAGGAAAGAGAAAGCTTCAGCCAACAAACTGAAGTATGGCAGGAGGTTCACCCCGTATCAGCGGGTAGGCACGACAACGATAAGGGGCGCGGAGTACACTTCGTCTCAGTACGCAGGCGGACCAGCGACGTCGGAGCCGCAACGGAGCTACACCAGGAAGCCAGGATCATGCTTCGCATGCGGAAAGACGGGACACTGGAGAGCAGAGTGCCCAGAGGCGAGATTTGAAGGTGGAAACAAGGCCTAGGCATCGAGTCGGCTGTCCGCCATGCGCTAGACAACGCCGGATTGCCGTCGACCAAGTTCTACAGCCTGGCCGGCGACATGGCGGAGCACCTGGTGGGAGCAAGGAGTGACAACACGACGAGGAAGTATTTTTCGGCTTTCCAAAAATGGGAGGCTTTCATCAGTTCGGAAGGAGGGAATGCTATTCCAGCTGAGCCAATACATGTCGCGGTCTACATAACCAGTCTCTTGAAAGAGGGCGCTTCATTAAGTGTAATTCAGTCAGCGATATACGCCGTTAAGTGGGCTCATGGAGTCAGAGGTTTACCTGATCCGACAGATAATGCGTTTGTGAAAAATCTTCTCGAGAGCGCAAAGAGACGCCCATATAAGTCTGTCAAGAGGAGAGATATAATTTCTTCGGACGAAATCATCCAGTTGTGTGAGAAGTATGATGGATCCGAGGATCTTTTGGTATTGCGAGATTTGGCATACATCGTCATTAGTTTTGCCGGTTTTCTGAGATTCAACGAGATGCAGTCGCTGAGGGCGTCAGATATTTGTTTTTATGATGATCACATGTCCTTACAGTTGAACAAGAGTAAGACGGACCAGTACCGTAAGGGCAGTACAGTAGTGTTAAGCAGAGGAGAGTCAAGCGCTTGTCCTCTGAGAGTATTAAAGAACTACATGGAAAAAGCCGGTATTAATGTTGGTTCCGATCAATTCATATTCAGACCAGCCTTTTGTACAAAAGGGGCGAGGAGCCTTGTTAAGATGAATAAGAAGCTCAGTTACACTAGAGCTCGAGAGACAGTCGTAGCTCGGTTGAAGGAGGTCTCTTGTAAACCAAACCTAGGACTGCATTCGCTAAGAGCAGGGGGTGCATCTGCAGCTGCTAAATCTGCATTGCCAGATACAAGGCTTTGGAAACGTCATGGGAGGTGGAGGAGTGAAAAGGCGAAAGATGGTTACGTGGAGGAGAGTTTAGAGCATTTGTTGTCAGTTAGCAAAGCTCTCCGTTTATAGACACAAACAGTTTAATCGTGTGAAAGTTGTAAGCATGGTAAGCTTCCAAGAAGTAGAACAGTTGAATTTGAATTTGTTAGATTATACCCAAAGTGTAACCGACAAGGAGCATGTTTATAAGTCAGAATACCCACATTCTACAATAAGAACTGATATGAAGTCAGTAATGTTTGAAGTCAGTTGTCGCTAACAAAGGCGGAAAGAACGTTTCAAGTTTGGAGCACCGTAACATTGTACAAAAAAAAAACTTAATGAACGAATCGGTCACAGATCCCGAGGTACACGTTTTATCACTTTGTGTAAAAAAAAAAAAAAAAAGAGGAGGAAAGACTCTTCTCTATGTTTATTTATACTCTTCATGAACTAGACGCAGCCACCCGTTCTTTGTGTTCTAGTCGTTGGGCAAGCTATCCCCAAAGTGAATATACTTTGCATTACGGTGTAATGCTTCGTGTGGTTGGTACTATATGAGGAAATTAAGAGAGCAGACTATTATTTGCCTGCGGTACACCGTATAGCAGGCAAAAGTTGTCTGGAATCATTAATGAGAATTCTATTGCATACATTAAATGTGGGAATGTGGGAATTTGCATGTAATTATGCAGAAATGATGCGTTTTGAGTACAGTGGGTGTGGTAGCGGTATTCGAGGGCGTGAGGCTCGTCAGTTATTCTAGCTTGCGCCTTCAACTCGTTCAGACTTATACGTTTATGATTTTAATTCAACATGTGTTGGTTCCCGAATAGAGTCGACTGTCATACAATCATTTCAACGGTATCACTCCAGAACATGTATATCTATACAGAAGATTTTCGGAGTTAGAGTATTGTGAGGTCAAAGGTTTTCCAGAGAATTTTTTGTCTCGTTGAGTTTTTTACCTCTGGTTTTTAACCCTGGGCCGAAGTACATGAAAGCCCGTCTGTGTAAACGCAAGAAAGTAACCTGAATAAAATTCACGGCTGGCTCTAGTCGTTGGGCAAGCTATCCCCAAAGTGAATATACTTTGCATTACGGTGTAATGCTTCGTGTGGTTGGTACTATATGAGGAAATTAAGAGAGCAGACAAATGCGATCCCATTTGTGGAGTTGAATACAACTGTACATAGAAAAATACAAATACAGATTCAGAGTTACATTCAGAGTACTTAATGATAGTTACAGATTACATAGACAAATAAAATAAGATAAAAGACATGCTACTACATTAAACAAATAAAACAAACAGACAGAACAAAAAACTAATAAAGACGGACTGATACATTTGATACGATTCAATAGGCATATTAAATATTTTTTTTTTTTATATTTAGACTTAAAAGCACTTTGACTGGATACCTTCTTAAAGAATAAATCTAAATCATTCCAGAACTTAGCAATCTACATAAAATATATATATATATATTTAATACTCAGGCGACAAAATGGTAACACAATATTATCCTTATTTCGAGTTCAATATTGTGCAATGGATGATTCATTGTAAAACAACCATCAAAAATATTAGGTAAAATTGCATTAGAATATATACATAAAAAGATTAAGTTTTACTGAGACACTGTCAGACAGTGTGAGAGTATTCTTCTTTTTTTTTTTAATGAAGCGGTGTAGTGACAATGGTTGTCGTTTGAACAAATTCGAATTGCTTTTTTTTCTGTAAAACAGATAAACGACGCAAATTACCTAAACTGGTTCCAGATCATTCAAGACTGCAGTAATCAAGTAATCAGTAAGCAAGATAAAGGCATAAGAAGAGTATGTAACGGCGGTATTGAACATCTCAACCATTTCAAACCTGATTTTCATTAAATAGACTTGGAATTTCTCTGACACTGACATACTGATAACTGTTCATCTTTGGTTCTGTTGGATTACATGGATTTTATCTTTGAAAGAGTTTTGTTATTGTTTTTAGGAGGGGTATATTCTGGTTTTACAAAAAATGAATTTAGTATAATATATTACTTTCCTGTTATCAGTTATGGTTCTACTATTGTGATTTTTTTTTATTATTTATGGCATTGCTTGTCGGTCATTCATGTGAAGTGTAAACCCAAGAACAGTGCTGTTGCATTCTGTTTCATAGTCAGTTTAGTGAGAAACTATCGAAAAGAAAAAAAAAGCACTCACGCAACAAACGAACGAATGAGCAAAGTTATGTTGTTGCTGTGGTTGTACAAAAAGACACACAATGAGGGCCCAATACAAATACCCATATACAGTAGACTCCCGTTATCATGGTTACATTAAACGAAGTCCTCGAGACCGGCAGTTTTCTGTCGTTATAAGCGAACAATTAAGCAATAAAAAAACATAGAGCGGATAATGTTGGGCCTGATTTTTTATTTCGTTGTAACCGTAATTTCATTATGTAAAACGATGTTCGTTCTAACGGAAGTGTGTTGTATTAGAAAAAAAAAAAATCAAGCAATATTATCAACTACCTGTAAGTCTATATGCATTGTACTTGTTCTTGTATCTGCGTATAGGAGCTTTATTATTGTCTCGCAGTGGAGCTCATATTAAAATAACTGTTTCCACACAAGAGCTCATGAAAAATTTTCCACATGCAATCTCATATCAAACAGCATTTATCAGGAAATCGTTGCCACAAAGGATCACACAAATTTAAGCGTCCCCGTCGCTGAGCTCATAGATAAGTTTCCACATTGAAGCTCATAAAGTAAACTATTAGACAAGCGTAAAATGGTCTGTAATCATCTTTTGTGCAGAAGGAGAAGTTCGGCTCGTAGGTGGCAGGTTGGCCCGTGAAGGGCGCGTAGAGATTTACCACAACGGGGAATGGGGCACCGTGTGTGACGACGGTTGGGATATGAACGATGCAGCCGTGGCGTGCCAACAACTCGGCTACCAAGAAGCGTGGGACGTCCGACAGTCGGCCTACCTCGGAAAGGGAAACGACACGCAACGTATATGGCTGGACGACGTGGCCTGCACGGGCAGCGAGCAACAGCTGAGTGATTGCCAATTCATTAGCTGGTACTATCACGACTGCAGCCATGCCGAAGACGCCGGCGTCACTTGCGGTAATAGAGGTGAGGACACTAAAATGTTTTATAACGTCGCAGACAATGTTACATTTTATTATTGAAGAAAGTGATCTTAAGAACTGGTATAGTATCAAAATCTAGATTTAACTCTTCTAGAATTTATTGCCATGTATAGTTAAGTTCAGCATTTTGGGAATGTAACAATAGGGTTTGAACAAAGAGAAAATATGAACTAGCCTCAAAAGGAAAAAGAAGTTAATAGTTAAAGGGATGGTAAAATATTGGCTGAGATGAGGATTGAGCTTTTTTATGTTAGATTAGAAACCACTTATGAAATGATAGAGAGCATGCAATTCTTAGAGGGATTCAAGGTTTATTTGATGAAAATCGGTTTTGAAATGGCTGAGATATCCAAAAACAAAGGAAAACAAGGCCATCCTTAATAAAAGGTGGGCCCTACTAGGATCCTAAGTTTTACATATCTCAGTTAATTTTCATTATATTATAAACTTTGAATCCCTCTTAGAATTACATGCTCTTTCATATTTCATAAGAGGTTTTTAATCATCTCACAAAAAAAAAAGTGTAGAAACCTGAAGCCCCATCTCAACCAAAACTATATCATTCCTTTAACTACTTGCTGTACCCGACTGACTACTAACAGTGCACAGTAAAAGCCCGGAGATACAACACCAAGTCAAACAGATGTGGTGTCTGAGACTCCGTAGGTTAAACTCTCACGTACATGCATTTTCCACCCTTTCCGGCAGCATCCGGGGGAGCGTTGCGGCTGTCCGGAGGTTCGAAACCTAGGGAGGGCCGGGTCGAGATCTTCTCGGGCGGTCAGTGGGGGACCGTGTGCCCAGATTTACTGTGGGGCCATACGGACGCGCAAGTTGTGTGCCGTCAACTTGGGTTCGATGAGGGATACGTCACCTATGACGACTACGGTTCTGCGCTGGAGCTACCCGTACATTTCACCTCCGTCATCTGCTCCGGGGATCAGGATAAACTCATCGACTGTAGCTACACCAATGCGCAATTGATCCCTTGTTCAGTAGACGCCCATGGGGCAGTCCAGTGCTTCGGCGGGCTCTATGGTAACAAAACAAAATCTATCAAATAGTAGCCTATGTGCCTCATCCATCATTACTCATACGTTATCAATGAAAGTCATGATAATTTCATTTTCATTTTTATTTCATTTCAGCACGGTGAAAAAAAAGGACTTGCTTACATTTACAGGCAGTGGCTGTTATTCTGCAAGTGCATGCATACAACAGAAGTAAACAGAGAAACATAACATAGTAGATTCTGTTATATAAAAACAATTGAAGTAAAGAAAAAGCTCATAATTATATAATAGAAAGAAAATATATAAGCATTCTTCCATAGAGAACATGAAGAAACAGATACTGACAAGGGCATATGGTATTCATCACACAACATGATAATAAACTTCAAAGTCAACAAGTACCCTTCATAATTATTATGTGATGAATATCGAATTAGAACTCTGCACACCCCCCCCCCGCCCACAGAAAGAATGCAGTATCTGAGTATCTGCTATGTAATTGCATTACAGATACTGATCATGTGAAATGCTGTTAAAATGATGCAATAAATTCCCAAAGTTTGTTTGGAAAATATACAAAATAACATAAGTCATACACATGACTATAAATTTCGAGACGGTATGTAATATTTCCCTTAATCAAGCCATACAGTGCTATTTCCAAAGGCTGTAGGTCCTCAATCCGTGCCTAGAAAAGGTCTATGGTTCAAAGGTCACTGCAGACCATTTCTAACTGTGAATCGGCTTTCCGAATCGGTATAGGTGACGAGGGAAGCGTCCGATTGGCCGATGGAACTTCTTCCTTGGAAGGTCGGGTGGAGATCTACTACGACAACTAGTGGGGGACGGTATGCAACGACGGGTGGGATGTTTCCAATGCCGAAGTAGTCTGCCGTCAGCTCGGCTTTCCGGACGTCGTCGATCATGACTATTACTTCGGCAGCGGTGACGACCCCATCCATCTCGATGATGTCGATTGCCTGGGTGACGAGAGCAGCCTGGTCGATTGTTCTCATCGGTCATGGAGGGAGAATGATTGCACGCACGTTGAAGACGTTGGAGTAAAGTGCAGCGCCACAGCCCGAGGTATTTGTTTTACTACTACTGTTATTACGCAAGGGCCACGGAACGAGGGAGCGAAGCGACCGAGCCCGAGCGAGCGGATCGAGCGAGAGGGGTAGGGTGTGGGAGGGGGGGGGGTGTCATTCGGGTGTCCCCCTCCCACGGTGAGAACTTTTAGCATTTTGATGCATGCTTTTGCGTGTTTTATCGACTTGAAACGGCCCCACTTGTTAAAGTAGGTAGCAGGATATTTTGATGTGGATTATTATTGAACAATTTGCCTTTAAAGTGGTAAACTTCTTGTATTAATTGTTATTACAATGAATTTCATGAACGCTGTCTGTTAAGCAATCAAACAGAAAAGGCAAGCACACGAGGGTGTACATAAGGGATATTTCTCCTCTCACACGAAGGTGATTTTACATTTTCAGACCGAAATTCAGCAACCTGCTGCAAACTTATGGTGCAATACTTGGAAATTTTCTATCCCCCCCCCCCCCTCAAAAAAAAAAAGAAGAGTGATAATAATGGAAATAATTAGGGTTTTTTTTTTTTCAGGGAAGTGTTGATAGCAAAATCACGGCATTTAGCTTTTAATTATGTTCCGTGTGTGCATCATCTCTGTGTATGCCTAATGAGGTAGAGGGGGAGGGTGTGGGAGGGGGATGCCCCCTCCCGCTCGACGGAGCTTTTACGTTTTTAGAATTGAAATAAAGCGACCTGAAGCACACTTTTTTATGGGAAATTCGGAAATTGTCATTCCTCAAAGTGTACTAAGTCTATAGAGGGGCCAAATCAATGGGAGAGTGGCAAGATACCCCTCCCATATTCGAGGGAACTTTTTTCATTTTTAGAACTGAAATTCAACAATCTGGCGCACATTTCTGTTGGAATAGGCCTATCTGGAAATTTTTCAATCACAGAAGTGCAAGTCTGTGGAAGGAGACATAGCAGGATGATGTGGGTGGGGATAAGCGCTATTCTCCCTCCTACATGAGGCAGATCCTGTATTTTCTGATTACAGTTAAACGTTTTGTTGTTGTTGTTATTTTAAAGATCGAAAGAAGAGAGAGAGAGAGAAATGGGGCCCTATACAAATAATTTGCCCCAGACAGCACTTATAACATAAAACAAATATTGTAGATCTTAAAGAGATATAAACAAGAATATTAAATGCATACCAAGTCTCCTCGAGGGAGCTCATATCGTCTCCACGAGGGAGCTCATATTGTCTCCACAAAGGAGCTCATAAAGTCTCCACGAGGGAGCTCATATCGTCTCCATAAAGGAGCTCATTACGTCTCCACGAGGGAGCTCATATGATATTGATGAATACCTCATATTATTCTTCAGACAAACTCAAATAATTACACAATACACGCGCGCGTGTACCGCACACTAACTCATCCACGTGCACACACTCAACCACATACACACACCTTCAACCACGCACAGACACATCCATATCATGGTTCAACCCAAAATAATGTACAGTATTTAAATAGAGCACACACACAATGATATGTTTTTTACAAAATAGATAAAATTACTATAACTGTATCATTGTTTCGAAAGAAAGAAGAAGAAAAAAAATATATATATACAGTGTTTATATCAAGGAGCTCTAAGGCGTTGATACAGAAAAATATTTGCATATACAGAAAAATATTTGCAGTGTTTATATCAAGGAGCTCTAAGGCGTTGATACAGAAAAATATTTGCAGCAAACAACGGAGATATATGATACAGATATAATCCTGGAATCAAAGACGTATGAGTATACCTGCGGGCTTCAAGCCCCAAAAAATAAAAAAGTACAATTTAGTGCCAGAAAGTGGGAGTCATAATAATCTTCAAAATAAATTCAAACCACAGATTTAAAGCATTAATTAGGTGCAGGCGACTCATACGAAAGGGGATTAACAAATATTTTTAAGTTGTTCTCACCACAAAAATGATGAAAGGTGTATCATTTATAAAATTACACTATAGGTATATGAACGAAAGGATCCCCTGTTCTTGCTAGGGAAACGCACGCAAGGAACGTAAGACAATATACATGTATATATGTTATATAATAGAGACCCATTGAGGGAGATGCCGGGATCTGCAGCAGCGAGTGACTCCCCCAACCCGCTTGCTGCAGATTCCAGCACCTATAGGCGAGGTGGACGGATGGAGGCCTCGACGTGACGGCTGACCAATTCAAAGGTGGGCTTGTTGTCGGAGGGGACCGGAGAGCGATGTCCGCTGCGAATGTCGTGAAGGTCTATTACGCTGAGGATAGGGGAGATTGAAAGTCCTTCCCCTGTGTACTGGGAAGGGGAAAACGAGACTAAATAAAACATAAGTGAGATTTATCACAATCAAGCATGAAAAAAAACAAAAAAAAAACAAAACAAAACAAAACAAAAAAAAAAAAAAAACAAAAAAAAAAAAACAAAACAAAACAAAAAAAAACAAAAAAACAAAAAAAACAAAAAAACAAAAAAAAAACAACAAAAAAACAAAAAAACAAAAAAACAAAAAAAAAACAAAACAAAACAAAAAAAACAAACAAAAAACAAAACAAAAAACAAAAAAACAAAAAAAACAAAAACAAAAACAAAACAAAACAAAACAAACAAACACAAAAACCCACATATCATTGATAAGCAGATATATGCCAACATGACGTGTGTATAGGCAACTCGCAATTATTTATGAAGATGTATGATACATGTACATACCTCTTCAAATGCATTCCACAGCAACGTGGGAGACATTATTAATAAACAAGTAATTGATAATACCAATAATGCATAATAACATATAATACGACGACTCACAAAATATCTTGAAATCTACGTTTGCAAAATGATAAAGTACATGTACATTCTGCAAGACTTTGCAAAGTCCATGCTACAGCAAAGTTATGCAATCTTAAATACTGTGATATTTGTTGGTTTCCTTGACATAGGCAATAACTGCGTCCAGAGCTTTGTGATTTGCGAGTAAATCAGAGATGTTTAGTGATTGCTTATGGATAGCACGCATGAGATTTGTACGTTGATTTGTGTGTTGCTTGCAGTGTAATAGATAATGTTCCACGGTTTCCAGTGCATTGCATATTGAGCAAAGACCAGTGGGATGCTTACGGATAATATGATAAAAAGTTGCTAATCTGGCTCTGCCCATGCGGAGTCGGTGAGTTATTATTTCATCACGTCTATTCAGACTTTCAAAGGTGAAGGTGTTTGAGGCACAGGGTTGGATGTTGAAAAGATGGCGTCCTTTCTTAGACGAGCGCCATAACGCGTTCCAAGCGTCAAGGCACCTACGTTTAATTACATGTCGTATATCATCAACACTTAGAGGAACACTGATTGTAATATTCTTACGTAAACTTTGTTTGGCAAGATAATCGGCTTTTTCGTTGCCCGCTAGACCACAGTGAGCTGGTACCCATGCTAAAGTGATGTCACACCCATTCATTACAAGATTTGAGCATTTAAGAAGGACTTCATTGGGAAGGTCAAGGATATTTGAGGTGTGGTTATTCAAAAGTGTCAAGGCACTGAGAGAATCTGAGAAAATAACAGCTCTGAGAGGGGGAGAGGATTCCAGCCATGATAGGGCAAGAAGAATTGCTACCAGTTCTGTACGACAAATTGAGATGGGTGAAACCCTTTCACTTATTTCATGACGATAGTGAGGTACGTAAATTCCAATGCCAGAACAGTTAGTGGAGGGGTCATGGGAACCGTCAGTGTAAATTGTCAGGTGGTTTGAATATGTGGTCTTTATGGTTTGAAGAGCAGTTTGATGTTGCGCTGAAGGGAGGGCGGTCTTGGGACATGAGCTGTGAAGAGAGAAGTCAATATTGGGATGTTCAATGGACCAAGGGGGACTGGGATAAACATGCATTGGTTGCAGCTTTAGGAAAGTGTCCGTAAGCGGCTTTACTCGGAGAGCGAAAGGAAGTTTGTTTTGTGGCCATTTATTCGAAGAGTATTGCCAGCAGTTGACAATGGCTTTTCGGACGGGGTGGAGTGGGGACAGTGTGTATATGTAGGCGCAGTAATTGAAGGCGGCCCTTTCACGGCGTATATGGAGTGGTGGTTCGTTACATTCTACTTGAAGTGCATGCAGGGCGGTGGATGGTAGCGCGCCGGTGCATATTCGAAGGGCATGGCCCTGTACTGTATCTAGCTTGCTTGAAAGGAGCGGGGATAAAGAACCATAGATTTCACAGGCGTAGTCGAGATGAGGGCGAACTAGAGACCGGTAGAGTAAGAGAAGGATTTGTGTATCGGCGCCCCAGTTTGAACCGGTTAGCGAACGGAGGAGGTTTAACCGTTTGTTGCATTTCATTAAGATGTCTTGAACATGAGGGGACCATGACAAGGAGTAATCAAGGGTAACCCCTAGGTATTTATGAGAAGGGACGACTTCAAGCGGAGCGTTCTGGAGACGAATGCAGAAACCTGTGGGAGAAACTGGGCGAGAGTGAAATATAACCACTTTAGACTTATTAGTAGACAGAGAGAGTCCATACTGTGTCATCCAATCAGAGATGCTATTCACATCGGACTGGAGTTTTGTATTGATGTGACGAAGACTGGTAGAAGAATGCCATAAAGCGATGTCGTCAGCATACATAGACACGTTTGATGCACAATAATGTATAATTTCATCAATAAACAAATTGAATAATAGAGGACTAATGACGCTACCTTGCGGGAGGCCAGCTTGGCATGTACGAATGTCTGAAAGTGTGGAGTTTATTTGCACCTGAAAAGTTCGTGAGTCCAGAAAACTTTGTACCCAGCTTAGAAATCGGCCTCGAAGTCCCACTGAGTATAGTCTGGAAAGCAGTACCTGATGATTAATAGAGTCGAAGGCTTGACAAATGTCAAGAAAGATAGCGACCGTATATCCTTTACTGAATAGGGATTTCCTTACTTCGGATTCTAAGCAAAGGAGATTATTGAGAATTCTACGATGTCGGAGGAAAGCTGACTGATGGGAAGAAATTAAATCATATTTATCAATAATGTACGAGAGTCTACGGACAATCATACGTTCCATGAGTTTACATACAATAGGTGTGAGAGAAATTGGGCGGTAGGAGCTGATGGAGTGTTTGTCCTTGCCAGGCTTTAGTATGGGCTTGATAATGGAGTGTTTCCATTGGGGCGGGATCACAGACGTTTCCCAACTCATGTTAATAATCTCTAACAGAGAGCAAAACATATTGTCATTTAAATGGCTTAACAACTGTTTGTTGATTCCATCGCCCCCAGGGGCTGAGTTTTTGGAAGCTTTGATCGCCATTTCGAGCTCTTTGGGAGTGAAAGGAGCGTTGAGAGGAGAATCATTGTCATGTATATGGGATGGGGGTTGAGAAGTAGGGAGAGGGAGAGTGGGAGTTAAAGAAGGCTTTTGAGAGAAAGCAACTGCCATAGCGTCGGCGATACAGTGGGCGTCATGAGTATAAGTATTGTTTATAAGTATGGGTGGGAAGGTACTCCTGGTGTTATTGTTAGACAATAGTTTTACTTTGCACCATACATCTGAGAGTGGGGAAAAACGGTTCAAAGAGTTGCAAAAAGTAGTGAAATGAGAACGTTTGGCTGATATAATGGTGCGCCTGGCTGCAGCATTGAATTGTAGATAAGTGATTAAGTCATCGTAAAGATATGACTTATCAAGCTTGCGTTTGGCACGATGACGGTCGCGGACAGCTCTCGAACAGGCCGCCGACCACCAGGGAAGAGGTGGGCGACAGGTCGGGGTCTGGAGGGGAATAGAAGCATTAGCAGCTTGGGTAATACATTGTAGAAAAAGATCATACAAATCGTAAATATTTGCTGGACGGGAGCTGTGTGAATGATGTAACAATTCTAGTTCACGCTGAAATAATTCCCAATTGGCTCTTTGAAAAGCCCAACGGGGCGGAAGATTGTCATGATTTTGAGAGGAAGCGCTAGGTATGGAAAGTCGCTTTAATGGCAAAGTAAAATGAACACTGCAATATATAAGGTAATGATCACTCCCGAGGGAAAACGGGGATACCGACCAGTTACAGTGGGGAGCTAATGACGGAGGAACAAGAGTGAGGTCAATTGATGTGGAAGATCCTCTAGCAATGTCAAAGCGTGTTGCTGAGGAATCGTTAAGCATAACAATATCGTGATCATTGCAAAATTCAAATATGACTTTTCCGTTGAGGTCCATAGTGGTTCCTCCCCATGCAGGATGGTGGGCGTTAAAATCTCCTCCAATGACATAGTATGGCAGGCAGTCGACTGTAAGTGAAAGTAAATCTTGTGTGGACAATCTTCTTATGGGATTGTAAAAATTTATCACAGTGACAGAAACATTTCTATACAGAATATTGACTTTTAAGCCCTCTAGGTGAGGGAAATAATGAACATTGCTGAAATTTACGTCTTGATGAATAAAAATTGCACAGCCACCTCCACGTGATGAGACGCGATTGCGCCACAGAGCAGTATACTTGAGAATGGAGAAATTTGTGTCATCGTGACACCAGGTCTCTTGCACGAGGATAACATGTGGGGGAGAAGGGGAAGAGTAGATGTGTTGAGTCAGCTCCGCGCCATTAGAGGGGAGCCCTCTGGCGTTCCACTGCCAAATAATGAGGTTCAGATCCATTATTGGTTCTGGTGTAGGAGTTCGAATATCTTTTCCTGGGAAACGACCACATCGAAGCAAGTGTTTGCAGATTGAACAACTAACATGATTCTCTTGTGGTCAGAATCAGCCGCATGAAGATTGTTGATAACTGTGCTCACAAAGGAGACTAGTTTTTCTACTAGGAGAATGGATGTTGTAGGAGGGAGTTGCCGTTTGTTAGTTTGAGTGGAGGCCGTATTTGTATCTGTGGGGACTGGGAGGCTTCTGTGAACCTGGGCCCTGTCAGTAGCCTGTTGGGGTTGAGTAAATGCATGGGTCACATTCACAGTGGTAGGATGGGAGCGAGAAGTAGTGATGGAGGAGGTGGTAGGGTTGGACTTGGAGTTATGAATGGGAGCAGTTATGGTGGATTGAGGAGGAGAATCGGGCACATGAGGACCTGGGAGATGTTGCGGGTCAGATTGATCTGGGTTAGAATTCATAGCCTGGGTGTTGGATTGGGTAACCTGTAGTTTTTTGGCAGCTTCAGCGTAGGAAACATGATTCAAAGTGGAGTAATTTTGCACTTTACGTGCAAGTTTGAACTTTGGGCAACCTGCGTATGCCGCGCTATGGGGGCCCCCGCATCGCAGACATTTTGGATTGGATTTGGACGGGCAAGAAGAGAGATCATGGTTTTCTCCACACCTTACACAACGCTGTTTAGATCTACATGTATCTTTTGTGTGACCAAACCTCTGGCAGTGAAAACAGCGAGAAACAGGGGGAACATATACACTTACTGGGAAAGTTTCGTAGCCAATGCACACTGATTCTGGAAGTGAGGGGCAGTCGAAAGAGAGAACAAGTACATTGGTTGGGGTGGGACCATCGTTTGATCGCTTTGAGATGCGCTTAACTTCGGTCACATCCTGGCCCGCCAGCGCCTCCTTGATGTCTTGTTCCGTTAACTCGGGCGAGACGCGTTTGATGACACCTTTTAGAACAGGAGAGAATGACTTGTCGTTAGTGACACGAATTGGGGTTTTGCAGAATTCATTCAGTTCCATAAGAGTACGAACCTGTTTAGGATTGAAACATTTGATAGTGAAGGATTTTTGTTTGCGTTGGACTTGAGACACTTTTCCTACTAGCTTGTTTATTTCACGTGCGATCTGGATGGGGTTGATGAGAGTAATGTTTTTGACTGTGCCAATGATAGTTACATGCGGGTTGAAGGGAGGACGGGTGGGTGTGTGAAACAGATCAGATTCGTCATCGGAGTAGGGTTGGGAATTCGGTCGTTGTCTTTTTCGTGATACTTCAGTAAAGCCAGTGTCGCGGCTAGGAATCGGAGTGGGGTCAGGTTCTATCTCTGAGAGGTTGTTGGGGTTTTCTTCGGAGTCATTAGCGGGAACAATGAGGGGAGGGACGTCCTGAATTCCAGACATGGCCGCCATTGTGACGGCCATGTAGGGAGAGGATCGAGTGGGGATTAACAATAGAGTGGGGCAGGGAGAGGCGAAATGAATAAAGGGAAAAGGAGGACTAAAGGCGCACCAGACCGAATACGAAGAAAAGGAAAAAACCAGGCAATGACAAGAGAGACCAAGCGATAAGGAACTCTAAAGAAAGTCTGAGGCCTCTCAGTTATAAAGTAAATAGGTCGGATAGTATAGAACAAAGGGAATTACAAAAGAGAACGCGTGTATAGAGGAGGTGAGAAACAAAATGGCAGCTATATGTAGCTACACACTATAGCTTTGGCAACGTGCAGCGACCGAACACTGCAGTTTACACAAGTATACATAGAATCAGATGTATTTTGACACCTGGGTGTAAATACACAGTGGATATATAATAACACAGTAACAGACAGATAATACTTTCCTTTCACAAATAAACTACAGGTGAAGTCAATCAAAGATATAGATATATGGATTATACTAATAGTGGATACTATAACTCAAAACAGAGGAAAATAGGCCTACACATCTAAGACAAAAAGAAAAATAATAATTATAGACAATATACTGTTCGCTACAATGAATGATAAATGATCTTACGAAGTATATAACATCAACACAACAAAGTAGTAAAGTAAGTGATAACATGTATAAATCACGGTAACTCAAACTGTATAGGGCGGAAGCTAAAGAGCAGCGGACGTGCACTCACTGCGACAGACTGTGCAAAGCAGTGCTTGACTGCCGTGAGTCGAACAACTTACGATGATATGCGTTGTCCTTTGGGTTCAGATCCGCAGTCAAATTTCAAAACAAGTTCAGCAGAAATGTGTCACATAAGGATCAAATAAATGAAAAACAGGCTCACTCATATGATCAAGAAGAACAAACAATATTAATCAAAGCTGAAAGGCAGAAAATAGATGCAAAATTCGGTTAATAGTACAAGTAGAACAGCGAGAGCACCACGGCACGTCCGCACCCTTCGACCTGCAAGAATAGAAATAGAATAGAATAGAATAAACGTTTTGGTGCACACTTTTGTGGCATATATTTGGAAAACTCAAAGTGTAGCCATAGTCTAACATAGGCCTACTTGTATATATGCAGGGGGGGGGGGGCGAACAGGAAGAGTGCTATCCCCACCTTTCCCGTACGAGGGAGCTTTTGCCTTTTAAAAGTTGAAATTGAGATATCTCGTATACGCATATTTGATGGAATATTTGGGAAATTATCTATAAAAAAAAAATGATCAGGGGAACTGAGTGAGGAAAGGGTTGATTAAAAGGGGATATTCCCCTTGTACATGAGGGAACTATTGATTTTTCGGAATGTAAGTGATAAGTCTTGTGCACTCAGAATTATTCAGAATCTTAACCCTATAAAGCCCAAGGGAGGGCACATTGTCCCCGCCCCTACCATATTTTCGTTTGCCACTCCTACACCCTTTACTTGATTTCAACCAAATTTGGTGACTTTTCCTAAAATCTTATTGCAAACATTTTGATATATAATTTAGCTATGTCCGATATTGCTGGTTGCCATGGCAACCGTAAACTGACAACCATGTTCGTCAGATTTTGAATGATTTTCTGTTCCAATTTCACTTAACAATATAATAATTGATGAAATGGGGGTTTTCTTGGTTGTAATTTGCTGAAAGACCAAAATGTGAAGTAATTGTGGTTGTGAATTACCCTGAAATGGTCTTCTTATCATTTCCTTTATTTTTTATATGACATAGACATCAAGCAATAGATATAATAGATATAATCGAAAATACAGCATTTTCCAAAGACTACCCTTTTATTTTGTGTTATCTTCACACAAGCTTTGCCTGTAATATCATTTTTTATCATATTATCAATCTGCAAACTCAACATTTCAACATTTTGGAAATATAAAATGTGATACCAATATATGTACCCATTCCAAGCAATACATCATAGGTTTCATATATTTTTTCATATTGTAACAAGTAGCGCCCCCACGTGTTGACCTTGAGAAATTTCAACCATAACAAATATTGAAGGGTGACTTGCTTTTCCTTTTTGGTAAATATGAAAATGATTGATATGAAATAAAAACATATATACTGGGGATAAAGAAATAAAAAGAAAAAAAAACATGATTTTAGCGTATTTCCTATGTATTTCTGCATATTTTGGTAAATAGTGCCCTCAGTGGATGACCTTGAGAAATTTCAAATGTTGGGTCATGTAGAGTATGAGTTGCTCTACCCATGTGCCAAATATGACGGTCATACATCATATAATAAAGAAGTTATATAGAGGGGGGGGGCACAATGTGCCCCCCCCCCCCCTTGGGCCTGGAAGGGGTCAAAATAGCTTGGGCTTTATACGGTTAAGGGGGCGACCGCCCCCATCTCCCCCCCCCCCCTTTTTGTTACGCCGGTGCTTAGACGGGAACTTTATGTACGGGAGGAATCTTTGGAAATTCAAATTCATGTGTGTTGTGATTTTTCCCCGATTTTTTCCCTTTTTTTCTTTCTTTTCTTATTTTTTTTTTTCACGAACCAAAAGTGTGTGTGTGTGTGTGGTGGGGGGGGGGGGGGCTGCAGCCCCCCAGCCCCCAGCTCCCCCACCCCCCCCCCCCCCGGCTCCGCGGCCCCTGTTACGTAGTGCGTGTTTAAGGGTGTACTTAAAGGGATGGTATAGTTTTGGTTGAGGTGAGGATCCAGCCTTTAACTTTTTGCAAAATACTTTGAAGCCACTTTATGAAATGTAAAAGAGCATACAATTTGAAGAGGAATTCAAAGTTCATTTGATGAAAATCGGTTTTGAAATGGCTGAGATATCCAAAACATAGTAAAATAAAGCGTTCCTAATAAAAGGTGGGTCTCACCTTTTGTTAGGATTACTTTGTTTTGGATATCTCAGCTATTTGAAAACCAATTTTCATTATATCAACTTTGAATTCCTCTAAGAACTATTGTATTCTTTCATGTTTCAAAAAATTTATCATTATCTCAAATAAAGATCATTACAAAAAATCTTGAAAACCTGAATTAGCATCCCAACCGAAACTGCACCATCCCTTTGATGAAGAATTCTAGTTCAGTTATAAGTTAATCTGACAGGAAAGAGTAAAATCTTACGAGTACAATGATCATAATTTGATCAAAATTGAATAAAATTTGGGATGTTACGAAATTGAGAAATTGCGCTAATTTCTGCAAAGCAGTCCTCGTATAGCTGGCATCATTCAATATGCAAATGAGTGAACTGATGATGTCATTACCTTACGATAATCTTCATTGATCGTGTGCAAAAAAAAAAAAAGGAAAAAGGAAAAATCAGTGTTTCTTTGATTGAATTTTATGTAAAACATGATGGTATCCTGGTTGAATAACCTCAGAATAATGATCACTTAAATATATCAGTCTTCGAGACTGGGACGTGTTAAACTGGGTTTGCTTGAAAAAACTGGAAATTTCAAAAAATATATGTAGCTACAAAATATATGGCAATTAGGTGTGATGGGAAGACATCATCATTTCATTTTGTATTCTTTAT